>NC_064632.1:369123463-369428463 GCF_023864275.1 Schistocerca cancellata
ACAGTATTCTGCAGGCGGATTCCAAACCACTGGCTCCGGTTTTGGCGTATTTTTTTCATCTTTGTATTTGATTTATTGGATGTCAGGTCGCCTCAGCAAGATTATCATTAGTCATTCGTTAGACTGCCACTAGCCTGAGTTACCATCTTGTGAAGTGAATGCAACTCTTGGCTGCCTATCTCATCACTCGCGAAAGTGTTTTTTGCTGGACCTACTCAGAGGCCGATTCCTGATGCTCCGTCTGTGACAGGCACTTGTGTTTTATTATTGTATTTGCTGTTTTATTCTATGTTTCTAAATTTTTTATATAACTGCTATTCTTGGCGTTACAGCGGGTTTAAATGATTGCGTTACCAAGTTTACTATCATTTTATCTCACCTTTTTGGTGATCAGTTGATTGTCCTTTAAATTAATCTTTGCTGTTGTATTTGATGTTTACTGTATTTTTTAAATATTTTTATGTATAACTGCCATTCTTGGCATTACCGCAGGTTTAAATGGTTGTGTTACCAAGTTTACCATATTTATCTCATCCGTTTGGGGATCAGTTGCCTGTCTTTTTAAATTAACCTTGTTATTGCATTGCTGTTTTACAGTATGTTTGTTAAATTTTTTTATAATTGCCGTTCTTGGCGTTAAAGGCCTTCAGCCGTGACTGGTTACTTGCCTTAAAATTGTAATTGGGATCACATTGGCCTGTCTTTAAAACGTTATTTGCTGTGTCTGTATTTTATGCTCATTTGGTAAATTGTAACGCACTGAAAGAACTATTAATTACACAGTTGTTTATTCCTTCATTAACAACGTGAGATATCTTTATTGCTGAGTCTGGAATTACTGTTTTAAAAATAAGTGTGTGTAATTGCAAAAGGGAACCAACAGTAACTAATTACGTCCCCATGCACAATTGTAACCGAATCCTGTCTTCCCTGTCTACCAGGTTTCACAGACATTGGTGATAATCCGAGGAAGAGATTCCTGAAAATGTTTGTTTTGAGCACAACATTGTATGGTAGTGAAACATGGACTGGATCACCTCAAGGCAATATCATTTTTTTAATCGCTTCATCTATTTGTTACCCGAATAGCGGGAAAGATTATAGCTGCTGACGGACACTACTTTCAGCAGATTGTCTTATTTTCTGTCCAGTGCAAAAAATTCAGTTGTCCAATACCTCGTAAGGGGCTCGTCAGTGGACCCACGTTTATTGGAAAATTTTTGCTTCTTAGGTCATATACTTTTACCCATGTCAAATTTCGCTGTTAATTAATGTATCACCTTATACATTGGGTGTTCGACTACTATAGGACACGCCCGGATTGACGTATGAGTCAAAACACCCGCTTCCATGACATGAGGAGGCGCAGTGGCCCCAGTTTGAATCCATCTGGAAGATAAACGACGAGGGACGGTGTGCTGGCCGGTCTGTATGTGGTTTTCAGGCTGTTACCCACATCCCACTAGCCGAATACGGGAGTGGCTCCCATGCCCCATGCTCCTCAGACATTTGGAAAACTTTCCCCCAGTTGTACACCGAATTTACTCTAGATGCAGAAGTATGGGGTACATCGATTACGTCCTGGGACTGATGACCTTAGATGTTTAGTCTCCTTTTATCCATAATCAGCAGCAGCAGCAGGACTATTACAGGTTCAAATGAAAGGGGGGTTTGGAGGAGAAACTAGCAGATAATTCCAGTGAAGATCGGTCCGGAAACCAATGGTTTTCTCGATACGGCGTACACAAGTGAAGTTATGCCAATGTTACAACACTGTTAATGTCTAAGGTTACGATAGTTTCAATACACCGTAAAGTGTTACTTTTTGGAGGAAGAATATATTTTCCTTAATGTCTGTAAAGAGCCAGACTCATGTGCCTATGTATTTTTTAAATAGTTTCTGTATAAGGGAGAAGAAAAATACCACAAATGTTTTGTTTTTCAATGAAATGTGATGATAATAACTATTGTATTCTTTGAGACTGTAGTGAAAAATTATGGATGATCAGCAATACTGAAATGGTCTGTTGCTGAAACCGAAGAGAGTAGAGAAAAATTTTCTCTTTTTTTGTATAACAGCACAAGCTCAGTCACTGTTACATTTTCTTTCTCTGGTAGTCTGTCGTTGCGAACAGAAATGCTGTTTGAGTTGTGTTGAAATTACATCGTTTGTTGGCATAGAGTAATTAAATGCGATATATGTTTAGAACTAATACAATTATTTTAAATCTAGCTACTTGCAGTGTGGATACTGACATAATTTTTTCTGTTAAGTATTTTGACACAGACAGGATCCTGTGGAGTCAGCAGATCACTTTAAAGAGACGCTGTGACCGAACACATATTCATGTAGTCATTAATTTGTATTTACTTTCAGCAATCAGCAACGTTGATATTAAAGGCCGATCATTGAAATCTATCTTGCATCCATTTCATGCAAGAGATTTGCGAATGATTTGGTGCGTAATCTCCGAACAACGATGCTGTCGGTCTTTGCCCGTGTCAGACACTGGCCGCAGTTTAATAATTAGATAGTTCACTATCTTGCAATTATGTGTTGTCTTCCTGTGAAACTATAAGAATAAAGTAAAAGTAGAGTAGAATGAGAGGTGCAGCGCATCAACCGCAAGTGAAGCGTAAATTACAAAATAAGGCGTAAATTACAAAGAAATTGACCTCATTTGACATAAATGTTTTCTGAGTGTCATATCACTTCGTAATGGAAAAGCTATACTGGATAAACCAACATTTTGGCCACGATTACAGTAGCATTCTTCTGCGTCTACTAGTAGACCCAGACGAAGATCACTGTAACTGTGGCCGAAACGTTGGTCTGTCCAGTGTAATTTTCTACATTACGACGGGTTCGATAGTCTGGAAACATTTGTGTCAAACGACTCCTGTCTCGAAAGCCTACTCAATTACATGCTCTTGTTTGATTTATCTCATTCATTCATTCATTCTGATTCATCTCATTATATCTAGGTACTTCGAAACAACGTTCAGACAGTAACTAAACGGTCGTGGTTTGGCAATCCCGTTTCCTTCCACGTCACCTCCAACCCCTCCCCCCCCACCCCCCCCACCCTCACCCCAATTTGTCTGGAACACTTCATATCGACTTCCATATTTTTTTCATTTCCGTAAACGCCAGTTAACTGGCAGTCGCAGTGTCAAAATTGCGTGTTAAAGTTAAACGTCGCAGTTTCTCTTGGTAGCAACTGTTTTTGAAAAACGTCGATGTGAAGAAATAGCACACCAGCTGCGTTAAAAATTGTTTTTTAACGCAACTGGTATGCTATTTCTTCACGTCAGATATCTTCTTATTCCATTCACACCCCCCCTCCCCCTCAGTGTAATCGGACTTCTACTTTGTGCCATCTGTACCTGCTTCATATAGTCAAAGAAAAAAACTTGCATATACAACCAAATTCCAAGAATTCCGTGCACAAGTCATAAATGTGCTTGTGCAGATGCGGCTTCTTGCGGAATGCACGTTGCTTTTGAACAATGGATTGACTTCTCACGAATTCCAGTACAAAATTTCTGTTGTGGTGCAGTCGCCATGTTGCTACAATCAGCAACAGGACTGCTTTGTCAAAACTTTGAAAATTCCTCTATCCAGCGACATGCACAATGTGTTTCTAGCTTTTATAGTATGTAACGTCCCCTTAGAAAAATTATACATGACTGTGTTTAAACTGACACACAATATTTTTAGCGCAACGCAATCTGACTTTCAAAAATCCCTACAAAAGAATGGCCCTGACTAACATTAACCTATACCTTTCACAAATCACTTACCTCACCAAAAATCTTCGTTACTCGACTCCTGCAATACAGCGAGCGCCACTACTGCCAGCTAAATAAAAGATTCAAACTACTGAAGGCACTAACTACTAATAGGCATAGTTAGCAAATGAAAGATTTTGATAAGAGAACAAACAATGTATTTACCTCAATAGTGTTCAAAAGTCAGAATGTATATAGCAGTTCATGACATCCAGTCTCACAAATTTCAAAATTCCGCCATTTCTCTCCCCACATCCACCACTGCTGGCGGCTCACCTCCAACTGCGCAACGCTACGCGCTGTTCACAACCAGCTGCCCAACACTACAATGGCAGACAACAATGCAAACTAGCCACAGACTGCACACAGCACAGCCAGTGATTTTTCAGACAGAGCGCTACGTGGCGTTACCAATACGAAAACCTAAACAGCCTACTTACAATAGTAAACAACTGAAGTAAGTTCTATCTTTTTGAATCACCCGGGAAGGCACCAGTTGCTGATCTACAACTACATTTGCGCTAGGATTGTACAGTTTCGAAAGTCTTTCCCGCATAACTCTTACAGGATATAGCCTGTGATTTGCTAACGACGTTGTACATGTTGTGAATATTTAAACACCTGGGTTACATAGATCCAAGGAACACAAGTGTCACAAACTGCGTTATAAAAACAGACAGAAAACCTATTTCTTTCATATGAGCCTTAAACTCTGTTCCATGCATACAAAAATAAAGCCATAAAGTTTAGAGCGTCAATATTCAATTACATACATCAAAAAACGTTTTGCATTACCTCGGTTCCGAGAGCTCCGGAACCTGTACAGAGAATTGGAAAAGAGATCAACATCAACATCATTTCCGCCCTTTTCATTTCACATGAAAACTACACATTGAATGTTATACCACCATACACCGTGACCTTCAGAGGCGGTGGTCCAGATTGCTGTACACACCGGTACCTCTAATACCCAGTAGCACGTCCTCTTGCATTGATGCATGCCTGTATTCGTCGTGGCGTACTATCCACAAGTTCATCAAAGCACTATTGGTCCAGATTGTCCCACACCTCAATGGCGATTCGGCGTAGATTCCTCAGAGTGGTTGGTGGGTCACGTCGTGCATAAAAACCGCTTTTCAATCTATACCAGGCATGGTCGATAGGGTTCATGTCTGGAAAAGATGTTCAAATGTGTGTGAAATCTTATGGGACTTAACTGCTAAGGTCATCAGTCCCTAAGCTTACACACTACTTAACCTAAATTATCCTAAGGACAAACACACACACCCATGCCTGAGAGAGGACTCGAACCTCCGCCCGGGACCAGCCGCACAGTCCATGACTGCAGCGCCCAAGACCGCTCGGCTAATCACGCGCGGCTCATGTCTGGAGAACATGCTGGCCACTCTAGTCGAGCGATGTCGTTACGCTGAAGGAAGTAATTCACAAGATATGCACGATGGGGGCGCGAATTGTCGTCCATTAAGAAGAACGCCTGGCCTATATGCTGCCGATATGGCTGCACTATCGGTCGGAGGATGGCATTCACGTATTGTACAGCCATTACGGCGCCTTCCATGACCACCAGCGGCGTACGTCGGCCCCACATAATGCCACCCCAAAACAGCAGGGAACCTTCACCTTGCTGCATTCGCTGGACAGTGTGTCTAAGGCGTTCAGCCTGACCGGGTTGCCTCCAAACACGTCTCCGACGATTGTCTGGTTGAAGGCATATGCGACACTCATCGGTGAAGAGAACGTGATGTCAATCCTGAGCGGTCCATGTGGCATGTTGTTGGGCCCATCTGTACCGCGTTGCGTGGTGCCGTGGTTGCAAAGATGGACCTCGCCATGGACGTCGGGAATGAAGTAGCGCATCATGCAGCCTGTTGCGCACAGTTTTTGTCGTAACACGACGTCCTGTAGCTGCACGAAAAGCATTATTCAACTTGGTGGCGTTGCTCTCAGGCTTCCTCCGAGCCATAATCCGTAGGTAGCGGTCATCCACTGCACTAGTAGCCCCTTGGGCGGCCTGAGCGAGGCATGTCATCGACAGTTCCTGTCTCTCTGTATCTCCTCCAAGTCCGAACAACATCACTTTGGTTCACTTCGAGACGTCTGGGCATTTCCCTTGTTGAGAGCCTTTCCTTGTACAAAGTAACAATGCGGACGCGACCGAACCCCGGTTTTGATCGTCTAAGCATGGTTGAACTACAGAGAACACGAACCGTGTGGTGTCACCGCCAGACACCACACTTGCTAGGTGGTAGCCTTTAAATCGGCCGCGGTCCGTTAGTATACGTCGGACCCGCGTGTCGCCACTATCAGTGATTGCAGACCGAGCGCCGCCACACGGCAGGTCCAGAGAGACTTCCTAGCACCCGCCCCAGTTGTACAGCCGCCTTTGCTAGCGATGGTTCACTGACAAATTACGCTCTCATTTGCCGAGACGATAGTTAGCATAGCCTTCAGCTACGTCATTTGCTACGACCTAGCAAGGCGCCATTACCCGTTACTATTGGTGCTGTAAAACATGTACCGTCAAGAGCGATGTTCACCAATTATGGATTAAAGTTAAGTATTCCAGAAACTACGTACCTTTTTTGCTAGTCTCAATTCCTTGTCCTGTTCCCAACCTCACGCCAGCCTGCGTGAGCTTAAACGCGTGCCTTTCGGCTTCCTCATAGTGGATTAGCTGTCTTGCCAATCCACAACAAACCGTGTACCTCCTTCCTGGTGAAATGACTGGAACAGATCGGCAAAGACGAACTCCTTTCCGGGTAAAAAAAAAAAAAAAAAGGTTCAAATGGCTCTGAGCACTATGGGATTTAACATCTGTGGTCATCAGTCCCTTAAACTTAGAACTACTTAAACCTAAGTAACCTAAGGACATCACACACATCCGTGTCAGAGGCAGGATTCGAATCTGCGACCGCAGCGGTCACGCGGTTCCAGACTGTAGCGCCCAGAACCGCACGGCCACAGCGGCCGGCTTTCCGGGTCATGTTGACCCGAAGATGACACTGGGTTGAATACCACCTTATACTTTTTTTCGGTAATCCCCTTCCTCTCCTCAAGACATCCTCTCCTCTAAAACGATCGAAAACGTATCGCAGTTTACTATTCACATAAACATGGTGTTATTAAAAATGTAACACGAAATTGATTTTGACTGTCCTCTAACAGGTACTCAGGGTATCGTAACCTGTCCACTTGCTGCAGTTGGCAGTAAACAAATAGAAACACAATAAAGTGCATGCCGGCCATTATTCAGCCAACCGTCTTCAGTTGTATGTACACCACGAAGGTATTCATAAACCGCTTCAGCTGTATTTAGTCCTTTACTTTGTGATAAATATCGGTTTCATGCCACTGAAAGTCACATCTTCGGATGAACACAAGCATAACATTAAATCGAGAAGGATTAACAACCCTGAGACAGCCATTAATACGTTAATTTTCTAAAATCGTTTTAAGATTTTAATTTTTTTGTAAAAAACTATTACAAACTTTTATATAGGAGCAGTAAAATAGTTGTGCTCACATAAGTAAAACATTAAAGCCAAGAAGGTCGGAACATTTTACCGAACACTCGTTCTCCTTCAGAACAAAATACCACTAAAGGGCAGTATATCTTTGAATAAAACAGCCGGATGCATGGATTCCAATCCAATACGATGGATGGAGCCTAAGGAAACTATACTTTGTGTATCATTGGTAAGGTGGAATAAATGAAAAACGAAGACCTAATTTGTGGCTGGCCGGCCGTGGTGGCCAAGCGGTTAAAGGCGCTACAGTCTGGAACCGCGCGACCGCTACGGTCGCAGGTTCGAATCCTGCCTCGGGCATGGATGTGTGTGATGTCGTTAGGTTAGTTAGGTTTAATTAGTTCTAAGTTCTAGGCGACTGATGACCTTAGAAGTTAAGTCGCATAGTGCTCAGAGCCATTTGAACCATTTAATTTGTGGCTAGCATGAAAAACAAGAAGCGGTTGAAGTAAAATGGAGTTACGTTCCGCCTGGACAAAATGTGTCAAGTAATAGCTACTGACGAAAAACTAGAATTTGAAAACCACACGTACCTCTTCTCCGGTCTATGCGCAGTCACGAACAGGGGACGCGGCCGATTGCTGAGTCTTACTGGCGGCAGGAAAGTAGTCAGCATACCGATAGACTGCTCGCGCATGCGCTAATGGTGCGCGGATCCGTGGTCTTTTGGGGGGACACTCGAATGGTGAATGAGAACAAGGAATATTGAGATGACAAGTACAGAAACGTTTTTCGAAAAACAATCCGGAGAACATTACAGTGACAGTTGAAATTTATTTTCATTATTAACAGCCATAAGTTGTGCTAACCTAAAGGAACTCTTTAACGTTTAGTGGCTTAAGAGAGGAACATCAGACGCATATATAACGGCAACGGAACATTTCTGCCGGCACTATCCACTGAGTAAACCTAAAAATTTTAAAATTTTAAAAGGTATTGACTTGTTTTAGAAACTTTTCATGTTTTTTATACAATTAAATGAGTCCAAGACCAGAGTGAATTTTGATACTTGATAAAAGTTTTTAAAACTTACTTGAAAGAAAGATATGCAAAACTTAAGATAACAAGGGGGATTCGCAGGAGGTGGGGAGGTGAGGTACTGAGTGAGGAGGGAGGAAAATTGAATTGCGCAGTAGGAACAAAGGGCAACTAGGTAAAGGAAGTACGGAGTATTACGTCAGCTACCTTAGGCAGTTGAATTTTGTCGAAACGTTACTTTGCAGTTCCTTTTATCCATTCAGGGCTTATTAATATCCAAGATGATTACTCAGCTGTGGTTGCCCTGCCTAAAGATTGTCTGCATACTAGCGTCTGCTTTCTTGCTCCAAACATATCAGAAACTGTGTGCACTAATCACACATTCGTATAACTTATTAATTGTTGTAACAGAGTAATCGGTTATCTACGTAACGCTGTGAACACATCGGCTAAAACAAGATTTGAATTATTCTCCCCAAAGGAACTTTCCGCTGTCAACGGAAGGGCAGAAACATACAGGAGAGAACAACTGCCTGACTGGCGCTGCCAACACCTCCAGATTAGGGAGTGGAGCGAGCATTGACCTCGTTTCCACACGCCGCAAAGGTTTTGCGCGAGGCGTACGAGGAAAGCATGGGCTATGTTTCGTAACTCAGACTTCATATTCTTAACGCCAAGGAGAAACACTTTGAAACTGCTTATTCACATCTTCGGAAAACAAAAATGGTTCGAATGGCTCTGAGCACTATGGGACTTAACTTCTGAGGTCATCAGTCCCCTAGAACTTAGAACTGCTTAAACCTAACTAACCTAAGGACATCACACACATCCATGCGCGAAACAGGATTCAAAGCTGCGACCGTAGTGGTCGCGCGGTTTCAGACTGTAGCGCCTAGAAGTTACAGGTCAAGTGTATATATGTAATTTACAAAATAATAGCTGACAGGGATATTTATTGAGATAGGAGCACATAAGAAAAGTTACACTTTCTGCGGGGTTATGTACATAGAGTAATTTTTCAGAGAGTTACAGCAACGAAACACAATGGTTTAAATAAAACATTTTTTTCTATCATGTATCTGATATATTTAAACGAGCTGTTATAAATAAGTTTAAATCACATTTCTAGCACGTTTAGTTTGGGAGATAGAAACCCTCAAAGTGTCAGTGGTGGATGTACCATGTTGTACACAATAATTGGCTGTGTGCATATCGATGTTCTGCTGATGAAATTTTAAGTGAGATATTTAAATGTATGCCCATATTTCTGAACGCACAACGCAAAACTATCTGCAGAAGAGATCCCCGGTGTCAGGGAGTGACAAGCTTCCTCGAAGCGCCGTTTGTTTCAGTGACGTAAACACGATGCTTTAGATACTCCCTCAAAAATAAATAAATCTACTGGTGCTAAATCGGGCGGCAGTGCAAGCCATCCTTGAGAACCAAGGTGGCCCAGACATCGTCCGAGGGACCTGTCAGCTATACTGCGGAGTAGTGCGCACTGATGTTTTCACCCCCCCCCCCCTCCCCCCAAGGATTCCACACCAAACATTAAAGGACTACCTCCGTTGCCGATAGACGGGACGTTACATTTTCTATGCCTTAGTTACGCATGTTATGACGGTTCACTGCATCATAATTTGTGAAACTAGATTCATAGGCGCACATAACTCTTTGTAAGGCGTCCAGTGTGAAATTACACATGGCCCATCTGCAGAAAGAACTCTCCGACTGAAATGGTTATCACGTAGCCCCTGTATTAGTGACGGATGGTACAGGTGAAACATGTAAAATATGCACACAGGCATAAGGCCGATATCAGTGACTGCAGCAACGTATCGTAAGCTGACGTAAGGATAGTAGTGTACTGCAGCTAAAACAAACACCACCATCCCCTCACTTCTTGCTGGACTTCATTTGCAACTACCGCATCTTCTAAAACTTCCTGGAAGATTAAAACTGTGTGCCGAGACTCGAACTCGGGACCTTTTCCTTTGCCTTAGTCAGACAATCGTACGCTGATCGATCTCCCTTTCAGGGCGACAACACGACAGGTGCGGTCGCTGTGTGAAGAGGACATAAGCGCCACGACCGATTGGTGACGGCCCAGTTCAATAGCACCTTCACGATTAGCAACTTGGATAGCAGCGTCAACGGTAGTCACTTCGCTTGTACTCTCTATGTAGCACAGACTTGGAGTTGTCTATACTGAAGAAGGTTTGCTATTTTGTGTGCCGCCCTTTGCTTGCGACACATCTGTGTAGTTGCCAAAGTTCAATATTGTATCTTTTCATATTTTAATAAAACTCATCAATACGACTTGTTTGATTGATTGTGTAGCAAACCGAGTATGCAGGTTTCCTAGACACTACATATTCTCAAACTACTTGTTTCCGGAAGTCGTTGTTCAGCATGTAAGTGTGTAATGCCTTTTTCGACTAGGACATCTCACGGCACACGTCATGGCTGCTTCTTTGGCATCGTGTCGCCATTCGCCGAGCATCAGCAAGATGTCAACGTACTCATTGGATGTGTATGCCATATTAATTCGACGTCAGTATCTGCGGCCCACTGACAAGGAACTCCCTAAGTGTGAGATCCCAACTTTAATCTTTAGTAAGGATCATTTGAAAGTGTTGTGTTAACAATTATGACAGGAGAAATTTTAGTTGCTAATCTACATCTACATGGATACTCTGCAAATAACATTTAAGTACCCGGCAGAGGATTCATCGAACCACCTTCACAATTCTCTATTATTCCAATCTCGTGTAGCGCGCGGAAGGAATGAACACCTATATCTTTCCGTACGAGCTCTGATTTCCCTTATTTTATCTTGGTGATCGTTCCTCCCTATGTAGGTCGGTGTCAATAAAATATTTTCACATTCGGAGGAGAAAGTTGGTGATTGGAATTTCGTGAGAAGATTCCGTCGCAACGCCGGCCGGAGTGGCCGAGCGGTTAAAGGCGCTACAGTCTGGAACCGCACGACCGCTACGGTCGCAGGTTCGAATCCTGCCTCGGGCATGGATGTGTGTGATGTCCTTAGATTAGTTAGGTTTAAGTAGTTCTAAGTTCTAGGGGACTTATGACCACAGCAGTTCAGTCCCACAGTGCTCAGAGCCATTTGAACCATTTGAACCATTCCGTCGCAACGAAAAACGCCTTTCTTTTAATGATTTACCGCCCAAATCCTGTATCATTTCTGTGACAATACAAAACGTGCTGCCTTTCTTTGAAATTGTAGTGTAGGCAGTCTCCTTAGTAGGTCTGTTACATTTTCTAACTGTCCTGCCAATAACACGCAGTCTTTGGTTAGTCTTCCCCCACAACATTTTCTATGTGTTCCTCCCAATTTTAGTTGCGCGTAATTGTAATACCTAGTTATTTAGTTTAATTTACGTCTTTTAGATTACACTGATTTATTGTGTAACCGAAGTTTAACGAGCTCCTTTTAGCACTCATGTGGATGACCTCACACTTTTAGTTATTTAGGGTTAACTGTCACATTTCGCACCATTCAGATTTTTTTCTAAATCGTTTTCCAGTTTGTTTTGATCTTCTGATGACTTTATTAGTCGATAAACGACAGCGTCATCTGCAAACAACCGAAGACGACTGCTCAGATTGTCTCCCAAATCGTTTATATAGATAAGGAACAGCAAAGGGCCTATAACACTACCTTGGGGCACAACAGAAATCACTTCTGTTTTACTCGATGACTTTCCGTCAATTACTACCAACTGTGACTTCTCTGACAGGAAATCACAAATCCAGTCACATATCTGAGACTATATTCCATAAGCAAGCAATTTCACTACGAGACGCTTGTGTGGTACAGTGTCAAAAGTCTTCCGGAAATCCAGAAATACGCAAGCGATCTGAAATCGCTTGTCAATAGCACTCAACCCTTCATGTGAATAAAGAGCTAGTTGTGTTTCACAAGAACGATATTTTGTAAACCCATGTTGACTGTGTGTCAAATAGAGCGTTTTCTTCGAGGTAATTTACAATGTTCGAACATAATATATGTTCTAAAATCCTGCTGCATATTGACGTTAACGATTATGGGTCTGTAATTTAGTGGATTACTTCTACTACCTTTCTTGAATATTGGTGTGACCTGTGCAACTTTCCAGTCTTTGGGTACGGATATTTGGTCGAGCGAACGGTTGTCTAAGATTGTTAAGTATGGAGCTAATCCATCACCATACTCCGAAAGAAACCTAATTGGTATACAGTCTGGAACAGAAGACTTGCTTTTATTAAGTGATTTAAGTTGCTTCACTACTCCGAGGATATTTACTTCTACGTTACTCATGTTGGCAGCTGTTCTTGATTCGAATTCTGGAATATTTATTTCGTCTTCTTTTCTGGAGGCATTTCGGAAGGCTCTGTTTAGTAACTCTGCTTTGGCAGCACTGTCTTCGATAGTATCTCCATTGCTATCGCGCAGAGAAGGCATTGATTGTTTCTTGCCGCTAATATACTTCACATACGACCAGAATCTCTTTGGATTTTCTGCAAGGTTTCGAGACAAAGTTTCTTTGTGGAAAGTGTTATAGGCGTGCCGCATTGAAGTCCGCGCTAAATTTCGAGCTTCTGTAAAAGATCGCCAATCTTAGGGATTTTGCGTCTGTTTCAATTTGGCATGTTTGTTTCGTTGTTTCTCCAACAGTGTTCTAACCAGTTTTGTGTACCAAGGAGGATCAGCTCCGTCGTTTGTTAATTTATTTGGTATAAATCTCTCATGCCTGAGTGTTGTGTGATGTCCTTAGGTTAGTTAGGTTTAAGTAGTTCTAAGTTCTAGGGGACTGATGACCATAGCTGTTAAGTCCCATAGTGCTCAGAGCCATAAATCTCTTAATTGCTGCCGATATTACTTCTTTGAATTTAAGCCACATCTGGTCTACACTTCTATTATTAATTTGAAATGAGTGGAGATTGTCTCTCAGGAAGGCGTCAAGTGAATTCTTATCTGCTCTTTTGAATAGGTATATTTTTCGCTTAATATGACTTATATGACTCACTCTGTGCATCATGAGGGCGCCGGAAAATCAACGTCAGGAGAGTGCAGAGCTCAATCTTCTATGTGATGTATATATTACATTACACAAAATGGACATAATCGACATTCAACAAACTTTGAAAACAAACCATGCACCATGAACACCGAACGACAAATGGTGCGCCACAGTGATACGAAGGTTGGCGGCATCAAGATCGAAGGCGCGAACTCCTTGGGAGCCACAAACCGTGCAGGACGTTCAGCTAGGTAACCACTCTTCAAGAATGCATATAGAGCCACATGGGTGTAACGGGGTGGTGAGAACCGATGGAATGTGATGGCATGCAACCGAATGCGAAACAGTGTGTCGTGGATCTTATCGTGAAACTGGCTATTCTTTAAGTCGTACCTGCAGATGATGTGATAATAAATTTTATAGGCATGGGAAACTTAAACATACAGAATCTGAATTTGTCCAGTGGTTCCAGGTAGTGTGAACTGCAATATCACACACTTCTCAGGAGGGATAGTTTGGTCTAAACGAGTGTGATTTTTCTACGCAGACCACAAATCAAGCAAAACCAAGTTATTTGCACGAGCTATTGGTTAAAAGCACTGTTGTAGTTCTCTTACGCCCATTTTCCCATTCTTGCTTGCTGTGGCGTAAATATTCCCTCCTGCCCTTGCAAGATCACGCACACGAGAAAGAATCGTAGGGGGCAGAACATCTCCAACTTCTCGCAGCACAATAAATGACTTTCCAGCCAATTTACCACCCAGTTTAATTTAACAGCGGACATAATTGTGTGTGGCTGGCCGGGATGGCAGAGCGGTTCTAGGCGCTACAGTCTGGAACCGCGCGACCGCTACGGTCTCAGGTTCGAATTCTGCCTCGGGCATGGATGAGTGTGATGTCCTTAGGTTAGTTAGGTTTAACTAGTTCTATGTTCTAGGGGACTGATGACCTTAGAAGTTAAGTCCCATAGTGCTCAGAGCTATCTGAACCAGTTGTCTGCGAATGCGTTAAGGCATTGAAGTTAGCTTGTGCCTCTAATTTCCAGTGTTTCTTTCATATGCATTTACTCTTCAAACCCTATTGGTCGGAGTTGAAAACAAGTTCCCTTACTGAACGATGTTATCTTGTTTCTCTCATGTACATATTTTCGGGCCGAGTGAACACTTTGCTGAGCATCGTCAAGTTGACGCTTAGTTCGAAATGTCGTTGTCTTACGTCTCCCAATTTTGTAGCACTGTTTGAACTTATGTATCCATCCAATGGTTCCCTTGAATCACTGTGATCTATGTCGCGCGGAATTTAACGTGCTTGACGTAGTACGTGACTATCATGCACATCTTGTGAATTGTATCGAGCATCCTCGAAACGCGCAACCACTTTTTGTAACAAGTGCGCATTATCCTCACTTGAACATCTGTTTTTTTTCTTTATGCACTACACGGCCATATTCCTGCGGACTTATTCGAAATGTGTTCATAATTATTTTTTTACTAAGCTGCGGATGATAAGCCATGTACATGATTTTGCTTACTACCCGCTTCTCGGACAACGATTGTCCTTTACTGCCTTTCGCTGGAGACCGGATCTGTGGCCCCCTCTCTGACAAGGATGTTGAAATACATGGCTATACAGCTGTTTCAGTATCACTTTCTCTTGTTAATCCGTATAGTCATGATTGCACGTCCGCACGTTCGAGCGTATACAACACCATGCATTCGAATAACTCATCTTGCATAAACGATAATACACTCCTGGAAATGGAAAAAAGAACACATTGACACCAGTGTGTCAGACCCACCATACTTGCTCCGGACACTGCGAGAGGGCTGTACAAGCAATGATCACACGCACGGCACAGCGGACACACCAGGAACCGCGGTGTTGGCCGTCGAATGGCGCTAGCTGCGCAGCATTTGTGCACCGCCGCCGTCAGTGTCAGCCAGTTTGCCGTGGCATACGGAGCTCCATCGCAGTCTTTAACACTGGTAGCATGCCGCGACAGCGTGGACGTGAACCGTATGTGCAGTTGACGGACTTTGAGCGAGGGCGTATAGTGGGCATGCGGGAGGCCGGGTGGACGTACCGCCGAATTGCTCAACACGTGGGGCGTGAGGTACATCCAAAACCGTCATCGAACCCATCGTTCTACCATTCCTAGACCGGCAAGGGAACTTGCTGTTCCAACAGGACAATGCACGTCCGCATTATCCCGTGCCACCCAACGTGCTCTAGAAGGTGTAAGTCAACTACCCTGGCCAGCAAGATCTCCGGATCTGTCCCCCATTGAGCATGTTTGGGACTGGATGAAGCGTCGTCTCACGCGGTCTGCACGTCCAGCACGAACGCTGGTCCAACTGAGGCGCCAGGTGGAAATGGCATGGCAAGCCGTTCCACAGGACTACATCCAGCATCTCTACGATCGTCTCCATGGGAGAATAGCAGCCTGCATTGCTGCGAAAGGTGGATATACACTGTACTAGTGCCGACATTGTGCATGCTCTGTTGCCTGTGTCTATGTGCCTGTGGTTCTGTCAGTGTGATCACGTGATGTATCTGACCCCAGGAATGTGTCAATAAAGTTTCCCCTTCCTGGGACAATGAATTCACGGTGTTCTTATTTGAATTTCCAGGAGTGTATTTCATATGCCCGCCGCGCGGGATAAGCCGAGCGGTCTAGGCGCAGCAGTCAAGGAATGTGCGGCTGGTCCCGGCGGAGGTTCGAGTCCTCTCTCGGGCATGGGTGTGTGTGTTTGTCCTTAGGGTGATTTAGGTTAAGTAGTGTGTAAGATTAGGGACTGATGTCCTTAGCAGTCAAGTCCCATAAGATTTAACACAAAATTTCATATGCCGCTTCTTTCTCACTCTCGTAATTCCTTCGGTTTCTTTCTGACGAAATGTCAACTTCGGCAACTGTTGTAGATATCACACAATGATTGCTATGTTTGCAGTTGCTATTACTCTGGTTTATATGAGCACCGCTAACGCTGTAGCACTGTTGTGGGTTACTCGTCAACTAAGCAGTTCAATTACGTTCCGTAGCCTCATGCTGTGCTCACCATTGGATACCTCCAGTCCCGCCCCCTGTCAGCATTAGCAGCCAATATTGTGGTTGCGTGGTGGACAATATGTGGGCCGTCGAATGCTGTAAATAGCATTGGCCTTTTGCGATCTCGCACTCAAGAGGTTCCTTGTGAATATCGTTTGTTTATGCAGTCTGACCTGCCATGTAAGGCGACGGTCGGCAGTCTAACCGAACATGACACCTAACTGCACATTGAGGTAGCTGTTTGCTCCATGATACTGGCGACGCTGCATCCCATCCTCAGGTCTTGTATCACAGCCAAATATTATGTACATCATGGCAGATCAACCCCTTACACACAGACTAAACGTGACAGGAATGTTATTTTAATTGATATGTATACATCAGATATGTGACAGAAAGAAACTATTGTTGTATTTTAAAAACATTATCTTGTTACTGTAGCTCTCAGGAAAATACACTACTGGCCATTAAAATTGCTACACCAAGAAGAAATGCAGATGATAAACGGGTATTCATTGGACAAATATATTATACTAGAACTGACATGTGATTACATTGTCAAGCAACTTGGGTGCATAGATCCTGTGAAACAACCACCCCTGGCCGAAATAACGGCCTTGATACGCCTGCGCATTGAGTCAAACAGAGCTTGGATGGAGTGTACAGGTACAGCTGCCCATGTAGCTTCAACACGATACCACAGTTCATCAAGAATAGTGACTGGCGTATTGTGACGAGCCAGTTGCTCGGCCACCATTGACCTGACGGTTTCAGTTGGTGAGAGATCTGGAGAATGTGCTGGCTAGGGCAGCAGTCGAATATTTTCTGTATCCAGAAAGGAACGTACAGGACCTGCAACATGCGGTCGTGCGTTATCGTACTGAAACGTAGGGTTTCACAGGGATCGAATTATGGGTAAAGCCACGGGTCGTAACACATCTGAAATGTAACGTCCACTGTTCAAAGTGCCGTCAATGCGAACAAGAGGCGACCGAGACGTGTAACCAGTGGCACCCCATATCATCACGTCGGGTGGTACGCCAGTATGGCGATGACGAATACACGCTTCCAATGTGCGTTCAACGCGATGTCTCCAAACACGGATGCGATCATGATGATGCTGTAAACAGAACCTGGATTCATCCGAAAAAATGACGTTTTGTCATTCGCGCACCCAGGTACGTCGTTGGGTACACCATCGCAGGCGCTCCTGTCTGTGATGCAGCGTCAAGGGTAACCGCATCCACGGTCTCCCCATGTCAGCACGTTGTAGGTCTCGCCATTGTTGCCAACCTTGTGTGAAAGTTCTGAAAAGCCAATCATTTGCATATCACAGCATCTTCTTCCTGTCGGTTAAATTTCGCGTCTGTAGCACGTCATCTTCGTAGTGTAGCAGTTTTAATGGCCAATAGTGTAGCTCAATAAGCTACGTTCTAACCCCACAAAAAATGTAGCGTTTCTTTATGTGGATCCACCAAGATATATATTCCTGTCACATATTATTTTGTAAGCTACAGCGGCACACATTTTGTCTGAAACACTCTGTATATTGACTGGTGATAACATAAGTCATATAGACAGCTGGCATGGTAAGGCTACTACAGTAAAGTTCAATAAAAGTTATAGAGAAACAAGAAAACAGTAGGTAACAGCAATAATTGCTTCATCTGTCTCTTCAGCGTGCTGCATAGATCAAATTTTCAAATGGTTCAAATGGCTCTGAGCACTATGGGACTTAACTTCTATGGTCATCAGTCCCCCAGAACTTAGAACTACTTAAACCTAACTAACCTAAGGACATCACACAACACCTAGTCATCACGAGGCAGAGAAAATCCCTGACCCCGCCGGGAATCGAACCCGGGAACCCGGGTGTGGGAAGCGAGAACGCTACCGCACGACCACGAACTGCGGACGTTCAAATTTTCAAGGGAACGTTCAGCGATGTGGGAAGAGCAAAAGTAGAAACTAACAAACAAAGGTAGCTATTACAAACAATTATAAATAACTATAGTTAAATACCTGTGTGCTCGTTGAACATTGTCAAGGTAAATTTAACTTAACAAAACCAACAAGAAAGATATTACTTTTCAAATAAGCTGCTGCTTCCTAACTGATACTAAGTTGTTGCTGTTCATAGTGTGCTATTTGCTCATTATTTGTATGACATCAGTGATTTCTAAAAAAAAAAAAAAACGAAGTATCTGTAATGTAAGATTAGAGACATTTTAATAATCAGCGTGGCTACTTATGACGTAATCGAAATTATCAACCCCTGATATATATATATATATATCTTAAAATTGTGAGACAATCGCGAGAAAAAAGCGTAAATAAATTAAATGTACCTCATCGAGAACACGTAAAGTAATAATCACACGTATCTGACACTACATCTAAGGTAATAAGTCAGCTTATACAAAATGTTCAGTCAACAAAGTTATTCACGTTGAAATCGATTTTTTTTAAGAAAAACTAACAGAAGTTAAGCAAAAACCTTTAAGTATTGATGTACGACGTTTACGCTTAAATAAATGATCACGTAAAGAAGTAAGTGCGTCAATAACTCCTGTTACGCAAAACCGGCTGTTTGTCTACAGATATAACGTTTCAGAAACGGATTTCAACTCACTAAAACATTACTAGTGCACCCAAAATAGGACGTACTAACGGACTAATTTTTGTGCTGCCTTACGTGCTACATGTTTCACTTGAAGATTAGCTGGTCTCCTCGAAAAAACATAGCTTTATAACCAGAAATCAGTATGAATTCCGAAACAAGAAGTTCCCGAGACTTGCTGTTGACAGGAGACTTGGTCCAGTGGTCAGTACACCAAGGATACCCGGTCGTCTAGAGGCTGTCCAGTCTTATCTGAGACACATGACACCACTACCACTCAGATGGGTTATGAAGGTCACAAAGGCCGGATCGCGCCAACACGAAGCAGACTCAGTAATGACATTTTGTGTTATCCACTGTAAAATGGTAGCTTAAATCCTGCGACGGTAAAAATGACGAGACATTTTAACATCAATAAACAGTATGGGCTGGCTAATGTATTAGAAGGTTACACTGAAGACCTACAATATTTGTCAGCTCACATTACTAGCCTACTCTGAGCCGTATCTGCGCAGGAACTCTGAACAGCAGTCCAAAGAAATGCGACGTATCGTTCTATAAAAGTGTTCCAGCTAGTCACAAGTTAATACTAATTTATATGTATTAGCAGTAACATAAGCAGGCTGATCCTAGTATTGGTATCCTGTAAATATTGCGTCGAAACTCACCTCTAAGTCACTGGGAAGATAAACTATTCAACCGTAGAGATCTCGCCTGGAAAAAATTAAATACTGGAGAAGAAACGTAGAATGTCCGCGCTGCTAATGAAAAGACATTACGGCAATTCCAAATTGCTTTTCATTAACTTGGAATACTTCATTCTAGCTTACTTTCTTTTTCTAAAAAAGGGTAAACAGTGGTGATTTCTGTGTACTCTGCCAGCAACAAGAAGGGCCTTAGTCGAAATATGAACTTTTCGGTGCAGATAAAACTGCAAGGCGATTCCAATGTTCGTCTATCCACTTTAACTTCAATTTTTGCTCGCAGACTGAACGTAAATCAAGCATTCGACCAGGCACCACCTGACAATTATGGAGTAAGCTTCGAGACACGTTGTGGTTAGTCAATAGGAACGATGACTGGCGTAGAAGTTCTGTTTTTTTGTTGGTATTTTAAGCATGCAGTCACAGCCTCACAAACCACCTTTGGCGGTCAACCAAAGGTATACGTAAAAAATGCTTAAATTTGTGTGACAAAACTGCTTAGGTCATCGGACCCTAGACTTACACACTACTTAAACTAACTTATGCTAAGGGCAATACACACACCCATGCTCAAGGGAGGACTCGAACCTCCGGCGGGAGGGGCCGCGCAGTCCGTTGCATGACACCTCAAACCGCGCGGCTATGGATAAAAAAGATATTCTTAGATTGATGGCCCAAATTAATACCTACTAGATCTGGGCCGCACATGAGCTGTACCAGATGCGGACGCCAGCAAAAAGGTGCCTAACATATATCTGCAAGCACAACGTTCATCTATGGTTCTGTAACTGATTAAAACCATTACCTGACTGCGAAATGAAGATTAATCTGCACCACAGCCGCGGAGTAAAAAGTCTCAAATGTTTCAGAGACTATAGCGTTGTCAAGAGATAAAATATGCCCTGTTAATTCACGTAATCAATTTCACTCCCACATAATACTGTTCAAACCATTAAGTTTCAGACAATGATCAAACTGCAATGTTCTCAAAAACCTTTACATCCACCAAGATCAAAACTATTCACAGAGCACAGATACCATAATAAAATTTTTCAGGTATTGTTCCAGAAAATATTACAGGCCAAGTTCCATAAACTTCCTGGCTAACATTCACTTCAATATTAAACACATTCAACGTTAAATACAATCTTGGCATGGTGCGTCAGTCGTTCAGGATCACAATACGGAGAGAGAACTGAATGTAAAACATAATATTTCTCGTGTTTTTCCTGATACACGAATGGCGTGATTACCTTCTTTGACGGTTGGCATTGTAGCCCTGCCGTCATTGTTCGCACATCTTGATACCGGGTACTGTTACCTATCCCGGCAGATCAGGGTACTGTGAGACTCCTGATTCGCAACTTCTGTATTTACACAAACATTAGCATAAATACATTCCCCTATTTACAATTCGCCTGGCTGCCCTGCAGCAATTACTGACATCATCTCTTATCCTTAGGATACACTTGAGGACCAACTGAATGTCGATGGTCGAGCTAGGCGAACCGTCACATTGTCCACTATGGACGAGCATATTTAAAAAAATAGCGTATTGCAGTTAATTAATGCTAGTTAATCAATAATAATAATAATAATAGTAATAATAATAATAAGACAGCCACCAGAACAAGGACAAATAGAACATGAAGTGACACACATGTTAGATAT
Organism: Schistocerca cancellata; assembly: GCF_023864275.1. Taxonomy (NCBI): domain Eukaryota; kingdom Metazoa; phylum Arthropoda; class Insecta; order Orthoptera; family Acrididae; genus Schistocerca; species Schistocerca cancellata. The sequence goes on from NC_064632.1 coordinate 369,144,847, forward strand.
AGAAGAAAAATTTCAACTAACATATATAGAATACAAAGACACAAATACAGACATTAGACCATTATTGCATAGACCACCAAATAACCCACAAGTCGAAACAACAATAACAACTATCAACACAATCATACACAACAAAATAAATGAAAATACAACTATGTAAGAGTTACAACTACTGGTTTATATAGGAGCACTCACTACACTATATATACACACTAGGCAGAGATCAGAACAAACCAACACACAGAAGAAACCCACAAAACCAGCATGGCAACACAGGCTACAGATCAGAATAGAAAAACTGAGGAAAGACATCGGACAGCTAACACAATTTATAAGAAATGAAATATCAAACAAAAAACGAAAAAGGTTAGGTAAAATCTCACAACAAGAAGCTATAGAGCAATTAGATGAAAAGAAGCAGAAATTACAAGCATTGGCCAAACGACTTAGAAGATACAAAAAAAGTGAAAATAGAAGGAAACAAAACCAAACATTCAACACAAACCAAAAGAAATTTTACCAGACAATAGGTAACACACACATTAACATAGACAATCCACCAAACATAACAGACATGGAACACTTCTGGAGCAGCATATGGTCAAACCCGGTACAACATAACAGGCATGCACAGTGGATACAAGCAGAAACAGACACATACAAGAAGATACCACAAATGCCTGAAGTGATAACTTTGCAACATGAAGTCACCCAAGTAATTAATTCTACGCACAATTGGAAAGCCCCTGGAAAAGATAAAATAGCAAATTTCTGGCTAAAGAAGTTCACCGCAACACATTCACATCTAACTAAATTATTTAAGTTACATTGCAGACCCATACACATTCCCTGATACACTTACACATGGAATAACTTATCTGAAACCTAAAGATCAAGCAGACACAACAAACCCAGCAAAATATCGCCCCATAACATGTCTACCAACAATATACAAAATATTAACTTCAGTCATTACACAGAAATTAATGACACATACAACACAGAACAAAATTATAAATGAATAACATAAAGGCTGTTGCAAAGGAGCATGAGGATGTAAAGAGCAACTGATAATAGATGCAGAGGTGACATATCAAGCTAAAACTAAACAAAGGTCGCTACACTATGCATACATTGATTACCGAAAAGCTTTTGATAGTGTACCCCACTCATGGTTACTACAAATATTGGAAATATGCAAAGTAGATCCTAAGTTGATACAGTTCCTAAACATAGTAATGAAAAATTGGAAAACCACACTTAATATCCAAACAAATTCAAATCATATCACATCACAGCCAATACAGATTAAGTGTGGAATATACCAAGGAGACTCATTAAGTCCTTTCTCGTTCTGCCTTGCTATGAACCCACTATCCAACATGCTAAATAATACAAAGTATGGATACAATATTACTGGAACATACCAACACAAAATACACATTTGCTATACATGGATGATCTAAAACTACTGGCAGCAACAAATCAACAACTCAACCAATTACTAAAGATAACAGAAGTATTCAGCAATGATATAAATATGGCTTTTGGAACAGACAAATGTAAGAAAAATAGCATAGTCAAGGGAAAACACACTAAACAAGAAGATAACATATTGGATAACCACAGCGACTGCATAGAAGCAATGGAAAAAACAGATGCCTATAAATATCTAGGATACAGACAAAAAATTGGAACAGATAATACAAATCTTAAAGAAGAACAAAAAGAAAAATATAGACAAAGACTAACAAAAATACTGAAAAGAGAATTGACAGCAAGAAACAAGACCAAAGCAATAAATACTAATGCTATACCAATATTGACCTACTCATGTGGAGTAGTGAAATGGAGTAACACAGACCTAGAAGCACTCAGTACACTTATACGATCACAAAGCCACAAATATAGAATACCTCACATACATTCAGCAACAGAAAGATTCACATTAAGCAGAAAGGAAGGAGGTAGGGGATTTATCGACATAAAAAACCTAGATTATGGACAAATAGACAATTTAAGAAAATTCTTTATAGAACGAGCAGAAACTAGCAAAATACACAAAGCAATCACTCATATAAATACATCGGCTACACCATTGCAATTTCATAACCACTTCTACAACCCTTTAGATCACATAACATCAACAGATATGAAGAAAGTAAATTGGAAAAAGAAAACACTACATGGCAAGCACCCGTATCATCTAACACAGCCACACATTGATCAAGATGCATCCAACACATGGCTAACAAAAGGCAATATATATATATATATATATATATATATATATATATATATATATATATATATGTAGTGAGATGGAAGGATTCATGATTGCAATACAGGATCAAACAATAAACACCAGATATTACAGCAAGCATATTATTAAAGATCCGAATACCACAACAGATAAATGCAGACTTTGCAAACAACAAATAGAAACAGTAGATCACATCACAAGCGGATGTACAATACTAGCAAATGCAGAATACCCCAGAAGACATGACAATGTAGCAAAAATAATACATCAACAATTTGCCATACAACATAAACTAATAAAACAACAAGTTCCCACATACAAGTATGCACCACAAAATGTACTGAAGAATGATGAATACAAATTATACTGGAACAGAACCATTATAACAGATAAAACAACACCACATAACAAACCTGACATCATACTCACCAATAAAAAGAAGAAATAAACACAACTAATCGAAATATCCATACCCAATACAACAAATATACAGAAGAAAACAGGAGAAAAAATTGAAAAATACATCCAACTGGCTGAGGAAGTCAAAGACATGTGGCATCAGGATAAAGTTGACATCATACCAATTATACTATCAACTAGAGGAGTCATACCACACAATATCCACCAGTACATCAACGCAATACAGCTACATCCAAACTTATATATACAACTACAGAAATCTGTAATTATTGATACATGTTCAATTACCCGAAAGTTCCTAAATGCAATGTAACATATGCTGTACAGTTAAAAGGAAGTCACACTTGATCAAGGTCTGCATCACTTTCCATTTTTAGCCAGACATAACGTCTGAGACAGGAAAGAGATAATAATAATAATCATTTATAATACAATAAATTAAATTTCATTTTTATAATGGCTTATTGGCGTTTCATATTCACAATCATTTCATTGCCACTACATTTTCACACTGTTTGCATTGCCGTTCCATTTTTGTAATGTTTTCACTGGCCTGACCTTGGAGTATAATTGTCTTACAGTTTTACCTCTGCATTCAAAAGATTTAGATTTACAAAAATGATTTGTTTTGCAGATAAAATAATGCTTGGGGAGTAGTTTCAGAAATTTCACGTAATGGTTTTCTTCCCAAAACTCATTTGGTGTAAAAATTTGGTAATGCTTATAAATCAGGAACTTCTCAACAATTGCAATACTTTTGTTTCGAACCTCAGCGAAACATCTTTCTTACATTTCGATATTAAGTCCTTGTTACTTTTGTAAAACTTCTCAGCAATATTAAACTTTTAACAGGGCTGTGATATTGATTAATTAAACAGTTTTTCAGATCTTTCGCTACAATCAATCCAACTACATTCTTTAGCAGGATAAAAATGTAGGCTCAGATCAAATTCATTAATCGCTGAGAATATTGTGATATTGAGCCACTGGTTTGAGGTCCCAAAACCTCCTTCAACCGATCAGCTACATTCTCACTACATAAAGAATCAGCAACTGAATAACATAGCCTTTTTTTTTAAACCAGAAATTAAAGTTTCTAACTGTACTAGTTTTCTCTCGTCTCGCACAATATGGTACTTTATGGAGCAAAATGAAATTATACATTTACTCTGCGCAACTGGTTCCTCATTAATAGTATTGTCTTGCAAATTGTCGGAAGTTTAATTCCTGGGTAGTCGTCATAAGATTTATTTATTCATTTTTGTAAATGGAGTCGAAATATAAACATATTTCGTTTACCCCTGGTCATTTTTTGATACGTGTTTAATTCTTTAAATGAGCAGAGCTAATTAATTGGCTGTAGTCAGAAACCAGTACTCTCGTTTCATACGTATAACCCATCTTTTCGTTATCTTCCTATCCTTTAAGGGAAATCTGTAATTATTGAAAACCAACTTACTCTCTGTATTAATCTTGAACATGGTTAAAATTCCAATGAAGTCAGTGTCTCTTTAATAAACATTAAAAAATGCGAGTCGTTTCGTAGTAATACTAGTACCCTTACTTGTAATATGAAATATTTGCTGTTTTATCACTTTGATTTCCGAACATTAAATTTTTTACTAATAATAGCAGAGTAGCCAACACTTCGAACACTGGCAGCAGAGTGGCCTATCGTAATGTTTTAACTGAATAAAACATGTTGGCCGAGTTAGCACTGGTTGCTGCAAGGAGTGCTGTAGCTAGTGTGTTTGCCGCTCTATGAAATTCTAACTTGTCGGTCTGTTTACGATGCACCGGGTTGAGAGTTCTGTCGCATGTTGAGGATCCTGTTGCTATTTAATTGAAATCTTGAGCACGGCTTCTTACTCTTGGAGTAGGAAAAGCTGTAAAACAAATATATTACTTGCAATAATACAAGGCTTTTACATATATGACACAAGCAAAGGCAAATATTAAAAGAAAGAAAGACATTGATAAATCAAGGCTCACAGCATACTCGGAACCACAGATGTTCATTTAAATGATTCGAACAAACTTAAAACTTAATAGACTCATTACTGTAGCAAGTTTACATCAATAACTTTGAAATTGTTGAAAACAAAATATTCCAAGCTTGTTCACAAAATTGTTATGAGTTCAGAATACAATAACAAACTCATATTTTTGTAGGCTCAGCTGACAACCAATATTAAAGACAGTGTTGCATTTTCTTTGTCTTTGGATGTCTCTCTTGACTTGTCAGACGGAGCAAAGCCGTTAATTTTCATTTGGACAGCAAACAAAATACTGGAAGTTCGGGAGGTGTTAGATCTCCTCCCACTGAAGGACACAACAACAGATCAAGACATTTTCTATGCATGTGAGGCGTTATGGAGAAGTTGAGCCTGCCGTGGGAATTACTAACTTCTGTAGGAACAGGCTGTGCCCCGGCTATGGCTTAGTAGGGCGCATCCAGAGAAAAATGGAGAATTATAATCTTCTTAAAAAATTTTTTGATCGCTGTTCCAAAAATGTTTATTAAAATTGTTATAATATTCTTGTTAGCACTATACTTTGCCTAATCCATTAACAACATTTGTGTTCCAAAAGCGTAAAACTGAATAGTGTAATGAGCTTCGATGTGAAAATCACTAATTTTATTCGAGCAAAAGGATTCAGTCGTAGCTTGTTCAAGGCGTTTCTGGACGATCGGTTGTGAATATGGAGATTTACCATATCACTGTGAGGTTCGCTGGCTCAGTCATACTGAAGTTCTGGAGCGCTTCATGGAACCGGATCAAGATAGTTATTCATGGGAATTAAGGGAAAAATGTTCCTGAACTGTCAGATGGTAGATGGATTTGTGATATACCCTTCTTAACTTGTATTCTATTCTCAGAGGTATCAGAACGAGTTTTACTTACAACTAGGTCGTTTAAGGATCAGGATCCCTTACTTCAAACTGACACATTTACCCTTCTCCATCATCCCTGAAAGCTTGTAACTTAATCATGGCGTCACACCGTATAATTATACAGTGTATGTCATAATTTAAAAAATTAAAAAAGACAGTGGTAAAGCCTGTGGCGCGAGCCTGTGATTGGACCATTGGCCATGCCTGCAGGTAGAGTGCTGTCTTTCTTCGCCGCGACGCTAGGAGGGGAAGAAAGGCGAGCCCATCGTCACTGCCATCTTTCATCCCTGGGACGGACCCCAGGAACTTGTATGATAGGAGGCTGTGTAGAGCTGTGGCCGTCCTGGAGGGACTGGAACGAAAAAAAAAAAATCCCCACTCCTATCCAGGATTTAACCCAGGACGTCCAGGGCCGGAGGCTAATGCTCTACCTGCTAGACCACCGCGGCCACAAAAACGATTACGGAAGCAAAAATATCCCAGTAAACAAAGGTCTGCAAATGACCCATTTGCGAGATTAATGCGAGTGTGTGATAATGAGCAAGTCCTGAACCGAATATGAAATACGGGGTGTTTATAAATTAGTTAGTCAGAAGTAACCTTTGGGGGAGAAAAGGGTAAATAACTTACAGAAATATTTTTGATACACCAATGAATGCAATATACCTCCAAGTTTTATTCCCACTTAACACTGTTAGTTCCCGACGCTCCCGTTAGGTGGCATGCATGAACGAGTTATTCCAGCAGTCATTATGGAGTCGTACAACAGTGCACAGTGTGCACACTGTTGTTTATTGTTTCATGAATCCAAATCCAATAGTCCAGTTCAGAGAGAATTCAGAACTAAATATCGCAAGCCATCACCTCAAAGAAAACTGCTGTTGATTGGTAATGGCTGTGTATCACATAGGACATCGGCTGAGAGCTGGCCAGCACTCTTTCTTTTCCTCCGAGTCAACTATAACCGGTGTATCGTACCTAGATATGCTTGAACATAGTCTAATGCCTCAATCACGACAAGATATGGACACGGAATTTATTTTCCAGCAAGATGGAAATAAAACTTGAAGACACATTACATTCAGTGTTGTCTCAAACATTTCTGCAAGTTATTTACCTTTTTCACAGTTAAAGGTTACTTTTATATAACGAATTTATAAACACCCTCTATCGCTGTAATTAGTACGAATAAACATGAAATGTAAGCTTTTCGATCACGTCCTCATATAACTGGGGCGAAATTTCACCCACGGGTCGTGGATGAGAAATCTCGTGGATGCTTGATGGAGTTGCACATTTTGTTGGTAATATAAGAAGACATCTAGTGAGCTAATGTTGTTCGAGATGATTAGTCAATCATCGAAAATAGCCGGAACTCAATCCTCCGGAATTTTCTGTCTGGAGTGGTCTCAAAAGTGAATTGCAGAAGCACTCTATTTTATACGGTTTCAGAGTTGGAATACCGAATTGTACTACCTTCTCAAAATTTAGGAGAAGATCCAGGGGTGTATGAAAGAAGTCATTACTCCGTGCAGAGACGGGTGCAGCTGTGCACAGGAATACGAGGACGACACGTAGGAACCCTTCTTTACGGACTACAAGAGGTGGACACAAATACAGTATGTATATATACAAAACGCAACATATCGCCGTGGTACTATGACGTAGGAAAACCTTGGGATTCTAAACAACTTCTAGTCGTCCGGGAATGCATTAAATTGTACAGGATCTGTATGGTTTTCACGAGAGTCTATTCCATTCCTCATGTAAAACAGTTGCGGGATCACATAAGGGACGTGGAGATGGACAGCGATCACTCAAACTTCTTTCCATGTACACCACAGCGACTCAATTATATTGAGGTATGGTGACTGCGATGGGCAAGGAAGATGGTACGCTTCTCCCATATGCTAGCAAAACCAGACCCGGACAATGTGGGCTGTCTGAAAAGGACTGGAGAGCAGATATTGTACTATGGGATGGATCTCATCAGCCAAAACGCTCACATAATACTTTGTAGCAATGCGATCTTGTAGAGTCCCATAGAACACCATGGCTGTCCAAATTATCACGAACCTCCGTCACGTTTCGCTCTTGAGGCGTAAACTCGGCCAGAGTTGCAGGAGTGTGCAACAAGATTTATCCGACAGAATGACCTTCTTCCATTGCTCCATAGTTCAGCTTTTAAGACTCTGGTAGCACGTTTTCGAGTGACGTTGTTACAGGAATCGGTTCGCTGATGTCTGGTTTCGGAATTCCATATCGGTCTGCAACTCCTTGCCTGTAGAACTCCCTTAGTGTTGCTGGTGCTGACCGGGTTCCCGTCGCGATTGCGACATTCAGTTCCGCAGCGACTTTTGCCGCTGTCGTCCCTTTATTTTACGTCAGAATCCTCTTCAGTGATCGTCTATCACGATCACTCAGCGCAGTATCGGCCAGGTTGTGACTTAGTGCATGACGTTTTTCCTCTTTCCCTGTATCTTCGATGAAACACCAAACACTTCGTCCAGCTCTGTTGCGAAAGCAGCCATCATGTGAACATCAACAGTATACCCACGTTCGAAGTCGCGAGAAGTTCCGAGATGACGCATTCACAACTACGCAGAACACTGATCACACCACGACTGTTACTTGCAACGCATCGAGGGCACCGCACGGGCGCCGTTCGTGCTCCAGTACAACAGCGCCATTTGCGAGCTTGATTATCATCCGCACATATGTTGAAACATGCATTTCTCGCAGTGTTTCCATATTTTTGTCCAATTCCTATACGAGTAAAGTGTAACTTGCTGGAGTTTGATTGCATTTCTTGTTAAGGTAGGCGATTGGTGAAATTTTGTGGCAGTTACATGAGGACTGCCTTTTATTGGCAGGACACTTAGAAAATGTAACAGACCTACTTAGGACACTGCCTACACTACGCTTGTCAGTCCTCCTTTGGAATACTGCTGCGCGGTGTGGGACCCTTACCAAATAGGACTGACGGAGTACATCGAAAAAGTTCAAAGAAAGGCAGCACGTTTTGTATTATCGCGAAATATGGGAGAGAGTGTCACAGAAATGAGACAGGATTTGGGCTGGACATCATTAAAAGAAAGGCGTTTTTCGTTGCGGAGGAATCTTCTCACGAAATTCCAATCACCAACTTTCTCCTCCGAATGCGAAAATATTTTGTTGACACCGACCTACACAGTGAGGAACGATCACCGCCATAAAATGAGGGAAATCAGAGCTCATACGGAAAGATACAGGTGTTCATTCTTTCCGTGCGCTATACGAGATTGGAATAATAGGGAATTGTGAAGGTGGTTCGATGAACCCTCTGCCAGGTACTTAAATGTGATTTGCTGAGTATCGATGCAGATGAGGACGCAAAATTTACGTTTCACATACATGTGTATTAATTGGGACAATATTGCACACTAAAGTTAGTGGGATGTCGCAAACGGACCGTTAGCGGACCCATGTTTACTGGCAAGCTCTTGCTTCTAATATCGTGTACTTTCACTGGTGTCGTTTCTCGTTATTTATAATAATACATCCTGCATTTTATTATACTAATAGAGGATGTATATAAATTAATTATATAAAAGTAACCTTTAACTGTGATACGGGTAAATAACTTATAGAAATGTTTCATGCAGTATAGAATGAAGTTTATCTTTAAATTTTATTCCCGCCTGATACTGTTCGTACTTAAAGTTCCAGTTAGGTGGCACGTGCGAATGAGTAATTCCAACAGTTCGTTGTTTATGGCTTCATGACTCCAAATTCGCTACTACAGATCAGAGACTATTCAGCAGTAATTTTTAAGGACAGAATTTGTCTTCCAGCAAGATGGCCTGCCGCCACTTAATCATTGTGGAGTTGACTTGGACTGAGGGTAGTGGAACAATATCCTGGCCACCACGATCACCTGATTTGACCACAATACACTTCTGTGTGTAAGATTACATTACAGAGAGAGAATTTGTTTCTTCACTTCCGGGAAACGTCGACGGGCTGCGACAACAGATAATACAGTTAGTTACTACCATACATCAAGACTTGTTTCATTGGTTTTGGCGGGAAACTGATTACAAATAGGACATTTGCCGTGTTACAGAAGGTATCCACAGTGAACATTTGTAAATTAAATTGGTACATATACTGAATCCAGTGCCGTATCAAACATTTATCTAAATTATTTATCTCTCTAACAAGTAAAGTTTACTTTTGTATTACTAATTTATACTGACAGAAAAATTCCAAGACCAAAAAATAATTAATGTAAAGTAATGAAATTTCGGTCAACTGATTAACAGTGCAAGTACACAGGTTAATGTAAGTGCGAGATAAGACATTGCAAATGTCAAATGCTGTTACATTAATAATCTGTACAATCCTCAGAATGCCGAATGCAAACATGCACTCAAACATGCATTGTGTTGTATAAGTGTCACATCTCAGTTTGTGGGACGGAGTTCCATGCCTGTTACACCTCGTCCGTCAGTACAGGTACGGATAATGTTGGTTGTGTTTGGTGCTGGAGTCGCCGTCCTGTGATGTGCTCCATTGAAAAGAGGCATGGTAATCGAGGAGGCCAAGGCAACATATTGATACCCTGTAGAGCATGTTGGGTAACAGCGGTATGTGTGCGAGCGTTATCCTGTTGGAAAACACCCCTGGAATGTTGTTCATTAATGGCAGCACAATAATAAATAATCGATTTGTAATAGTTCACTGTTTGACAGTGGTGCCCAACTGCTGCTCAAATTGCTGCTGCACATGCACTACGATGTGTCGGAGCCATATGCCGAACACGATGTTTTTCCCTCTCGCTAGTTTCACGTGACCGCCCCGTGCTCGGTCTTCTTGCGACCGTACATTCTCGTAATCGCCGCTGCTAGCAGTCGCGTACAGTGACTACATTCCTGCCAAGTCTGACTGCAGTATCGCAGAAGGAACTTAGAGCTTCTCGTAGTCCAACTACAGCGTAATGCGTGACGTGTTGATAATGGCGGCTTTGTTTCCTTGGAGGCATTCTTGACTAACACCACCCCACCACTTTTAATCTCAAAGGTACCTAACGCTTACGACCGTTACAGCGTGTATTTACAACAAATCTAATTTGCATCCTCGTAGCGGCGCTACTAGCGCCATTCTTATGCGACTCGCGCGAATTTTAATAGGCACCACCTTTCAGATGTAGAAACAGGCGTACCAACTTTCGTTTATGTCGCTCGATTCCTTCTTGGAATTTCGATATTTTTCCGTCAGTGTATAAACAGCCTATGCAATGCTAGTGTTGTAATTATCATTCTCTGAAACGTCGTTGATTAATTACTTTTCTCACATGGTCTGTTACACTGAACAACGCGAATGACAGTTAAATGATTACATTTACGTGCAAACGCTTAGTTTTGCACTGAGGAGAATCTATTTTCTGAGACGGCTCTTTAGCTGTCCATGAAAATCTATAAACCTGTTGTTGGAGCAACTTACCAAGATCAGACCTCTTATACGTACGAATGTCCAGAAACAAAATTCGCAAGAAATGGTAATTTGTTGGCAAGAGGAGTCGGGTATAGACATGGTGCTTTGCAAACGACGTAGATAGGTCGCCCACCTAATACCGTTTCTCACAATATTTAAAAATACTTGTGTCACTGATCAACTTACGGTATCTAAAATTAAATAGTGAGATCAGTTGGTTAAAGTCTGTTATCTCTTACACAGTCGTTTCTTAAGTAGTGACCGGTGGTGATGTAACTGCGCATAAGTCAGGGACGAGGGCGCCCCGGTTGAGTCAGAGGTCGATGCTACACATTCGCTAATCTCCATACTGCAGACAGCCTTGGCGGCAGACAGCGCGAAAGGGGATTCGTTTTTTCGTCTAAGGGCCTCGCATGCAAACTCGCTCCATCTTACAGTCTACTGTCTGGACGCAGGAAAAGACTGAACAGAAACACTCAATTTGCAGAACGAGCGAAAAATAACATTTCCATTACTCGCTGTCAATAACTGTTTTAGTCTTTACATAGGGCCAAATCATAGCGGATGAGATACGAAATCAAATTTACGATGACTAAAAAAGATTTCAATGTAAGAATATTTGACCGGTTTGCTACGCAGTGCCGGCCGGAGTGGCCGAGCGGTTCTAGGCGCTACAGTCTGGAACCGAGTTAGGTTTAAGTAGCTCTAAGTCCTAGGGGACTGATGACCTTAGAAGTTAAGTCCCATAGCGCTCAGAGCCATTTGCTACGCAGTAACGGATTTAACATTATGTGGCAGTCACTAGCGGCATGTTAAACATTCACACAGTCCCTACATTCGTATCTGTGCCCCAAAAATCAGCATGAGCTGCGTGGAAGATGGGTACTTTCTATTGTATCATACGGTAAGGTTTCTTATCATTTCAGTAAGGGATGGAGCATCATGACGATAACTGCCTAAGCGTGAGCTGTTACTTACCTAATTTTATCTGCATGACATCTGTGGCAAGATGTCCCGGGACACTCCGACCTGATATTGGTGCCATACACTTCGGAAACAATCTACGTATGGAGCGTACAAGCGTTTTGTAAACAGTCTCCTTAAAACACAAACTACATATTGCCAATATGCTGTACTAATGAATCGTGGCCTGCAATTTACTTTACTCACAACTGAGTCTATGTCACTTCACTTCATATCTCTACATACTAATATCTCTAAACGTCGATAATCCCAAGCATTCTAAAGATGTGGCGCTTTCCATTTGCTACTCATTAATCCTGTAGTTAAAGAATACCATGTCTCTTCGTTAATCAAGTGCACAACTTTGCATTTGTTTGTCTTAAGGACTATTTTCCAGACGTTTCACTAGATCGATGTTTTGTATTGATGTAACCGCATATTATTGCTTCCTCATAGATGATGAGTTATTTGTAAAATGTCTGCGATTGCAAGTTCACCAAAAATATCATGAGCACCAACGGTCGTATTACACTCGCCTTTGGGTCACGAGAAGATACTTTGGTGTCTTTAGATGACTCTCTGCTCCCGAACTTAAGAAAACTGCCAACAGGTATCTTATTTATTCCTTATTATTGCCCTAGACGATTAACATTTTGTGCGAAAGCATCACCGGTGGTGTTTTAATACGATATAATTAAATTCGTTATTCTGTGTTAAGAATCTAAGAGCAAAATGGCTCTGAGCACTATGGGACTCAACTGCTGTAGTCATAAGTCCCCTAGAACTTAGAACTACTTAAACCTAACTAACCTAAGGACATCACACACATCCATGCCCGAGGCAGGATTCGAATCTGCGACCGTAGCGGTCGTGCGGTTCCAGACTGTAGCGCCTTTAACCGCTCGACCACTCTGGCCGGCAATCTAAGAGCAATTCTTGGCCACATACACAGGGTATAAAAAATAATGTCTACAGATTTGTGGATTTACTAGAGGAGAAAAAATTAAGCACTTTTCGTAAGTGGAACATCTGACACACATTGAAGCTGCGAGATAAAATATTGTAGAAGACCTGTCACCATAATTTGAATCGTGAGAACCTTTTATACGTTGCTGTAATGGGTCGCTTAGAAACAACAGAGCTCTTGCTGCTGATTTTTTTAAAAAAAATTCTTTTATGCTGGTATAACGTCGAATGTTTACTCCCGCTCAATGGACGTTGATCAGTGTCGTTAGACTATGAACAAAGGAACTTTTTTAAGATCTGAGGATGGGCTAAGTGCAAAACGTCTCAAATACAGGGTGGCGCACGATATGTGTTACTAGTTTCTTTCACAATTTACGACGCACATTAGATATCCCGCTGGGATCTCTACATCAGTACCAGCAGAGCTTGGAAAAACAAATGAGTTACGAAATGACGTGTAATTCACGATACTGCCGCTAGGAGACTAGTAAGCAGCAATTGCTGACAATGGAAGACTGACGACACAGCAACGATCGGCAATTGTGCTATTCTTTCATGAAACGAAAAGTCTTGTTGTGACTCAGAGGCGTTTTCGACAACAGTTTAACACACGATGGGTCCCCATCCACAGGTTGTACGATAAATTTGTACAGGAAGGAACAGCATTGGAAGCGAAGCGACCTCGGCCTAAGCCTGTTTGTTCGTCCGAGAATATTGAAGCGGGACGAGTTGCTGTACAGAGAAGTCGCGGGAAACCGTGTAGAAAGGCAGCAGTGCAACTGGGAATATCCAGACGCTTCGTTCAACGCATTCTTAAAAGTGACCTCCATATGTACCCACACAAGATGACCTGTGCACAGAAGTTCACTGAAGAACACAAGCAGCAGAGACTACTGTTTGCTCAGTGGGCGGAGGATAGGGAAGAAACTCTCAGCAACGTTTGTTTTTCAGACGAGGCGCATTTTCATTTAGACGGTGTGGTTAACAAACAAAATGTACGCTTTTGGGCCACTGAAAACCCACAAGAGCTTCATGAACGACAACATTATGCTCCGAGGATTACAGCGTGGGCAGCAATTTCCAGTCACGGACTTATTGGACCATTTTTCTTTGAAGAAACTGTGAACAGCGAGATTTATTTGAGCATGCTTCGCAATAGCTTCATTCCACAGCTTCTTGCTACTGCCTTGCCCTTCAACACGCAGTGGTTCATGCAAGATGGAGCAAGGCCATATACTGCAAACACTGTGTTGGAGTTTTTACACGAGAATTTCGACATGCGGATAATTTCACTCAGGTTTCCAGGTCGCTTCAATGACGGACAAAATTGGCCCCCCAATAGTCCAGACCTCAATCCATGTGACTTTTTTCTTTGGGGGTACCTAAAGGAAATATGTTCCCGAAAAGTCCACGTGATTTAATGGAGCTCAGAAGACTTATTCTTCAAGCTTGCAATGAAATTACGGAAGACATGTGCCATAGGGTAATCACTAACTTCAGTGTTCGATTGAAGGAAGTTAGGAAACGAAACGGTGGACATATTGAGCATGTGCTGAGTTAGCACAAATCTCCATGGACGGCTCTTCATTGTGGTATATGTTCCTTTCAGTATGTATTGACAATAAAGTTTATATTCAAAAACAAAATGGTAACACATTTCGTGCGCCACCCTGTATAAAATTGGTTTTAGTAACATAGGATTTGCTGCTTTTAAGCGAACCGTCATAGCAGTGGTATAAGAAGCGATCACATTTAGCACATGTCACTAGCGCACCGGTCACTGCTAGGTGTCCTGGCGGCAGGCCATCTTGCTGGAAGACAAATTCTGTCCTTAAAAATTACTGCTGAATAGTCTCTGATCTGTAGTAGCGAATTTGGAGTCATGAAGCCATAAACAACGAACTGTTGGAATTACTCATTCGCACGTGCCACCTAACTGGAACTTTAAGTACGAACAGTATCAGGCGGGAATAAAATTTAAAGATAAACTTCATTCTATACTGCATGAAACATTTCTATAAGTTATTTACCCGTATCACAGTTAAAGGTTACTTTTATATAATTAATTTATATACATCCTCTATTAGTATAATAAAATGCAGGATGTATTATTATAAATAACGAGAAACGACACCAGTGAAAGTACACGATATTAGAAGCAAGAGCTTGCCAGTAAACATGGGTCCGCTAACGGTCCGTTTGCGACATCCCACTAACTTTAGTGTGCAATATTGTCCCAATTAATACACATGTATGTGAAACGTAAATTTTGCGTCCTCATCTGCATCGATACTCAGCAAATCACATTTAAGTACCTGGCAGAGGGTTCATCGAACCACCTTCACAATTCCCTATTATTCCAATCTCGTATAGCGCACGGAAAGAATGAACACCTGTATCTTTCCGTATGAGCTCTGATTTCCCTCTGACGCTCCACATTTCTTAGGGCACATTCATACTGCCACCTTGCTGCTCTGCTCACTGCTTGCTTCTCGCTGACATGGCCCAGCGATGATGAAACAAGCTCATTGTGTTCTACCGACTCATTTTACCTGCACTATCGATGCTCGCCCAGCTGTTTGGTACAATGCTCACCACTCGATGGCATCAAAAATGGTTCAGATGGCTCTGATCACTATGGGACTTAACATCTGAGGTCATCAGTCCCCTAGAACTTAGAACTACTTAAACCTAACTAACCGAAGGACATCACACGCATCAATGCCCGAGGCAGGATTCGAACCTGCGACCGTAACGGTCGCAATGTTCCAGACTGTAGCGCTTAGAACCGTTCGGCCACCTCGGTCGGCCGATGGTATCAAGGTGGTGCCGCTGCATGTACTGAGAGATGTGATTGGTTGCTTCATGGTCACTCCATCAGTCCTTGACCTTGCTAGCACTCTTCTAGGTATGTGAACAATTGCAGGGTAATTACTCCCCATGAACACCGAGGCTGCAGTGTAAATGTAACTAAACTCCTGGTGAGCAGTGAGGTTCGATGTGCCAGCGCGGGTTGCCAACAGCGAGGCTGCAGCAAAGTGATTGGACTGCAATATATGCAATATGTTGACATCTGCATCTGATTTGCAACAAAGTCTCGTGTAACTGTTGGGAAAAGTAAGTTCTTATTACCGCCAGCTGTGTCCATGTCCCTGGATAAATAATTACACTATTAGCGCTTATATCATGTTGTGTTTATATGAAAGTTTCTATTGATATTTACAGGTTCCTAACTGTTGATTACACTCTAAACATGTTAGTTGTGTTGCAAGAACTTCAGATCGAACTTCCCAACCCATGAAGTAGCATGCAGGCGAGCCAGTCACGAAATCCTGATTCTGGGTGAAAGAATACTGTTAGTGCAGCATGCCGCAATACTGCAGTCTGCCGTAATGGTGGACTGAATTTTCACAACGCTACACTTCTGTAGATACCTGCATGACAATAGACGGGGTCCTGGCACAACATAGTTTGTCAGAGCAACTATAAATACCTGCTGCTCAGCCACTAGTAGTAGTTGTGCTTGTAATTTCACTGGTTCCTGGACGTGCCACTACGTGACACCATGGCAGACTGTCAGTCAAATCTGTGGCCAAGCAGCTTAAACTTCGTCAAGCAGCGTAGTTAGGTAGTTGCTGGTCTACAAGGTATCACTAGACCTGATGGGTCCAAGTCGCAAGTTAGTGCCACCGAGTGAAGGCAACCTCTACTGAGTATTTGTCCAGCCCTCGGGAAAACATCATGGGGTCGTGGGTTCATTGAAGGCGTCTATGCAGATATACATTTCATTTATGAAGAGGTGCAATGCAACAGATAAGCAGCAAGGTGCCAATATGCAGAAACGTTTTTAGGGAGAAGATTAACAGATTATGTACATTTCAAAGATTTGATGGTCGTCCTTGTGAAACAGGGTGTCTCGAACCAGATAGATAGGAAACTGGTAGGTCACACATTCTGCAAACTGTCGAATAAATTGGGTGCAGCCACAGCAGTTAATACAGACGGTAAAGTAAAGCAAAGACGATTGATGAATTTTTTATTTCATACATCATGCTTACTGGAATGTCATTTGGGATGGCCAGCAATAGCAAGAAGATGCACCAACAAATTCTTATAGCGCACAACAATCGTTTCTATATGCTGTACATTTATTCATCATCATCATCATCATCATCATCATTTATTGTTTGTGAATAATTATCTGTATAAAGGAAACGATACAACGTTTACTACTGATGTGCCTATACCTCAATAAATAATTATCAGTTACTGTAAAATACTGCATTTACGATTCCAGTACGTCACATATTATATTAGTCCCATATTTTACGTGTCTTTTATATATAAGGAACAGAAAGTAGGAAACTACAGAAAGAGAGTTATTGAAATGTTAAATGGAGTAATATGGATATATTTGTCAAATAACATGTACTGTCATGTATTGGTCATATTTTGATGGCTAGAGATGGCAGTGGAATTATGAATGACTGCTGCAGCCAATTTCTGATGTTGGTTAGCCAATAAATCCCTGAAAGATATCTCAACTCAGAGTCGCTGTTTGGCATATTAACTAGCTTAGGTCATGAACTATCAACGTAGTCTTGGGACATTAATACTGATTGCCGACCCACATTACGTGTAAGGGTTCATGGTTGTTTTCGCTCCGTACCAAACAATCAACATTAACTCAAGCATCTCTAGCCCCCTGCCTGATAGTATACCCTAATTAGATAATAGTCCCAAAGTTATAAACTTGTGTTTGACACTGAATACCAGATCTCTCCAAAATATCAAACAAACGACACGCTCATGCACATAACTGCAGAGAAACAGTTATTCTCTCCATATTTTTCAATAGTAAGCAAATACAATATACACATAATAAATATGAATTTCATATTATTAAAGAAAGACTGCTTGTGGTTTATACACAGCCCATTTTCTGTTTTGATGGGAAGAGTGGTTTTCCAGAGATTAAGCACGTCCTGTTGCTCAGTCCTTTTCTACCAAATGGTTTTAACTAAGATTGGGACAGAGGGAACCAAAATTGTAAATATTTGGGAGGGTATTTTCTGCAGCGACGTTAACGTTACATCCCAGGAGCCACCGTTGACAACCTTCGTTGGTACTGTTTGGAGATCCTTTTATTTCTGGAACTATACGTCCCAGATCTAATGTTCATGTGTTGTGTGTGTGTGTGTGTGTGTGTGTGTTTGTGTGTGTGTGTGTGTGTGTGTGTGTGTGTGTCTGTGTGTGCGTGCAATAAACAGTAGTTGATGATTCGCTTGGGATGGTTATGTAATTCTATTCCTTTCAGCAGCAAGCTAGGAGAGAAGCCAGTGGGATAGTCCAATTGGCAATAACTGGGAGGGGATCTCTATAGATCTTTCATTCACATGACAAGCAAGTCATACTTCCGAAAGCCTTGGTTAGAACCAGTTGATTGAAACTAGTTTAGTTTACTTATGGAGCAATATGCATTTTGTCTCAGAAATTAAAAACTTGAAAGTGTGTCTGTTTGTGCGTGTGTGTGTGTGTGTGTGTGTGTGTGTGTGTGTGTGTGTGTGTGAGTGAGAAAGTGTGAGAGAGAGAGAGAGAGAGGGGGGGGGGAGGATTGTTGAAAACGAATTGTGCAGTCGATAGATGATCCTTTTTACTTCAACAAACATAAATTTGCATCTGTGAACTATTCTTGTATTTTCATTGTAATGAAAGTCACTGTTAAATTCATTGACTATTTCTGCCGTTGCTAACCGCTAATGATTCGGTTCCTTACAAATTACTTGTGTCGACATCAAAATCAGTAGTTTTCCTTAGGATGCACACACAAAGAAAACATAACTGCGTTGTGGAGACCAGTATGACGTGGCTTGGACCAGCACAGAGAATATCCCCTTGTTGCAAACACGCACCAGCCAGAAAGTGGGAACGTACAAGAAATTGTTTGCTGGTATTAGCACTGCCAGTGGATGATGTGGAACGCCCTGCAATCTTTCTCAAACGGTTTTATAGGAAGTGTTCTGTAAAAAAACTGATTTTTCGTTACCTGTAGCCTTGTATGTCATCTTGATGATAAATTGCCTATCTTTTCATTAATGGCAATAGTTATTATAATATTTAAAGACTACATACCTCACCACACCAAATTCGAATAATTTGCAACGAAAAATTGGGATTGCTAGATTTTGATTTGGTCCATGTTAAGTCATGCATTTCTGAATGTGAAATGTAGATAACATACTGAATTTTTCTTTATGCACAGGCTTACGTCCACCCAAATGCACAATGTTACAGTTATAGGGAATTATTCATAACATCCATCCAATTTCATAAACCATCCAAGATACCGAAACGACTTTTTGGCGAATGGCAACACACAAACAGAAGAGTATTTTGGTATGTGGTAATTATATGAAACTAGTTGTTTAATAATTGACTGTGATATAAGACAATTGTCGCAATTATAACTATTTTAATATGTATGCGAACTGTTTTGGCAAAAGAAGCAGATTCTACCACAGTAGCAAAAGAAATGTGTTAGTCAGAACTCATCTCCGATGACACCTCTCTGAAAATCAGGTGAAAATAATTCGATACTTCCGTTGCAGATGCGTGGAAATCAGGTAACTCAATGTATTTTTACTAATGAACAGCTGGAACTGCACCTTAGTAAAGGCTTTCTTTCTACAAGTTGGCAACCTGTAAAAGATGAAAAAAATTCACAGTAAACTGTGCACCAACCTTTCTTCCCCATCATATGTAGGTTGAAGGACTGAACTATTTCATTCCAAACATCTTATAGTTAGCCAAAGATACTAATAAGCTGTTTTCATCTGGATAAGTAATCAGCTAGGTTGTGCAAGCCATCAGCATATTCACAGCTTTGAATCTATGAAGTAGTTATTCTGCCTGAACGAGAATTGCTATTCTGGAGCTAAAAAGCAGCATAGTTCTATTTTTAAAAAAAACGAAGTTGATGCCTGTATCTTTGTGGATAATAAGTTTATGAAAACTTACTGCTTATTATTTTTGAGGCATTTGCGACTATTCATCACAAGGACTAACAAATTCTTTGCAAAGTTTTCATTCCAGCTGTTCTTCATAAAAAACACCTAGGTTATAGGATTCCACTAAGGTTGCAACAGAAGTGGCGATTTATTTAACTGCAACTTTTTTAAACTTTCTCTTCTCAGAGCAATGTCATCACTGGTGAATTCTGAATTACATTGTTCTTGTTATCATGTATAATTCGGCTTCTTTCATCAAAACATAGCCGAGTACACAACTTAATTTCGTTAACATGCTAATGCAGTGGTAATTGTCACAGAATTCTAAATCAGTGCATTATTATACAAACAACTGAGTGCAAAATGGGTCAGTAGCTTATGGAAACCTTTAATCTCTTCGCTTATGTTGTTGCACACAAACAATTTCTCCTTCAACCAGCTACGTATAGTCTTTAAAAAACGACATCATTCCATTGAAAAAACCTGTACTTACAGCTACTGTGATGTGCATGGAAGTTTCACATATTAATCACATGCCAAAATACTCTTCTCTTTGGATGCTATCATTTGCCAATAACTCGTTTTGATATCTTAAGCCGTTTATAAAATTGGATGGATTTAATGAATAACTCACTATAGCCATAACATTGTGCATGGGTGTAGAAGTAAGTAGTCTATGTCTACAGAAATTTTTAGTACGTTACCAACATTTCGGACACAGCACTGTATGACGTAACATGAAACAAACCTCACTCATAAAAACACCTAGTTTTGATTACAAAATATTCTGCTTCGGCGCAGTGAGATTATGATATCTAAATATCACAATAACTGGCATCTTTCAACACATGCTCCTTCAGTTAACTAGTACTACATTAACTTTTCTTTGTTTGATCTATTATAAGCGTTGCGCTCTCTGAAGTCAGAAAGCATCTTACGAGTCTAAGGAGAAATTTCTCTACCCTAAAAAAAAGACAAAAAAAACGATAGACACTGATGAGTCAAAACATTATGACCACTGCTCACCAGGAGATGAATGGCACCTGGAGGCCTTGTTGGTACATGCCACTTTAAGGAAAGTATGTAACTGGAGCAGAAACGAATAGGGAACCTTTAATATCGACGACACGAGCCGAAAAATGTAGAAATTCAATATCATAAGAACACTGACAAAGGCAGATTTTTATGACTCAGTGCCTGGAAATGAGCATCTCGGAAACGGTGAAGCTGATCGGCTGTTGGCGTGCTATTGACATGAGCATCTATGGAATGTGGCTGACAAACGGTAAACGCACGAAGAGGCGATGAGGTATTGCGACATCCACGCCTTCTCAGGGAACCTGGATGTTGGGAGGCCTTTCTGCCCTGCAAAGCAGGTAGGTGGCAAGTTGGGGCAGATAATGACTGTAGAGTACAACGCTGGTGCAGACACAAGTATTCTGGACCACACAATTACACCTTGTTGAACATGGGGTTCTGCAGTAAGTGACATCTACTTGTTCCCATGTAGACCCAACGACATCATCACGATTGCAATGTGCTAGGGAAAATCGAGGTTCTACTATGGATCAATGGAAATGTGTCGCTTGGTCGGATGATTCGTGTTTGTTTTTACATAACATCAGTATTTTTGTACATATATACCGTCACCCATGCAAATGGCTGTTCGAAACATGTACCATGCCAGGGGCGCCGACTGCTGGGGCAGTATTATGCTATGGGGGACATTCACCTGGCTCCCATGGGACCTGTGGCAGTAAGATAAGGCATCAAGACAGCTGCAGACAATCTGAATATTATAGTGGGTCACCTGCATCCCTTCCCCAGCAGTCTTCCCCAGCAGTCAATGCATCATCCAGCAGGGTAATTGCCCATTTTACAAGGCCAGACCGAGCGAGGTGGCGCAGTGGTTACACACTGGACTCGTATTCGGGAGGACGACGGTTCAATCCCGCGTCCGGCCATCCTGATTTAGGTTTTCCGTGATTTCCCTGAATCGCTCCAGGCAAATGCCGGGATGGTTCCTTTCAAAGGGCACGGCCGACTTCCTTCCCCGTCCTTCCCTAATCCGATGAGACCGATGACCTCGCTGTCTGGTCTCCTTCCCCGAAACAACCAACCAACCTTACAAGGCCAGAATCGTGCTAGGCCGGCCGTGCGGTTCTAGGCGCTACAGTCTGGAACCGCGTGACCGTTACGGTCGCAGGTTCGAATCCTGCCTCGGGCATGGATGTGTGTGATGTCCTTAGGTTAGTTAGGTTTAAGTAGTTCTAAGTTTTAGGGGACTGATGACCCCAGAAGTTAAGTCCCATAGTGCTCAGAGCCATTTGAACCATTTTGAATCGTGCTAGAGTGATTCAAGGAGTATGATAGTGAGCTGGCATTGATGTCTTGACCATCAAATACGCCTCATCTGGAACGTGTCTGAGGTGCTATTGGGCACCAGCTCTCCACCCATATGCTACTAACTCTTAATGTATGACAATTGTATGAGCTGTGCATAAACGTGGTGCAACATACCTCTGGAAACCAACCACAGACTTGTCAGATTCATGACAGGCAGATCGCTGCTGTATTGTGTTGCAAAGGTGGATCAATATGGTATTAACTATGTGATCATGATGTTTTGGCTCATCAGTGCATGTACACCAAGTGCACTCCACTAGCATAATAGCTGCTTTCTGAGTGTTGTGCGCACTCAACCTATTAAGAAGGTCCACCACTTCTCAAGCCACTAGCAGAAATCGACAAATCTGTATCCAAGATTGTCACAGAATCGTCTGAGTCTCTGTTTTAAGGCCTCCACTCAGCTCCAAACCAGAGGTTCTCCTCCCCACAAATGAGGCTGTCGGACTTCACCCAATCACCTAGCTACGTCCAGGAACCAAGGGTAGTCTCAGAATCAGGCAACAGCTATCATTCATGCCGAGATGAGCCTCAAGGACTCCATCAACTGCCTAACATTGAAGCTCCTAGTGACGAACAGTTCCACTCTTTGCACCTGTCCAGACTTATCAGGATGATCAGTCACAGTTTCAACAAGCGAGGCATTCTATGCTGGCTCAGATGTACTTTCAACAGTGGGCACTCCTCAAACCTGTTTTTGAAACGTAAGGGGCAGTTGTGTGGCTGGTACGCTTTTTTGCCTTTCGTCCAAAGATTCATGACCCTGGTACTGCTCGCCTGTCACCATAGGTATGTGTTGACCAGGTAGGACTTGTAAATCAGAAAGCACAGTGAATTCAGAGATGCCAGTTGATGCTACAGGCTTCAGAGATGCTAATGTCACTTCAGCTCAAGGCAGCAGCCTGAAGGCTGCTGACCATGTCAAACACATCATCTAGCTGTTTGGAGACAGTGACCAATCCTCCTTGCATCTGTACACAACAGGCACCATCCTTATCCATCTTTAACCAATTTTTGTTTACATGACAAATAATATAAGACTAACCCAAGAAGTCGCTAGGTGCAATTTAAATTCGCTGCCACGCTATCTTTAGTCTATATTACACTAAAAATTCGACTCCCACAAAGATAATTCCCTAAAACTTACATAAAAAAACTTAACTTAATAAACTCTAGTCAACGTAGTGAAATACGCAGATGCAATTCACTTCTTCGCAGAAGTATATGAAAAACTGAAACTGACCTAAATTACTGTGTGTCAAACAAACTCTTACTGCAACACGAAAGTCCACTCGGGGTCTGCGACAGCTGCGAGACTTTAACTGCTCATCATGTTCCTCGTTTCTTCTGTAGAATGCAACAATGTCATCTAAATAGACAAACACTTTGTTAGCTTCAACTCACATAACAAGAAGTCCGAAAATCGCTGAAATGTGATTGGGTCATTCCCTAAACCAAAAGGCATACTTAAAAAGTTGTATAACTCAGAGAGCACTACAAAAGCAGTTTTTGGCTTGTTGTAGGATGCAATAGGAATCTAATGATAGCTTGTTGTCATATAAAGAATGGTAAAATATTTTTCAGTTTCCCAGCCTATCCAAGGCCATGTCTATATGGGAGGGGTATATGTGTGAGGTGTTGTGCATTGTTGACTACCCTGATATCAACACGTAGGTGGTAGGATTTCTCAGTGTTAGCTGATTGTTTCGAAAGAGTCACTATTGGTGATTCCCAGGGACTGATGGAGGCTTGCATAATTTCAGCATCAATAATCTCTTCTGAATATTCTCTTCCACAGCTAAATGCAATTGATGTGGTGCTCGATATAATTTCTGTGCTATCAGTTTGGCATCGTTTTTGAGAATTTCCTGGTATGTTAAATCAATAGCTGGCAAATACTGTGCCTCCTCAAACAATCATGCAAATTGTTCTGAAACTGGATACAGAATTCTTCAGTCTGATTCTGGCAAATGTAACAACTTTTCCCGCAAGTAATTTTTAAGGGGTAGCATGACTGTACAAACTACTTTTATGGGCAATGATTTCCTTTTCTTATTCTTCTGAATTTGATTTCCTTACATCAGAGGTAATTCATCTACTGCTTACTGGCCAGTATAGTCCTGCATGGTATTAGAACACCTGCCGGCCGCGGTGGCCATGCGGTTCTAGGCGCTCAGTCCGGAACCGCGCGACTGCTACGGTCGCAGTTTCGAATCCTGCCTCGGGCATGGATGTGTGTGCTGTTCTTAGGTTAGTTAGGTTTAAGTAGTTCTAAGTTATAGGGGACTGATGACCACAGATGTTAAGTCCCATAGTGCTCAGAGCCATTTGAACCATTTATTAGAACATCTCTTGCTCCGAAATTGTCTAAGCAATCTGGGACACATACTTTTGCATACCCAGTTTCTACCCTACAAAGCTTCGCTTCATGTGGAGCTGAATTCTACTATGGACGTTGTTCTGGGTGAATGGGTCAACCAGAAAGGCAGTTCCTCTAGGCTCTCTGATTTTGACTGTCAGTCGGAGAACCTTTCCAGTACCGCCACTTATTTTTATAGAGGCACTGAAATCTAACGCCAGAGTATGAAGTTCTATAGGAAATCGAGTGATAGGCCTTTTTTCCCAGGTACCTCACTCCTGTGTCACACAATTGCCACTGAAACGATGAATTGCCTCGCCAAATCGGGCAGCTTGCGATCTATAGTCAACCACATGATAATAATGGTGTAAAAACAAATTCTCTAGGACGAAATCGAAGTCCTTCCCTGACTTCCATAACCCTTTCATTTCCACTTTTTTTTTTTTTTTTTTTTTTTTTTTGAGTCATCAATCTTCTGACAGGTTTGATGCAGCACGCTACGAATTCCTCTTCTGTGCCAACCTGCCAACCTCTCCATCTCAGAGTAGTACTTGCAACCTACGTCCTCAACTATTAGCTGGACGTATTCCAATCTCTGTCTTCCTATATAGTTTTTGCCCTATACAGGTACATCCAGTGCCGTCGAAGTCATTCCCTCATGTCTTAAGAGGTGTCCTATCATTCTGTCCTTTCTCATTGTCAGTGTTTTCCACATATTCTTTTCCTCTCCGATTCTGCGCAGCACCTCATCATTCCTATCAGTCCACTTAATTGTGAACATTCGTCTGTAGCACCACATCTCAAATGCTTCGATTCTCTTCTGTTCCGGTTTTCCCACAGTCCATGTTTCATTACCATACAATGCTGTGCTCCAAACGTACATTCTCAGAAATTTCTTCCTCAAATTAAGGCCTGAGTTTGATACTAGTACACTTCCATTGGTCAGGAATGCCCTTTTTGCGTGTGCTAGTCTGCTTTTGATGTCATCCTTGCTCCGTCCGTCATTGGTTATTTTGCTGCATAGGTAGCAGAATTTCTACTTCACCTATTTCGCGGCCATCAACCCTGGTGTTAAGTTTCTCGGTGCTCCCATTTCTGCTACTTCTCATTACTTTCGTCTTTCTTCGATTTACTCTCAGTCCTTATTCTGTATTCATTAGACTGTTAATTCCATTCAGCAGATTGTGTAATTCTTCTTTACTTTCACTCGCGCTAGCAATATCATCAGCGAACGGTATCATTGATGTTCTTTCACCTTGAACTGTAACTCAACTTTTGAACCTTTCTTTTATTTCCATGATTGCTTCTTCAATGTGCAGATTGAAACAGTAGGGGGTATGACTGGAGTGGATAGCTTATCTTGATACTAACTGACTTAGCCTCTTGTCAGAATACCAGTCTGCTAATCTCCTCACCAAGATTTCAAACATGTTTGCACTCATTAGTGGCCCAGCTGATTCGATGTGTCTGTGCACATTCCCTGATAATCTTAACCATACTAAGTGTAACTGAAGGCTATAAAGCCATGAGCAAATAGCACTAAAATTCCGTTTTACAGAAAGGTGTGCAGATTCTCCCACAGTGCTCCAGAAAAGGAAGGAATGAAGCTGACCGAAGGAAAATTATTGATCATGGGAGAGATATCTGGTTCGTCAGGCGGTGACTCCTGTTTTTACGTTTTGTTGCTCCACGCCAAGATCCATCATTCGCTCCAGCAGTAAAATCAAATCATCACTACCACCTGTCCTAGTGCTTGTGTCTTTAATGGGAAATATTAAGGTTCAAATGGTTCAAATGGCTCTGAGCACTATGGGACTCAACTTCTGAGGTCATTAGTCCCCTAGAACTTAGAACTAGTTAAACCTAACTAACCTAAGGACATCACACACATCCATGCCCGAGGCAGGATTCGAACCTGCGACCGTAGCGGTCTCGCGGTTCCAGACTGCAGCGCCAGAACCGCACGGCCACTTCGGCCGGCGAAATATTAAGGCTTTCTCTTCATTTGAATCTTAGGTAGGGACAGGTAATAACACAATTATCGCGATATTTTCAGAGAAAGGACAAGAGAATGTAGATAAGATAGTGATGTGAAAACAAAACTGAAAATTTGTTACACTCACCTTGGACTTTTCGTGGGTCTCACACCATGACTTATCATTTATAAGACCCTGGAGAATTAGTTCGTCTTCTTCGCCACAAGAGTATCAGTAATTAAGGCATACAGGAGTCACGTGATAGCACAGGTTCAAATCTCTGCTGCCGCGCGGGATTAGCCAAGTGGTCTTAGGCGCTGCAGTCATGGACTGTGCGGCTGGTCCCGGAGGAGGTTCGAGTCCTCCCTCGGGCATGGGTGCATGTGTTTGTCCTTAGGATAATTTAGGTTAAGTAGCGTGTAAACTTAGGGACTGATGACCTTAGCAGTTAAGTGCCATAAGATTTCACACACACACAAATCTTTCCTGTAACCCCATGTTATTAAGTGAAAATTTCTCTACCTAATCCTTCAGAGCCCTTGTAGCAGTGCTTTTGAGCTGTGAAATATCAAAGGCATGATTACAAACAAATGGGTCTACCACCTTATACTAACAACAGTACAATTAATGACATCCAAAAGAAAGCAAATCTACGATGGTCGATAATTTCTTTGACTGGATAGGTACTTTTAATCGTGTGATGTTAGCATCGTCATTGGAATTGAATTTAAAACCAGGATAACAGATCTTCCGTGTGAATATTACGTATCGGTAGGTCCTACTCTGCATATTCTTTGTTCGGCTCCGTCCTCTTATTGTGATTTTACACATGTTCTTTGATCACGTGTGAAATAATTACACTAGTTCCACGTGTGTGTGTGTTTTTTTTTACCATGTGCATATTCTTTGTTCACGAGTTGGTATCGTGTTCATTTAATGATGTAAGGCGTTGTGTACTTTGACATGTTTCCACGAAGCGTTTGATTGCCTTGCGTGTATATGTTATAATTTTGTGTGAAGTTCAGTGGTCCAGATTCCTTTCGATATTTCAGTACATATCGAGACATTTGTTCTCGGACATTTTCATACGCTATATTCCAATTTTAGGATGCATAAATAAAGCCAACAAGAAACAGTACTTCCAGACATTTAAAAAATGATATTCTGTTGATTTTCCGTGCATACTAAAATCAAGAAAGGTAGAAAGATTTGCCTTTTTCAGGGTATGCTGGTATGTCATTAATACTGCAGATGGTGGAAGAAACGATTTAAGTAATCAAGCGAAGTACGGTAAAAACGTAAGTTATGTTAAATCGAAGGAAGATGACAAGGAAGTCGATACCTTTTTTTGCCAAGTCTGGAAACGTTGACAGTGACGTAATTAGGCCCAAGTGCCTATTTACTTCCTTTTTGGTGGAACAAAATTTGCACCTAAGTGCGGATTATCATACTGATGCTTGATTTACTCCTAAGAAGATGTTTCCCACATCAGAAGTTACAAAGAAATATAGCCGTGTTGGCACGAAAACGACATGCATTGTAAATAAAATGGCAAAAAATGCGTCACCTGAAGTTAGGTGCCCTCATAACGGACAATTTTTTTCTATCCATACCAGCGTTAGACGGGGACTCCATAGGGCGAAAATAGGTAACCTGATGTCAACATAGCAACTGAACACTGTGTGGCTTTCTGCTCCGACAATGCTCCTGTTGTGATATGACACAAAAATGGGGTTTCAGCTGTTCTGAAGGAAGTTCAACCACATATTGCCATCATAGGTTGCATTTGCCACCTGATTAATTTAGCAGCTGAAAAAGATGCTGGAAGATTACCATTTAAAGTGGATGGGATCCTTGTGATATATTTTATTTCTTAGATAAGAGTGCCAAAAGAAAAGAACGCCTTCGGAAATTTCAAAATTTCCGCAATAAAGAGGCAAATAAAATTCTGAAGCATGTATTTACTAGGTGGTTATCTTTAGGTAGATATTTGGACAGACTACTGAAACAGTGGGATTCACATCTCTTTCTTCATGGTGGAAGTAATATTTCCACAAGCTTGACTTTTTCAGAATACCTAGAACTGAGCAAAGCGGATCGAAAGGGTATCAAAAGAAGAGAATTCTTGATTCTGCTACCATATATGCCCCTGAAAGAATAGCATATTGTTACAAAAGTGAGAAACCCATCCTAAAAAGTAAGACTTCTGCTACAATACGTGAGGAAAAATTGTTTGTGTTCCTGTCCTCAAACTTGTGCAAGGCCTATTGTACTTCCCTTCATGTGACTATTCCTCTATTTGACAAAGTGAATGTTGTCCTTCAGATTTCTTTCCCAAAAAATCACTTTTTATTGGAACTTCTAATGGATTTGCTAAAGCATTTGTTCACCAGATTTGTTAAGCCCAAGATTGTCAAAAACTCCTCATTGTTTGACGCTGAGTGCAACTTGATTCGAAATCAAAGAAGTGACGATGAGTTAGTTGTTGGCATTCAGGCTTCGAACATAGTGAATGATCTCCAGGATAGAGGCAAATCCCTCTTCTTTTCTACAGCGAGAAACAACATTTGTAATGCCTGTGACCAATACGTTTTGACTGAAGGTTGATGTGTTAAAGAATGCTCAAGTTGCTAGGTTAGACAAAATTGAAGTTGCACAGTTCTCTTCCATTTTTTTTTTTCATGGAAAAGTTTACTAACATGTTATGCAAGGAAGGGAATGAAACTATAGATGAGGTGGTGAATGAGCTTCAGAGGCAGTTCACAGCTCTTCAGGTAGATATTTTGGCTGCAAATCAACATGCTGCAAGTGCTTCCAGTTGGGTACAAATATCAAGAGTTCTTGGAGCCGACGGACTTCTTAAGTAACATGTTTTCAGCCTTGTGAAGAAAAATATGATAGAGTTCAGATCATCCGTGTCCAATGAATCTCTGGAGTCTATTTCTACTTTGAAGACCAGCAGTTCTGGTCCCTGCTCTGACAAAATATTTTCTCAAGGCTTTTTGCAGGAAGCTAAAAAGGTCATACTACGACTTGGTATCATTTGGTTTGCAGTGTGTATTATACTAGTTCTTGCCTGTGTTACGTTCAACAAGTTTTACTGTGCAAAGCCTTTTTTAGCTATCGAATATCTGCTTAATTTATCAAGGAAGTCATGTTATGTATTCTCCAAACCAATTTCACTATCCCTTCTGCTGTTTAACTTAATTTTTTTTATTGTTAAGTCATCTACAAATCATTGGCTTAGGATGTAAGTAAATGTGGTTTCATTGAAGTACCCTGTTCAAAGTATGAATTGTATTTTGTGGCCCAGAAGTGTTATTATTATCATCATCAAGCCCTTTTCCAAAGTTTGCATGCATCCAAGGGTTGAAAAAATGAATTTAAAAAAATATGAGCGGGAATCCATCCAGTGATCCACCGATTAACGTTCTTGAACCCTAAACATATTACCGCCGCCATCTTGTGCTGAAGGTGGCGACTCACTGGTACCTCACTAACGCGTAAAACTACTCTTTCAGTTTTCTCGAAATCGCCTAAGTAATACGCTTTACTACTTGAAAACTGTGTTGTCCTAATGGACTACTAAAAGTGCTCCAAGTTTGAAGTAAATCCATGATCCGAACATCATGGCCTCCCCTTGTAAGTGATTGGTTGTTTCCCTGTGTCAGCATCCTCCTTTCACGCATGTAAAGAAAATTATACAACATAGGGAGATGTGCAACAAATGTCGTCGCACAAAACTGCATTTCCCTTAATACTACAGTATTTACGCTGTATTAGCAACTTCAAAAATGTCTTCTGTGAATGTCTGTTGAAACCGTCTTCCACATAAAATTTTCAAGTAATTCTTGAAAACGGTTCCGAGAGGTCTTCAGAGAATTGTAACGTTTACACCTTGCTAAGCACGCATATTTATAAGCAGCTCTATATTTCTTCACATGGTGAACCTCTTGACTACAACAAGAGCACATACATACATATGTTTCATGCTTGTTCTGTGATGTTTTCGGGTCCTAGCATTTTCTAACCTTCTTCTTGTATTTTTACCACTAATATTAGATCCCTAGTTTCTGATTATATCCAGTGCAGAATCATTTCGAACAACAATCAGTGCATCTTTAGGTGCTGTTCCAACAGCTGCTGTCAGTCTTAAAATGATACTTTGCTGAAATCTTCATCATGTTAGTTGCACCATAAGCAACCTGTGACCAGAGACTAGTACTGTATGCAGCAGCTGATGCTAGAGTTGCCTCATGGTAGGCCCTTATTGCTCTTATTGGTCGCGAGGACAACGCGGTTAAAGGAGTAACAAGTGCTTGAGTTTCGTAATTGGGCCTTAACGACTGGGAGAGCGCTGGGCTGGCCACACGCCATTGGAGTATTAGTCTGCAATTGCGCCTCGTGCAGAGAATGGAGCCACTGTCGATCCCCAGGTCAAGGTCCCTTGTGGTCAGAAGTGACACTGAATTCGAATTTTATTTTTACTATCGTCATACAGCAAGAGAAATTGCCGAAATGAAAAACGAAATGACGCAGATGGAGTAACGTAGAAGGACACTGCGTATTGAAAATGAAGCAACAAAAGTGAAGTATTATGCTCAGCCTAAATGACTGAGAAGACAAAAAATGTGTGAAGAGACTCATAAGCCGATCACGACAGCAGTTCACGACAAAGACGCTATCACGCGAGGTGTTGCAGCGGTTACGCCACTAAACTCTCGTGACAAAAGGAGCCGCATTCAATTTCCTGATGAGCCATCAGACGTAGGTTTCAGTGACTCAACTGAGATGAACTTTGGGATGATTTGCTGAATAAAGTTATGGTCAATTATCACTCGAATGCGCTACTCACAATTAAAACCCATCTCCTCAAGGTCCTAACGTGACAAAATGTCGTATTTTCATTAGGGTAATGACAAACGCCAACGAAGCCAGTGATATAAATGGTCGTTTTGTGGACGCAGTAGGTCCTGTCTACTGAGCACGGAAACACTGAGGCAATAGTAACTATTTTTACGTTGGAGGTGACAGTAATCTATTGTTTACAATTCCGTACTATGCTTAAAAGACAAGATTAAAGAGGAAGGATTATGGTTTAATATCCTGTCGACGACGAGGTCATTAGGGGTAGAGCACTAGCTCAAGAAGAGTGGGACGGGAACAGGCTGTGCTCTTACACGGAAGGCAGCCAGCCATTACGAGATTTAAGAGAAATCGCAGAAAATCTTTATCTCGATGTCTGGATGCGAATCTGAAATTCAGAATACGAGACCATTGTCGTAATCAAGGCCACATCTCACCCGACAAAGAAGAAAGAGGAAAAATTGTAGTTTAAGATTAACGTATAAGACAGTCACGTAAATGGTTACCGCCACGCGGGGTAGCCGTGCGGCCTGAGGCGTCTTTTCACTGTTCGTGCGGCGTCGTATGTAATATTGGGAAATATTCCATCTTCAGCGACTGTAATAAAACTTTTATTTATACCAGAGTGATTTCACTTTTTTCTAAAACGTTCTGATTAAACCAAAGTTGGCGAAGTACACAAAACTGAATTGTGGACGTAATAAAACATCGATACTAAAATATATTGTCAGTGAGGCGCAGTGCACAAACAATGTGTGTTTGTCACAACGGATAGCATATACTTGCCAAAACATAGATCAGTCGACGAAAACATCGAATATGATGTAGCCAAAGCAGCGAAGCAAAGAATTGAGTCAGACAATCAAGAAGCTCGGCAACGTACGAGCCGAAATTCTGCTCTAAATAATACTTTTAATACTGTCGCAAAAGAATATATCTCAATATGAACAGTAAAACAACGACTGTGGAAGAGAAGATATGCAAACAAAACAGATAACATGAATAGTGTATGTGTGCCTTTTCATTCTTTTTAATTGCTGTGAAAAGGAATATTGGAGGACAAAATTAGAAAAATCGAAAACTTATTATGATTATAATGAAGAGACAAAGCACTAGAAATTTCAAAAAATTACATTCAAACGAATAAAATTCATGAAGTAAGACACTTCGATACTGTTTTTAAATAAAGAAAATATTGAGTACCAATCAAGGTTTGAACTCAGAACCTATCACATAGCAGCTAAACATCTTAACCATTACGCTAACGCAGCTTTTCATTCAATAGAACTCCTGGAGGACTCTAAAACATCACGCCAAATACCAACAAACACTACTGGTCTGACTATGAATCATTCACGTTTCGTCGAAGTACAATAGGAAATAAACAATTACCACTGTTCTTTATTGCGAAAATGCGGTACTGAATTAGGAGGCTTATTGCTTGTTTGGTTTAATTAATTAATAGAATATGAAGCAATTGATATAAAGAACACTTTTTCCAAACTTTCTATAAAAGAAAGTCTGCTATCAAGACATTGCTTTTGTTCAATTACTTTATTTATGACTGAACATTTCTGAAAGTGAAGACACTCGTCTGTGCTCTGCATTGCAGTCGAGCTCTGGCAACGTCGTTCTTTGTTCATTGACTGACTGTGTTTTGTGATGTCAGATGCGCAGAACGAACCTAAACTCGGCTGCCATCGTAAATGATACGCACTATAGTTCAGACATTAGTCGAATCCATGCCACGTCATTTTGCGGCATTTCTGGACGCTCGCGGGGGGCCCTATACGATATTAGGCAGGTATACCAGTTTCTTTGGTTCTTCAGTGTAGTAAATTCTTTTGCCATCCTATGGTAAGAACATTCGTTTTTGTATTTACGAAATGTATAAGTACGTTTTTGTCACCTATTTTGACAGTCCAATTTTGAGAGGTCTTTACTTTGATGCTATATGTTCACAAAGTGTATACAGCTTACCAGAGATGATGTTACATTTTGTTATTCTTATTTTCCTTTAAAATTTTTTATTTATTTTCATATTCTATTATGTAAATAAAGTTTGGGAGACAGTAGTTATGTTTAAAATCTGTGTGTTTAATAAACTACCTCGACCTGAAAGTTAGGAAAGACAGCAACCACCACACATTTCACATTTACAGAAAACCTACCACCGCAGAAAATATAATAAAGCCAACTCTTGGCGCTATAAAACACAAAAGTATGCCTTCTTCCATTCCATGATTAATGGAACAGTTAATTTACCTCCAGAACAACCAGTTACAGAAATGAAAACACTCTATTACATAGCCCACAAAAGTGATTTTGATCCAGATATAGAAAAAAATTTATATTAGAAACACACAAAACCGAAACCCATCACGATACGTAATACACACATCTTACCAGAGAAACCTTACCGAAACGCAGAACAACCTACATACCTATTATTTACCTAGGACGAATATCATATAAGACAGATGTTTTAATGCACACACATACAACTGGTTTTCCGCACAAATAACAATCTTCTAATGAAATTACGTTCAAGCACAAACGAAATCTCAGAATATTACACTTTTGGAGTATATAAAATCACGTGTGAAGATAGTAACAATTTCTATATTGGCCAAACAGGATGAAATTTTAACACCGGATTTAAAGAACAGTCTTGACACAGTAATCCGTCAAGCTTCTATTTACATCTGAAAACTCAATACCACAAAGAGGAAAAAATCGAAACTGCGTTAGAAATTTATACAAAATAGAGAAAGAAATACTATGAACACTCTCAAAGAACTGGAAATCTATATGTATACAAGGAAATATATACACGTAATTCTAAATGAACACACAGATTTTAGACATAAATACTATCAAGAAAAGTTAAATGACGTAATAGAATAGGAAAAGAAATAGCCTTATGCTAAACAAAATTTACACAGACCATAGAAAAAATTTAAAGGAAAATAAGAAAAAAGAAATATAACATCGTCTCTGGTAAGCTGTATATACTTCGTAAATATATATCATCGAAGTAAAGGACTGAAAATGAGCTCTCAAAATATCAGACAAGAACGTATTTATGCGATTCGTATCAACAAAAAGTAATATTCTTACCATAACATGGCAGAAAAATATTTACTATAATGCAATAGGGCCGTTACTTCCATCTAGAACCAAGTACCAATGGAGTTTATAACGATATGTTTACATAATGTGTATACATAAATATACAGTTATAAATGTCCCCGTTCGTCGTCTGATCAGTCGGAAGTTGCATTGCATAGGAGAGTAAATGCCTATTCAAAATATAATTATTTTGGATAGCTCAACATGAATTTCCTAAGGGACCGTAGTTTATCATGCATTTACCAGTAGAATATGGCGCGGAGAAAGTATTTCGCCGCATGCAACTTCCATCCGAACTCGACGAAAGAATTCGTGACTGTGAACTCTCTATTTGGCAGAAACATAAAGAAAATTAAATAACTTCATGAAGGAGTGAGACATAGATTCTATATTAAATAAATAGTCCATACACCAGTTCCATTTAAGTCTGAATTTATGGCAATTAATAGACGAACTTACACTGCAATGAAGGATTTAACATGGATGCCGTTTTGACTGGCACTTCTCTTAATGAAAACAATTCCTTCGACGTTTTCTCATACACGTCGGACAACAAAATCTACTGCTAGGCACTTTTAGTATTACACATTCACTTTTCACAAAAACAATATTATTTTTAACGATAATAATACGGCGGCAAGACATGCGCGTCCGACACAAGAGACAAGAGAAGAATGAGTAACTGTTCATCGAGAATATCTCGTACCTCCAAAAAAAAAAATGTGTAAAAGTGTTCTTCTTCTGTCCGTTTTTCCGCGCTGCGGTTTTCAAAGTCAATAACTCACTCATCTCTGACGGCGCTTCGACAATAAACAAGTTACGTCACAGGTCGTTCACCTTTTACATTCTCGCAACATTATTTGTTAACTATAGCTGTTGCCGAGCGACTGCTCGATTAGTGAATGATTTAAAATGATAAGACAATCACATAATGTTACATTGCCTTCCATGGGAATCTTGGAAATCAAGGAGATTACCAAGATTCACATGTCGCCGTTAACATTATGGGATTGAGTACTTTACAGATTTACATTGATCAAAAACAGTATTCCTGTCATTTGATTATTAGGATTACACAAATATGGTGATCTCTCATTCATAGACAAAGACAGTTCTTAAGGTAAAGATACACAAAAAAAATTTAAAAACTAAGACAGTAAATCTACGAAGTTTACAATGGACATTATACTCATTACAGTCTTTTTTTTTCCTTTTTTTTTACAGAGTTCATACCGACCATCTTTGTGGCCTCAAGTTATTGTCCAGAGCTCATAGGCTCTTTGCTCCTGAAAGAAAACACATAGGATTCATCTTTTTATACGCACATAATTCTCACACATGGAATTTCTCACACGTGTCCGTTTTTATACACATATAATTCTCACACATGGAATTTCTCACACGTGTCCATTTTCCATTGCTCACTAGTTGTCATGTTTTTTTACGCTTTCACTGTTTGTGTATTGACAGGTAAGTTAAAATTTGATTCTTCTCCAGGTGAAGCTTATGCCTTGAGAAGTTGGATCGCTACTTTGCGGTCTCCAAGTAGAAAACTTTTCATCAGCTCTGGCGGGCGAGTCTCACTCGCACGTTACGTACACACGTTACATGTAACAAAAGAAATATAAATACCCATTAGTCTAAAAACTAAGCTTAAATCTATTTTAGGACTTGGGATTCATAGGAATTTGACTTTGTCACTATTCGCGTGTGGTTTGGCTGTTCACATTTCATCCACGGGATATAACATTAGCATAGTATGTGATATGTTGTGAACTCATATGAAAGTCTTTTATTTTGGGAGCGGCTTTCATGGAAAGTCCGTTTCGTCGAACTGCAGCGGGAGTGCTGTGCTAGTACATCACTTTAAATTTAACGCGTTTGTTGCGTCGATGTACAGTACGTTGACACAGGCTGATTGTTAGAGCTGAATCGCAACTCGAGGCGCTCACTAGCCTCCACGCGGTACTTCAGGTTTTCCGCGCACGGTTCAGTGAACACGTTGCGTCGATGGTGTTGTGGTATTTTATGGTTTGCTGAGGCTGGTGAGGAGGGACGAGGATTACCAGGGACAGAGGCTTCATTGAAACCATCCCTGTCTCCACATTTTCCAGCCGATTTTGAAGATTTTAAGGTAGGCTAGTGCTCGCACTTTGCAAAGCAGCTAACACACTTGGTTTCCGATGCACTGCACGTAATCACATCGGCGCCTTCGGTTACACAACCGGACTATCGTTGTCCGTCGGCCTATCTGCACGTTTAACACTTTTTATATTCACCGTGAATGAAATTATCACTTACTTATAACAACGACGCATTGCTTCGTGTCTGTGGCAGACTTCCACACCATTTTAAGCCTTCACTTATACACTACTACGTACACAAATTTTTACAGTTTATAATCAAATAGTTTGTCTCACTTTGAAGCTTGTTAATTCAGAGCTTTGATTATCATGTCCATTTCAATTTCTGTTGCTTTGTTGCTAACTACCTTAACATTTCGCTTTACATTGTTCCTCATCTTTCTCTAAGACTAAGTATGCTTTTAGTTCACAGTCACAATACATTAGTTTCTCCGATCTGTTAGCAATTATTATTATTATTATTTTAATTCATTTGAAACGTTCTTTCTATTTATTAGATTCATTAAGGTTATCAATGTCATTTCAACAAAAATTCTCTTTTTACTAGATGTGAGGATCAATCAGTCACATTTGATTGCCCTCTCACATGAGAACAGAACACCATTCAAGAAAATTTCAAATTCCTTATCGCGATCTCGGTTTGCGTCTCGGATTGACTTTAAAAGGAAAAATAAAGACATTTCAAAACTAGCTTTTCCCGATTTCGTTCACGCGCTTCCTTTTGAAAATCGTATGCCAAACCAGCCTTCCACGTCAACCGCATTTCTCAATCTGTGACGTCAAGTCTACGGGACGGGTTTAGGCGGGTTAGGATATTTACACAAATTCAGAAGAAAGACATAGATATAATAGTACATAGAAGAAGAAATCTAGCAAACAACTCCTTGTTCCTTATGACTCAGAAATTAATTTTCCTTTGCGCCGTACGTCTGCGTACACGCTCCAATTACAAACTAGCTACTTTGTTTTGCCGGCGGTTTCATTGTCATTTTATTCTCGCCTTGACGCCTGCTTGCACTACACTGCATTGGCCTCTATATATGACCTTAAGTCATAATTGCTTTGTCCTTGCCACTTACACTCTTATACTTGGTATTTATTTCACTTATGGCTTTGAATGTATCTGTCCTGCGTATTGCAATTACAATTAATGCTACTTTGTTTATCTAGCTGAAGGATAGCGCTTTCGTGGTCATGTTGGTACTTACAAGTAACTCACATGCTTCGTAAACATTACGTTATTTTAATGCAGAGATGAACCTGTTCCAGATTTCTATGTACATTGGAACTTAATCTAGACATAGCTGACTTAGAAACTAGTTACATGTTTTCCTTTTTAGTGGGATCAGGAACCAATAATTGTCAAGCGACCCTTGTCCTTGACGAAAATAAATTTCGTTTCTGGATCATTGCTCCTTGAACTTAAAAAAAATTCTTACGTACTATGTTTTATTTTCACTTCTTTAGCATTTCATATTGCAGAAGCCGGCTTGTTAGGCACATCCTTCGCTTTATATTTCATTTCTCTCTCTTAAATATTATCTCCTTAAAACTAAATCTTAAAACTAGAGTTCTTGGAGTTGATCACTTTCTTTGTTAAACAAGATTTTTTATCAGCTTGTCTGTACTTAAATTATGGCTCAAGATAACATATTTTAAATTGTCTGCTGTATAGCAAGATAGACTCACTGTCGTGTAATATATATTCTAAGCATTTTTTTTTAACGAAGTCAAATCAGTTGTCACTTAGTCACTAGCGGCTAACCTTCTCTTGTCATTATAAAGCTTTCCTTTTGACTTATTCTGTAGCATGATATTTTTTAAGATCAGAGTGATGGTATAATCCTTTTATTTTTCCATTTGCGGGATCAGAAATCAGATAACAACCTGTATGCGGTATACGAAGGATCTCGTAAGGTCCCTCAAAAAGACTTTGCCATTTTCGATTTTTGTGTAAGAGCAACGATGGTTTAAAGTGTGTTTTTAGCAAGACCTTTTCGCCTACTTTATAAGTTAACACCTTATTAATATGTTTGTCATACGCCTTCTTGCGTAAATTGGCTTGGGTGGTCAACGTTGTTAGAGCTTGTCTTATTCTGGCGTCTAAACTAGCACTTGCGTTGTTACACTTAGGAATTGAATTGACCCATTCATTTTTCTCTTGGTCAGAAGACATCAACTCACTCGGAGTGAAACCAGTAGACAGGTGTGGTAGATTATTCACAATTTCCTCGAAAGGTGACACAAAGTCAACCCAGCGAGTCTGCTGATTTGGTATATAAGTACGAATAAAACGATTAAACTCCTTGAACACCCGCTCAGTCGGGTTCGACTGCGGTCTAAACTTGGAGATAAGGATTTGCCTAATTTGATGACTAGCAAGGAAAAGTTTCAATCTTTTGCAGACAAAGTTAGACCCATTGTCTAAGAGAATTGATTCAGGTTTTCCGAATCTAGGAAAGTGGTCACGTTCTAAACAATTGATGATTAGTTGAGTATTTGCAGATCTCATAGCGTACAATCTCAAATGTTTGGTAAATATATCAATGACAGCTACAAGGTACCTTAGTCCTCCACGACCTCGTGGGAGGGGTCCTGCCAAATCTATGCCTAGGGTTTGTCTAGGTTTCTCTGTGATAATAGGATTCAAAGGCAGTATATTCGAAAGATTAAAAGGTTTTGCCTTTTGACAAATGATACAGTGTTTCAAGAGCTTGTGAATTCTGCTATGAAGGTTAGGGATGTAGCAGTACTTTGCTATTTTACGCTTACACTTTTCTGGACCAAAGTGTCCCCACGAAATATGTGTATACCAAAGTAAGTGTTCTACATATTCCTGCGGAATGCATACTAGCCAATTTTCTGATGACAGTGATGTTCGATGGAAAAGAACTTGATTATGCAATTTGTAATATTTGCACATGCGATGGGTAGGATTAGTTTCGAGGATCTGTTTTACACCTCTCCATTTTGGATCAGTTTCCTGCAATTGGACAATCTGGTCACAAAGATCAAGAAAATATTTCCGATGTGTTGGATCCTTCATCAATAAAATTCTGTAATTTGACATTTGTTCCAAAAGTTCAGTACTGTCCGAAGAGCCTTCAGGCATGTGAGATAGAGCATCCGCAATAATGTTATCTTTGCCTTTTATGTAGATTATTTCGAAGTCATATTCCTGTAAGAAAAGACACCACCTCGTTAAGCGAGGATGTAGGAGTTTACGAGTCAGAAGAAAACTAAGAGCCTGATGATCAGAATAGACTTTGATTTTCTTGCCATTAATGTAGTAGTTGAAACTCTTGAAAGCCCAAACTACTGCAAGAGCTTCCAACTCAGTAACAGAATAGGATCGTTCAGTTTCTGTAAGAACCCTACTAGCAAAACTAATTACTCTGATGTCTGGTTTTCCATTGGTTTCATGCATCTGGAAGAGACATGCACCTAATCCCTGAAAACTTGCGTCAGATGACACACAAAATTCCTTATCCATATCTGGATGATAAAGAATGTTGCTATTTAACAAAGCTTCTTTGATATCGAGGAATGCCTTTTGACAGTCATCAGTCCAATTCCACTGAGTATTTTTCTTTAACAATTTCAATAAATCAGGGTTGTTCATTACTTGCTTTGGTAAAAATCTTCTGAAGAATGAAGCGAGTCCAAGATAACCTTTAAGTTGTCGTTTTGAAGATGGGACAGGAAAATTTTTAATTGCACTTAGCTTAGCCGGATCAGGACGGATTCCTTCAGATGAAATGACGTGTCCTAAGAATTTGATTTCGGCTCGGCCAAAGTGTGACTTTTGCAAGTTGGCAGTGACTCCGTATTCCAGGAATCGCTGAAACACTTTCTGTATTAATTCAACGTGGCCTTCCCAGGTTTTAGTAGCAATTAAAAGATCATCAACGTAGAGAGTGACTTCATCAATAAGATCTGGACCAAGAACATGATCTAAGGCGGAGATGAATACTCCAGAACTAACATTCAATCCAAAAGGCATGACCTGAAATTGATAGGATCTGCCGGCGAAGATAAATGCCGTATATTTTCGTGAGTTAGGATTTAGTCTCACTTGCCAAAATGACATTTTCAAATCTATGCTACTCAAATATTTAACTCCATAAAATCTCTGGTGGTGTTCTTCAATCGCTTCAGGTCTCGTTCGTACTGGCACAACAATTTTATTTATGTTTCGTGCGTCAAGTACGAGTCGTACGGTGTTATCCTGTTTCAAAATCGTCAACAACGGGCTATTATATGGTGAATTAGAATACTCTATGACTTTCCAGTTCAACATTTTCTTAATTTCATTACGAACTGCTTCCCTTCTTGCATACGGTATGGGATATGTCGTGCGACAGAAAGTTTGGTGCGGCACACTTCCATAGTATATTCATAGTCTTTTATAACACCGGGTCGTTTTGAAAACACGTTGATATAGTGTGACAACAAACTGAATAATTCCTGTCGCTGAGGTTCGGATAACTCTGTTGATTCTGTAGTCTTATTGGTTATTTCCTGCTGAGAGGGTAAGTCACTGACTGTTATTGTATCATTAAATGTATCACAGTTACCATAAAACAAATTGAAATGATTACGACAAGGTTTTCTGCCTATCCTTTGTAATCTAATGCTATTACAAGTGCCAAAGTTTTTTACTCTTTCTTTCACTAACTCCAGTGCAACTTCTGTTTGCTGTACTAACAGTGTGCAAATGCCTATATAAAGATCTATTCGGGCTCTATATCTTCGTAGAAAATCCATTCCCAAGAGACATGGCACTGCCAAATTCTTGACAACAAGGAAAATACATTTTATGGGTATTGATTGAATCTCCAGTGGTACCCAAGCTTGTATACTGACCTTTTGTGTCTGAGAGCCGATGGCTCCTGTTATTGAACATCCTTGGACGGGTAATCTTGGAATTTTAATTAATGTACTAATTTGCTTATAGAAACATAAGGACATAGCATTAATATTTGCACCTGTATCTAGGATTACAGTCGTCAAAATTCCGGCTATAGGAAGTTTTGTCATAGCTTGCTCTTGGTCATCTATCGGTTCATCACCGTCAGTTGTCTCTTTCTCTTGTAATAATTCTTGTCTCATGTCAATCCCGTCATTGTATCTCAGTACAAGTACGTCATGGTTAGTCTCTCCGTCGAAGTGGTGGCCCCCATTCTGTCTCACAGCATCACTTAGGGAGCTTTCAGATGCTGGACTTAGTTTTCCTGTTTGTGTGGTTTTGATTGGCCTTCATCATTAGAAAGTTCGACCAATCTGACATTATGAGAACACTGAGGAACAAAATTACTGTTATGCACAAACCTCGTGTCAAAATGTTGCTGCGTTTGTTCTGGTGTCCAATACGTGTTACTGTCTTCCGCGTTTGCGAAAAATACAGGGGGATTGTAATGCCTTCGCGGGGTCTGATGATTTTTATTACTATTATGATTTCCGGAATTGTTACTGTGAAATCCACCTTCACACTGTGGGTTGCCGTTAAACTGTGTGTTTCTGTACATTCCCTGCGCTTGATTTTTACTAGGCGCGGAGTTGTATTGGTATGAGTGGGCGTTATCAGCTGTTTGTTGCTGCCCGTAATTTGAGTGTTGGCTGCGCGAGTACGGTGCATTACATTGCGATCCGCTCTGCTGTTGCCAACCTTTTTGACTGAAACCGTTTCCAAACTTCTGCTTGTACGATTGATTGCCGTACTGG
Organism: Schistocerca cancellata; assembly: GCF_023864275.1. Lineage (NCBI taxonomy): Eukaryota > Metazoa > Arthropoda > Insecta > Orthoptera > Acrididae > Schistocerca > Schistocerca cancellata. Next base: position 369,187,444 of record NC_064632.1, read on the forward strand.
TTACCAGTCGTGTTATACACGGGATTGAATCGGTTGTGTTGATTATGTCTATTCCTTTTGTGCGGATACCCACTGCCTTTATTTCCGTTTTGCCAATCGTTACTACTTTTTGAACCGTTCCCTGGCTTTTCATAGCCGTTACTGTCGTAATGTTGTGGCCAAGAATTGTGCGGAGTATTCCGCGGTTTGTTAGCTCTCATGTCCTCATAGATCAGGTCTAGGGAATCTAATATCGACAGAAAGGTATCTGGATCATCATCTGGTATGGCTATCAGCTTTTCACGAATCGAAATGGGTAATTTAGACTTGAGAATCATAATTACATCTTTACTATTGATAGGGTTATCCCAATACCTAATTTTGCCAAGATATTTTTCGAAGTACATTCTCAGGCTACTATTCCTGGGGTCAAATTGTTCTGCATTATAGACTTATTTACGAAGGCGCTTCTGAACACCTTCGCTCCAAAATTTGCTGAGGAAACAGTGCTCAAACTCCTCATATGTTCGACACTTATCAACCATTTCTGTTCCCCATATTGCCGATTCGCCACCTATATATCCGGTAACAAATTGGATACGCTGTCTATCAGTCCACGAATTTGGAAAAAATGCCGGAGAATCCACGAAGAAAGACAATTGGGTGGATATTTCGTTTTTCTGGGTTAAAGGTTTGAAAAACTCGATGCTTTATCATGCTTTCTTCCTTCATCATTTTTACTACTGAGTCAGATTCTTGATTTCGGTGACTAACTGGAATATGTGGTGGTGAAGTGTGTTCATTAGATACAACAGGTATTCGGAATTGCCGAAATAATTCATCTTCTTCCTCTGAGGCTAAAGAGTTAGGATAATTCGGTCTACTACTCACTTGTGCCTTCAGGTTATTTAGCTGTTCCGTTACCTCTTGCTTCCAATTTGGTAATTCTTGCTGAAGGGTACGCCTAATGCTACCGAGTTCAGACATTACGGTATCTCCGGAGCTTCCAGGAGCTGACAAGATACCAAGAGTGGTTGCTTTCACAGTCTCTGCTAGGTCTTTGTTAATTTTATCTTCGACAAATTTGTCCTTTCCAGCAATCCAGTTCTCATACTTTTCTCTAAATTCTCTCTCATGACTATCTAGCCTCTCCTTTACTTTCGTTTCCGTTTCCAGAGTCAAATTTGACATTCCCTCAGTTAGTTTTTCTACCTGCGTAGTTACTCTGTTTAATCTGTGATTAACCGTGGTTACGGTGGAGTCAAGATTCTTGGTTGCGTTTCGGATGTCAGCTGTCTCGCTTTGCATGGTAGCTAAAGTGTCATTCAGTTCGAAAATTATTCCACTTCGCATTTGAGAAACAGCATCCTTAACTTGCTTTGCTACTTCTTTGGCTACGTTTTCTCTAACAGTTTTTATTTCTTCGCTTACTGTAGAAAGTTTATCTTCAAGTGAGGCTAACATTTGTCTATTTTCGTCTTTCAAATCATCTTCAAGTGAGGCTAACATTTGTCTATTTTCGTCTTTCAAATCATTTTTAATGGAATTCACCATTTGGCGATTTCCGTCCTGCATCATTTGACTTATTTGACTCAGTAGCTGTTTGAATACATCGTCTGTCACTACCTCTGAATTGCTTTCACCTGCCTCCCTTGTAACCGGTATATGGCTACGACTACTAGTGGCAGAAACTATGTTCGCATTGTCTAGTTCAGTACCGGTAACATTATGGTGTGAGGCACCAAAGTCCGTAAGATTTCCCACTTCACTTTCTACAATTGTTTCAATTGGTGTCTCAGCCCTACTAATTACCGTGCGGGACCGTAAGCGACGCGACACTTCACTCGTTTCATTTCGTTCATTTGAATCTAGTGATGACATTTTATCGTCTGCCATAGCTCACTTATTTACAAACAGTAAGTCAATGAAGTTCGTTTGAGCTACGGCCGTCAGCTGTCGACAGAGATGTAATTTATCGGTTGCTACGTCACAAGATCGGAATGTCGGGAGATGCACGTCACGAGAACAAGAGACTATTCTGGACCGTAAAGAAAGTATGGCTGCACACTGTTCAAAATAAATGAAAACTAAGGCTGGTCAGCTCCGTGAACAGGCAGCGGACATTTAAAAACAAATGATATGCAATACACAACAATGGAATTTAAACAATACTTGAAGAAATTACTAATCTACTAAATGCAATCTACTGAATTCAAAGCAAATTTTACTGCAACTAATAAAGATCGTCACAAATTGATTAATGTCGGCTGAAATCAAGGAAGCTTGGCTACGGCTAACAAAATTTTAACTTACGTTACTGATGACTTGGGCGTTGCAACTAGATTTTCGCACAAATTCTGTTCCAAAAAAAAATCTCTCTTCCATAATTTTCTCTGAATATCTCGTTTCTTTCGCTCAATAGAAATTTTATTGGATGGCGTTTGATGTCATGTAACAAATAAAAAGCACAAGATTAGCTACAATTATTTATGAATATTCCCACAATGCGTATCTTATATAAATTTTTATTCCTTTGAGTATATTTTTTAAATTCAAGTCCCTGTTCGGGCGCCAATTGTAACGATATGTTTACATAATGTGTATACATAAATATACAGTTATAAATGTCCCCGTTCGTCGTCTGATCAGTCGGAAGTTGCATTGCATAGGAGAGTAAATGCCTATCCAAAATATAATTATTTTGGATAGCTCAACATGAATTTCCTAAGGGACCGTAGTTTACCATGCATTTACCAGTAGAATATGGCGCGGAGAAAGTATTTCGCCGCATGCAACTTCCGTCCGAACTCGACGAAAGAATTCGTGACTGTGAACTCTCTATTTGGCAGAAACATAAAGAAAATTAAATAACTTCATGAAGGAGTGAGACATAGATTCTATATTAAATAAATAGTCCATACACCAGTTCCATTTAAGTCTGAATTTATGGCAATTAATAGACGAACTTACACTGCAATGAAGGATTTAACATGGATGCCGTTTTGACTGGCACTTCTCTTAATGAAAACAATTCCTTCGACGTTTTCTCATACACGTCGCACAATAAATCTACTGCTAGGCACTTTTAGTATTACACATTCATTTTTCACAAAAACAATATTATTTTTAACGATAATAATACGGCGGCAAGACATGCGCGTCCGACACAAGAGACAAGAGAAGAATGAGTAACTGTTCATCGAGAATATCTCGTACCTCCAAAAAAAAAAAATGTGTAAAAGTGTTCTTCTTCTGTCCGTTTTTTCGCGCTGCGGTTTTCAAAGTCAATAACTCACTCATCTCTGACGGCGCTTCGACAATAAACAAGTTACGTCACAGGTCGTTCACCTTTTACATTCTCGCAACATTATTTGCTAACTGTAGCTGTTGCCGAGCGACTGCTCGATTAGTGAATGATTTAAAATGATAAGACAATCACATAATGTTACAAGTTGTAAAACTAAAATAGACACGATTTATGTATAGATAGTCCTACGATATTATTTTCACAGATCAATAGGCTGAAACAAGCCTCTCGTGTAAAATATTTAAAGAAATATATTATCTCACTGCAGCTGGTTTTGGAACATTCATTTTCATTATTTACGAACTGCGTTCCGTTGTGGCATTGTATACTAACATCGTCCACATGTTTCTGTCACTATACATCCAAAAAATTCAGGATTTGACAAATCTTTTAAGACAAAGATGTTGGTGGACCCATTAAAGATATCGAAAACTGACAATGATTATATCAAAGATCTCATATGAATGACATAAATATAGGCATCCTGGCGTTGAGAAGCACATGAAAGAGTTGAAAACAAATAAGTCACCGGGTCAGAATGGAATACTAATTAGGTTTTACTAAGAGTACTCTACCGTATTGGTCTTTTGCTTGCATGACATTTATCACTAATCTCTAGCACAGGGAAAGTCCCAAGTGACTGGAAAAAGTATGAAATAAGGGTGAAAGAACGGACCCACAAAATTACAGACCAGTATCTTCAACATCGATTTGTTGTAGCTTTATGGAACTTCCTCTCCGTTAAAATATAATAAATATCCTTCATACAGAAGTGTTTCTATCTGTAAATCAGCACTGATATAGAAAAAAATAGCATCGCTCTCTCAATCTCATCTTGCTCTCTTCTCACGTTATATCCTGGTAAACATGGATGAATGGCAGCAGGTAAATTCGCAATTCCTACATTTCCGGAAAGCGCATTACCGGCCGGGGTGGCCGAGCGGTTCTAGGCGCTACAGTCTGGAACCGCGCGACCGCTATGGTCGCAGGCTCGAATCCTGCCTCGGGCATGGGTGTGTGTGATGACCTCAGGTTAATTACGTTTAAGTAGTTCTAAGTTTTAGGGGACTGATGACCTCAGCAGTTAAGTCCCATAGTTCTCAGAGCCATTTGAACCATTTTGAACCGGAAAGCATTTGTTGCAGTACCCCACCGCAGACCGTTAACTAAGCTCCGACCCTACGGAGTAGTTTCTCAGATATGCGACCGGCTCGAAGCCTTCTTAAGTAACAGAATCCAGCACATTATCCTGGACGGCGACTGTTCATCAGTAACAAGGGTGTCGTCGGAAACGCCCAGCGAAGTGTGGTAGGACCGCTCTTGTCCTTTATGTACATAAACGATCCGACGGGTAGTGTGATAAGCAATCTGCGACTGTTTTCTGACGACGCTGTGGTGTACAGAAAGAGTAGTCGTTGAGTGACTGTAGGAGCATACGGGATGAACTGGACAGAATTTATACTTGATGGGTTGAATGGCAGCTTGTTCTAAATTTAGAAAAATATAAATTCGAATAAGGAGGAAAATCAATCTACAATGATCAAATAATGTGTTAGTGGTGTGATGATTAAAAGTCACTTCAATTAAATATCTAGGCGTACCGTTGCAAAGCGATGTGATATGGAGACAGATCGTGAGACTGGTACTGGGGAAGGCGAATGATCGACCTTGGTAATTGGAATATCCTTGGAAACTGTAGATCTATAAAGGAGACAGCAAACAGAAAACTACTACGACAAGTTCCTGTGCACCGTTAGAGAGTTTGGGAAGCCGACTAGGTCAGATTAAAGGAAGATGTCGAAGCAGTTAAGAGGCGTACTGCTAGATTTGTTAGCGGTAGATTCTTTCAGCACGCGATTATTATGAAGATGCTTCGTGAACTCAAACAGGAATCCGTGGTGGGATGACATGATCTTTTCGCGAAACACTAATGAGAAATTATACGGCTTTTGCGACTGACTGCAGAACGATTTTACTGCTGTCAACGTCTGTTTCGCTTAAGAACCAAGAAGCCAATACAAGATAAGAGAAACTAGGATTCATACGGAGGCGAATAGACAGTTCTTTATCCCTCGTTGCATTTGGAAATGTAAGAGGAATGGGATTGAATAGTAGTGGCATGTACTATATGGTGGCTCGTGGAGGACACGTGTAGATGAGGAAAAATACTGAACAGTGGAAACGGTATCAGTTTCTTAATTTAACACATGTCATGACTGAGATGTGTGAGGTGTTTATATTATTCTTTAAACATACTGGATATTGTAAATTTAGTTTCTTGTAATTGTCTCTCAAAAAGAATGCAATGTAAACTCTACGTGAGTGATGCGGGTATTAGCAGGAGATACTTATGTACAAGATGGACAAGGAAAAGCTGTGAAAGGTGAATGGATAATACGAGAAAATCGTATGAGACGAAATTCAACATTTAGTGTGTAACTACAAACGCTAGACGAAGCAGCTAAATTAGCAAAATTACATAATAAAGAAATAAAATTAAAAAACCCATCTTAGCCACAGAGTGAAAGAGATTTATACTTTTAAGACTAATTCAAAGTCATCTGTGGACACAAATTTTATCAAATTGTGTAACTGACATACAACGTCTTTTAGTCTCAAGCCATAATGATTGCGTTAAGTTTGCAATTCTTAGGTGAATGTCACATTCACAGCTATAACGTCAGCACTGAAGACAGCGAAAGAGATGTGCGTCCTTTCTTGTGATGTCTACACGACTGCGCTAATGACAAATATACACGGAGGTGTGTGTCTGTGCAGTCGTCTGCAAGTCTTCCACACACGCACAAGTCCATTGAAACAGCCTAGGTCACTTTTGTCTGTCAAGAATCTCAACCTTCGCAGTTTCTATTTTCTGATACTGACCACTAGAGTGATACTGATACTGATCACAAGAATGGTTTCACATGAATCATGTGAAAATAAAATTAATACTTACAGTAAATAAATAATGAATTGCTGAATTCTGGAAACTAAACGATCCTATACTTATGCAGAAACTACACCAAATACCAGAGAACTGGAAATGCGCTCTAATTCACCCACTACACAAAAAGGGCGACAAGACTGACATCAACAACTACAGAGGAATTTCCCTGCTCCCAGTCGCTTACAAAATCCTTTACAAAGTACTTTTAAACAAGATAGAAACCCAATCAGATCCATTAATTGGTGAATAACAGGCCGGATTCAGAAAAGAAAGATCTGGTGCTTAAAGACAATATTATAAATGAGGAAATGCAGAAACACAGTAATTATATTCATTGACTTCAGGAAAGCATACGATTCAGTGCACCGTGAAACCCTGTTTAAAATCATGGAAGAATTGGGATCGACCGAAAGACACGAAAATCACAGAACAGATACATACAGTAACAACATCCAAAGTGAAATTCATGAGCGAAATATCAGAACCCTTCGAAATCAAAACTGGAGTCCGACAGGGGGATGGACTATCCCTAATGCTTTTCAATATTGTTCTAGAAAAGATCATCAGGGAATGGGAACCTCATCTAAAGGACATCCAAATTGGCACCAAAAAAGAGAACCGAATTAAAGTCAAGTGCCTTGCTTTCGCTGACGATTGCAAATATCGTCAATAACAGAACCGAAGCGATTCACGCAGTTGAAAAACTACATGAAATTTCACAAAAAACCGGACTACAGACATCTTATGAAAAAACCAAATACATGTAAAGACAACCAGAAAATAAATCCCCTTTGATCACAAAACATGGTAAAACTGCACAAGTCCGCATTTTAAATACCTCGGAGAAACTATACAGTCTTCAGGATTAAACCGAATCGCCAGTGAACAAAGAATGACCAAGCTCCACAGGGCCTACAAGCTAACATGGACGCATTACAACAAGAAGTGCATTTCGACAAACGCTAAATTAAGGTACTACAGGACAGTGATTCTTCAAGAAGCAATTAACGCAGCTGAAACAATGGTGACTGATGGTCATTCAAAAATTAGCAAGAAAGAAAAATTCTCAGGAAGATTTACGGGGCAATCAGCAAAAACGGCATTTGGATGAAGAGACCACAAAACGAGCTCTATATAAAGACCAATACAGTAACACACGAAATCAGAAAACGCCGAGCCAAATTTTATACACGTATCTACAGGATGGAAGACTCCAGAACAGCAAGGAAAATTTTCAATATTATAACAAAGAGTAAATGCGGCACAGAATGGCTGAAAGAAGTTCAGAGGGATCTGCAGCAGATGAACATAAAAAACCTCGAAGTGCCGGAATAAAATCACAAGTGTGAAGTTTGAGGAAAGAAAATCGCACTAGCCAGGTAAAAGATGGACAGAAGAACGGAAGAAGGAGCATTCTGAGAGAATGAAGAGTTTTTGGGAAGCAAAGAAGAAAAACGTCAGGAGATGAAATTATGAATTCAAGTTCAATCGCTCTCCTGAAGTGGAATAATAATAATAATAATAATAATAATAATAATAATAATACATAAATACAAGTGAAATGTAATCCCGTTTAAGAAATCCATACGGCAGGAGCCACGTAAGGAATTTATGTAAGAAATTATGGCTTGTTTTAGATCTGTAAACTGTACGAATCAGTTCCGCGTAACGAACGCCGCTGAAGTCCATGTTCAATCTGAGCAACAATGGGTAATGCAAAGGTGTCTGAAGCTGGTAATTTATGAGCCCCACATTCCTGTTTCAAACCCTCTTTTTTTCTAGTAGGCTACAAAGAATACACGATTAAAATTATGGGTGATTTGGAGGTATAAACTAAAATTTAGTACACAGGCCTGCCATCTCTGGCAGCATCAATACCCTTAACCGGGCTACACATGGAGTCTAACCTTAGACTACAGATAAGGTCAGTCATACCATACTGCGTCAGTCATGGACAGAGTCCAGTCGTAATGCGTGGCAAATAGTGAGGTACTGGTCTCAAGCCAACTCATGACCAGATTGCTTTCGATCTGTGAGAGATATGGAGAATTTCCTGGCCGGGACAGAAGGCGACCACTCTCTGTATCGACATACGTCAAGACCTCATGGGTTTACGTTGTACTGAATATACGAGTAACGTAAAGGGCAAAGGTACCTGTCTTAACATATCAGAAATGTAACGACCGCCGTCCAAATAAACAGCCATGCGAACGAGGGGTGACTGTATTATGTACCTACTTATACGTCCGCCTCCAGAGCTTAGTGGTCACTGCGGCAGGCTGCCATGCAAGAGACCGCGGTTCGGTTCGCGGCCGAGACGCTGATTGTCTTCACTCTAAAACTGGATGCTGTGTTGCCCTCATCATTTCATCCTCATCGACACGCAAGTCGCCGAATTGTCGTCAACTAAAAAGACTTACACCAGGTGACCAGTCTACCCGACGGAAGCCCCTAGCCATATGCACGTCACCTACATCTAAATCTACATCTATATTCCTGAAGCCACCATACTGTGTGTGGCCGACAATACTTTATGTAGCACCGTCACTTCCCCGTTTTTCTGTTCGAGTCACTTACGGTCTGCCGAAAGAACAATTGTTGGTAAGTCTCTGTGTAGGTTCGAACCATACTAATTCTATCTTCATGGTCTTTTCGCGAGATACACCACTGGCCATTAAAATTGCTACACCAAGAAGAAATGAAGATGATAAACGGGTATTCATTGGACAAATACAGGGTGTTACAAAAAGGTACGGCCAAACTTTCAGGAAACATTCCTCACACTCAAATAAAGAAAAGATGTTATGTGGACATGTGTCCGGAAACTCTGAATTTCCGTGTTAGAGCTCATTTTAGTTACATCAGTATGTACTGTACTTCCTCGATTCACCGACAGTTGGCCCAATTGAAGGAAAGTAATGTTGACTTCGGTGCTTGTGTTAACATGCGACTCATTGCTCTACAGTGCTAGCATCAAGCACATCAGTACGTAGCATCAACAGGTTAGTGTTCATCACGAACGTGGTTTTACAGTCAGTGCAATGTTTACAAATGCGGAGTTGGCAGATGCCCATTTGATGTATGGATTAGCACGGGGCAATAGCCGTGGCGCGGTACGTTTGCATCGAGACAGATTTCCAGAACGAAGGTGTCCCGACAGGAAGACGTTCGAAGCAATTGATCGGCGTCTTAGGGAGCACGGAACATTCCAGCCTATGACTCGCGACTGGGGAAGACCTAGAACGACGAGGACATCTGCAATGGACGAGGCAATTCTACGTGCAGTAGGCGATAACCCTAATGTTAGCGTCAGAAAAGTTGCTGCTGTACAAGGTAACGCTGACCACGTCACTGTATGGAGAGTGCTACGGGAGAACCAGTTGTTTCCGTACCATGTACAGCGTGTGCAGGCACTATCAGCAGCTGGTTGGCCTCCACGGGTACACTTCTGCGAATGGTTCATCCAACAATGTGTCAATCCTCATTTCAGTGCAAGTGTTCTCTTTACGGATGAGGCTTCGTTCCATTGTGATCAAATTGTAAATTTTCACAATCAACATGTGTGGGCCGACAAGAATCCGCACGCAATTGTGCAATCACGTCATCAACACAGATTTTCTGTGAACGTTTGGGCAGGCATTGTTGGTGATGTCTTGATTGGGACCCATGTTCTTCCACCTACGCTCAAAGGAGCACGTTATCATGATTTAATACCGGATAGTCTACCTGTGCTGCTAGAACATGTGCCATTACAAGTACGACACAACATGTGGTTCATGCACGACGGAGCTCCTGCACATTTCAGTCGAAGTGTTCGTACGCTTCTCAACAACGGATTCGGTGACCGATGTATTGGTAGAGGCGGACCAATTCCATGGCCTCCACGCTCTCCTGACCTCAACCTTCGTGACTTTAATTTATGGGGGCATTTGAAAGCTCTTGGCTCCGCAACCCCGGTACCAAATGTAGAGACTCTTCATGCTCGTATTGTGGACGACTGTGATACAATACGCCATTCTCCAGGGCTGCATCAGCGCATCAGGGATTCCATACGACGGAGGGTGGATGCATGTATCCTCGCTAACGGAGGACATTTTGAACATTTCCTGTAACAAAGTGTTTGAAGTCACGCTGGTACGTTCTGTTGCTGTGTGTTTCCATTCCATGATTAATGGCCGGCCGGTGTGGCCAAGCGGTTGAAGGGGCTACAGTCTGGAACCGCGTGACCGCTACGGTCGCAGGCTCGAATCCTGCATCGGGCATGGATGTGTGTGATGTCCTTAAGTTAGTTAGGTTTAAGTAGTTCTAAGTTCTAGGGGACTGATGACCTTAGAAGTTAAGTCCCATAGCGCTCAGAGCCATTTGAACCATTTTGAACCATGATGAATGTGATTTGAAGAGAAGCAATAATATGAGCTCTAACATGGAAAGTAAGCGTTTCCGGACACATGTCCACGTAACATATTTTTTTTCTTTGTGTGGGAGGAATGTTTCCTGAAAGTTTGGCCGTACCTTTTTGTAACACCCTGTATATTATACTGAAACTGACATGTGATTACATTTTCATGCAATTTGAGTGCATAGATCCTGATAAATCAGTACCCAGAACAACCACCTCTGGCCGTAATAATGGCCTTGATACGCCTGGGCATTCAGTCAGACAGAGCTTGGATGGCGTGTATAGGTACAGCTGCCCATACAGCTTCAACACCATACCACAGTTTATCAAGAATAGTGACTGGCGTATTGTGACGAGCCAGTTGCTGGGTGACCATTGACCAGAAGTTTCCAATTGGTGAGATATCTGGGGAATGTGCTGGCCATGGCAGCAATCGAACATTTTCTGTATCCAGAAAGGCCCGTACAGGACCTGCAACACGTGGTCGTGCATTATCCTGCTGAAATGTAGGGTTTCGCAGCGATCGACTGAAAGGTAGAGCCACGTGTCGTAACACATCTGAAGCGTAACGTTCACTGTCCAAAGTGCCGTCAATGCGAAAAAGAGGTGACCGAGACATGTAACCAATGGCACCCCATACCATCACGACGGGTGATACGTCAATATGGCGATGACGAATACACGCTTCCAATGTGCGTTCACCGCGATGTCGCCAAAAACGGATGCGACCATCATGATGCTGTATACAGAACCTGGATTCATCCGAAAAAATGACGTTTTGCGATTCGTGCACCCAGGTTAATCGTTGAGTACACCATCGCAGGCGCTCCTGTCTGTGATGCAGCGTCAAGGGTAACCGCAGCCATGGTCTCCGAGCTGATAGTCCATGCTGCCGCAAACGTCGCAGATCTTTTCGTGCAGATGGTTGTTGTCTTGCAAACGTCCCCATCTGTTGACTCAGGGATCGAGACGTGGCTGCACGATCCGTTACAGACATGCAGATAAGATGCCTGTCATCTCGACTGCTAGTGATACGCGGCCGTTGGGATCCAGCACGGCATTCCGTATTACCCTCCTGAACCCACCGATTCCATATTCTGTTAACAGTCATGGTATCTCGACCAACACGAGCGGCAATGTCGCGATATGATAAACCGTAATCGCGATAGGCTACAATCCGACCTTTATCAAAGTCGGAAACGTGATGGTACGCAGTTATCCTCCTTACACGAGGCATCACAACAACGTTTCACCAGGCAACGCCGGTCAACTGCTGCTTGTGTACGAGAAATCGGTTGGAAACTTTCCTCATGTCAGCACGTTGTAGGTGTCGCCACCGGCGCCAACCTTACGTGAATGCTCTGAAAAACTAATCATTTACATATTTCAGCATCTTCTTCCTGTCGGTTGAATTTCGCGTCTGTAGCGCGTCATCTTCGTGGTGTAGCAATTTTAATGGCCAGTAGTGTATATGCAGGAGGAAGAAATATGTTGGTAAGTAGGCTCTCGAAATTTCAACAGTAAACCATATTATGATTCAGAACGACTCTCTAGGAGCGTCTGGCACTGGGGTTGACTGAGCATCTCCGTGAGACATTCGCGTTTACTAAACGAGCCTGTAACAAAACGTGGTCTTTTTATTTGGGTCTTTTCTATTTTCTCTATTAATCCGATCTGGTACAGAACCCGGACTGATGAACAATATTGAAATGTTTGTCGAGCTAGTGTTTTGTAAGCTACTTCATTTGTTGATGGTCTCCCTTTCTTGAGGGTTCTTCCAGTGAATTTGTCTGGAAACTGCATTACTTCCAATAACTTTTGTGTGATCTTTACAACACAGATCATTCTGTAGGCGTACTCCTAGATATTTTATGAAGTTACAATTAATATTGTTCCGCATTTGAGTAATCAGACAATAGTAGGTCTTCCTCTCTATGTATTGGAAATACGTTACTCTTCTTTATGTTGAGGGTTAACTGACATTCCCTGAACCAAGCGTCCATCCCCTGTAGGTCTTCCTGCACATCGCTACAATTTTCTAGCCTTCCGACTTTTCTGTCTACAACAGCATCATTTGCGATAGGACACACCCGAAGTTACTTTAATTTCTGAAGACTTCCTTCTGTCCAGAATGGCATGCTTCGTTCTGTTTGTTAGAAAGTCTTAAGTGAAACCACACAGTTACTCTGAAGGGTACGCTCGTATTTTATTCATTCTGCGGCAGTGAGGAACTGTATCAGATGCGTTCCAGACTTCGAGGAGCACAGACTCTACCTTGGTGCCTGTATGTACTGATGTCTAGGTCTTGTGAACGAATAGAGCGAGCTTGCTTACACACGCTCATTGTTTTCAGAACCCATGTTGATAGGTAGAGAAGATTTTTGGTCACACACCAGGGGAAACAATGGTTCAAAATTAAATTCTACAACAGACCGACATATAGATATGGGTCTACAAGTATGTGCTTCTGCCCGGCGACCCTTCTTGAAAACGGGAATGACCCGCGCTTTCTTTCCAATGACTAGGAACGCTCCGCTCCACTAGAGACCACAGTACTCTGCTGCTAGGAGAGGAACAAGTTCTTTCGCATACTTTATGTGGAACAGAATTTGTATGACGTCAGGTTCAGTGACTTTCCAGTTGCTATACTATCCCTTCGTCTCCTATTTAGATATCTGACATTTTGTTGATGGTACGACGATTTAAAGAAACAAACACAGTGCGATCTTTCTCTGTGAAACAGCTTTGGAAGAAGATGTCTAGTATTCCGCCATTTTCTGTGTAATCCTCTGTTTCAATATCATTACGGTGGCAGACTGTGTGGACAGATGGCACAGCACACTATTACACGAGCCCAGGGCTCACCTATGCAATCTGGTCCATTGTTCTCCTTCACGTATAGATATGTCAGTTGTGACGATAAAAGCAGAACCACGACTCACGTAAAACGACGATGTGGGGCCGTTGATTTGTCCAGGGTTGTCGCGGGGCGCTCCACTGTGCTGACTGTGCGTGGTGCTACAGATCTTGTCAGACTGTCCATGGGGATACATGGGTTGATACAAACAAGCCTGCTTCCTGACAAATTACGTCACATGTATACAGGGTGTTACAAAAAGTTACGGCCAAACTTTCAGGAAACATTCCTCACACACAAATAAAGAAAAGATGTTATGTGGACATGTGTCTGGAAACGCTTAATTTCCATGTTAGAGCTCATTTTAGTTTCGTCAGTATGTACTGTACTTCCTCGATTCACCAACAGTTGGCCCAATTGAAGGAAGGTAATGTTGACTTCGGTGCTTGTGTTGACATGCGACTCATTGCTCTACAGTGCTAGCATCAAGCACATCAGTACGTAGCATCAACAGGTTAGTGTCCATCACGAACGTGGTTTTGCAGTCAGTGCAATGTTTACAAATGCGGAGTTGGCAGATGCCCATTTGATGTATGGATTAGCACGGGGCAATAGCCGTGGCGCGGTACGTTTGCATCGAGACAGATTTCCAGAACGAAGGTGTCCCGACAGGAAGACGTTCGAAGCAATTGATAGGCGTCTTAGAGAGCACGGAACATTCCAGCCTATGACTCGCGACTGGTGAAGACCTAAAACGACGAGGACACCTGCAATAGACGAGGCAATTCTTCGTGCGGTTGGCGATAACCCTAATGTCAGCGTCAGAAAAGTTGCTACTGTACAAGGTAACGCTGACCACGTCACTGTATGGAGAGTGCTACGGGAGAACCAGTTGTTTCCGTACCATGTACAGCGTGTGCAGGCACTATCAGCAGCTGATTGGCCTCCACGGGTACACTTCTGCGAATGGTTCATCCAACAATGTGTCAATCCTCATTTCAGTGCAAGTGTTCTCTTTACGGATGAGGCTTCATTCCAATGTGATAAAATTGTAAATTTTCACAATCAACATGTGTGGGCTGACGAGAATCCGCACGCAACAATCACGTCATCAACACAGATTTTCTGTGAACGTTTGGGCAGGCATTGTTGGTGATGTCTTGATTGGGCCCCATGTTCTTCCACCTACGCTCAATGGAGTACGTTATCATGATTTCATACGGGATAGTCTACCTGTGCTGCTAGAACATGTGCCTTTACAAGTACGACACAACATGTGGTTCATACACGATGGAGCTCCTGCACATTTCAGTCTAAGTGTTCGTACGCTTCTCAACAACGGATTCGGTGACCGATGGATTGGTAGAGGCGGACCAATTCCATGGCCTCCACGCTCTCCTGACCTCAACCCTCGTGACTTTCATTTATGGGGGCATTCGTAAGCTCTTGTCTACGCAACCCGGTACCAAATGTAGAGACTCTTCGTGCTCGTATTGTGGACGACTGTGATACAATACGCCATTCTCCAGGGCTGCATCAGCGCATCAGGGATTCCATGCGACGGAGGGTGGATGCATGTATCCTCGCTAACGGAGGACATTTTGAACATTTCCTGTAACAGAGTGTTTGAAGTCACGCTGGTACGTTCTGTTGCTGTGTGTTTCCTTTCCATGATTAATGAGATTTGAAGAGAAGTAATAATATGAGGTCTAACATGGAAACATATTTTTTTTCTTTGTGTGGGAGGAACGTTTCCTGAAAATTTGGCCGTAAGTTTTTGTAACACCCTGTATACGATCGCATGTGACCAAGAAAATAATGTCTGGCCTCTGGGTGATAGTCGCACATGACTAGGTTTCAATATGCCCCCCCCCCCCAAATTCGTCGATTCCACATACGCGTCACAGTCGTTGGATTTCAACCAGTGCGAGCAGCAATCCTGTGACATGATAAGTCATAGTTTTAACGGGCTCCGATCTTCTACATCTACATGGTTACTCTGCAGTTCACACTTAAGTTGCTGGCAGAGGGTTCATCGAACCATTTTCATACTACTTCACTACCATTGCACTCTCGAATGGCGCGTGGGAAAAAGGAACACCAAAATCTTTCCGTTAGAGCTCTGATTTCTCTTATTTTATTATGATGATCATTTCTCCCTACGTAGGTGGGTGTCAACAAAATATTTACGCATTCTGAAGAGAAAGTTGATGATTGAAATTTCTTAAATAGATCTCACCGCGAAGAAAACCACCTTTGTTTCAATGACTGCCACCCCAGATCGCGTATCATATCAGCGACACACACACACCTATTGCGCGATAACACGAAACGACCTACCCGTCTTTGGACTTTTTCGATGTCCTCCGTCAATCCTACCTAGTAAGGATCCCATACCGCGCAGCAATATTCCAGCATAGGACGGACAAGTGTAATGTAGTCTCTCTCTTTAGTGGGTTTGTCGCATCTTCTAAGTGTTCTACCAACAAAACGCAGTCTTTGTTTCGCCTTCCCCACAGTATCATCTATGTGGTCTTTCCAATGTAAGTTGCTCGTAATTGTAATTCCTAGGTATTTAGTCGAATTGACAGCCCTTAGATTAGTGCGATTTATCGTCTACCCAAAATTTATAAAAAAAAAAAAGGTTCAAATGGCTCTGAGCGCTATGGGGCTCAACAGCTGAGGTCATCAGTCTCCTAGACTTAGAACTACTTAAACATAAGGACATAACACATACCCATGCCCGAGGCAAGATTCGAACCTGCGACCTTGGCAGCAGCGCGGTTCCGGACTAGAGCGCCTAGAACCCCTCGGCCACCACGACCGGCCTCAAAATTTATCGAATTTCTTTTAGTACTCATGCGGATGACCTCGCAGTTTTGTTTATTGAGTGCCAATTGCCACTTTCCGCACCATACAGAAATTCTCTCTAGATCATTTTGTAATTGGAATTGATCGTCTGATGATTTTATTACAGGGTAAATTACAGAATCATCTGCAAACAATCTAAGGGGGCTGCTCAGATTATCACCTACATCATTTATGTAAATCAGGAACCGCAGAGGGCCTACGACACTACCTTGTGGAACGCTGTCGAGTTCCAACAAACAGGATTGTGTTGCGGTTTCTGCACGAAATATGCGCTGCATAATGTTTCGGTATGAACTGAATGTAGATTGAATCACTCCTATCTACTGTATGCAGCCGGCCCCTGTGGTCGAACGGTTCTAGGCTCTTCAGTCCGGAACCGCACTGCTGCTACGGTCGTAGGTTCGAATCCTGCCTCGGGCATGGATGTGTGTGGTATCCTTAGGTTAGTTAGGTTTAAGTAGTTCTAAGTTCTAGGGGACTGATGACCTCAGCAGTTAAGTCCCATAGTGCTCAGAGCCATTTGCTAATCATTTGCATATCCAGTCATGCAGTATACTTCAGGCCCTTTTTAAGTTTGTTGCCTGCTGCTTTCATGGTATTACAACTATAATGTCCTAGAGTGAATTCTCAGTTGATATATGGCGTTTGAGATGTGATGCAGTAGATTTTGAAAATTAGATAGACTGACAAGATAATGAATGAAGATGTTCTCCAAGAGCTCAGAGACGAAAACACTATATGGAAAACACACAAAATGACCAGGACATGTGTTACGGCATTGCGGAATATTTTCCACGCTACTAGAACAGCCCGTGGCGAGGCAGCGCTCCGCGAGCACTAGTGCTCCTATCTCGCGCTCCTGCCTACCGCTCCGAGCGCGGTGCCGAGTGGCTATCCTGTACCACTTACAGTCATTTCTTTTCCTGTTACATTCGGCAGTCAGCTTCAGATGCCGGTTCTCTAAATTTTCTCAACAGTGTTTCTCGAAAAGAACGTCGCCTTTCCGCCAGGGATTCCTATTTGAGTTCCTGAAGCATCCCCGTCACACTTACGGGATGTTCGCGTAGTGTCCTGCGGTCGGCAGGAAAGAACTAATTCGATTCCCGGCGGGGTCAGGGATTTTCTCTGCCTCGTGATGGCTGGGTGTTGTGTGCTGTCCTTAGGTTAGTTAGGTTTAAGTAGTTCTAAGTTCTAGGGGACTGATGACCATAGAAGTCCCATAGTGCTCAGAGCCATTTTTGAAAGAACTAACAGTCAATTTGAACACACTTCATTACAATTAAAGAAAACGCTATCTTGGCATACACTAAGTGTTAAACGCAAGAATAGGAATAACCCCACAAGTGTTGTGGTGGTAAACCAGATAAGGAAAACAAGACAATGGAAGAAATACTCACCAAAATCTACTCCACAAAATACAAACTACAACGTGCTACTGCAATGCTAAGGCGAGTGAATACAATGCTAGGGCCGGCGAAAGTACTTGCCTTTCCTAGCAGTTTTTAAATGCTGCCAGTCTGACAGTCTGGGCGTGCTTATAAAGCCAGGTCGAAATGGTTCAAATGGCTCTGAGCACTATGGGACTTCTAAGGTCATCAGTCCCCTAGAACTTAGAACTACTTAAACCTAACTAACCTAAGGACATCACACACACCCATGCCCGAGGCAGGATTCGAACCTGCGACCGTAGCGAATGCCAGGTCGGCGGAGTGATACATCAGTCATGTGAGTTCCGATTGGCAGAACACTGTCACATGTTGTCTGCAGTAATTCCTTGTTTATTTAGAAAGTCTGTTATTGTTTCTCTCCGCTGGCGATATTTCTCTCCGGGCTCCTGGAATGGGATCGGCAACCCTCTTGCGTGTCGGGTCTGCGGGCCCTCTCAGAAAAGGGGCCACTACGACAGTTAAAACCTGCCGGTAACGAATCCAGCAGCCCTCCTCTGAATTACGTCGATGTCTTCCTTCTGTCCAACCTGGTACAGATCCCAAACACTCAAACTCAAGAATAGGTCACACCACCGTCCTATATGCGGTCTCTCTTACAGGTGAACCACTCTTTCCTAAAATTCTCCCAACAAACCAAAGTCGACCATTTGCAGTTCTCACATATCGCTTTGCAACGCTACTCCCAGATATTTAAACGACTTGACTGTGTTAACCAAGACACTGGTAATACTATATCCAAACATTACAAGTTTGATCTTCCTACTCATCCACACTAACTTACATTTTACACTTTTAGGGCTAGCTGCCACTAATCACACCAACTGGAAATTTTGTCTAGATCGTCTTGTATCTTCTTACAGTCACTCAACTTCGACACCTTATCTCACACTGTGGCATCATCAGCAAACAACTTTGGATTACTGTCCACCCTGTCCGCCAGATCAATTATGTATACAGAGAACAACAGCGATCCTATCACACTTCCTATCACACACATATACTGGAGTAATTTGTGCCTTTTTCCAATCGCTTGGAACTTTGTGCTGGGCGAGAGATTCACGATACATGCAAGCAAGATGCCAATGCCGTAGAGTACTCTTTGTAAAATCGAACTGGAATTCCATCCGGACCTGGTGATTTATTTATTTTCAAATCTTTCAGTTATTTCTCGACGCCAGAGAAGCTTATTACTATTTTGTCTGTCTGATGGTCAAATGATGGCATGTTTGTATTATTCCTCTGTGTGAACGATTTCTTAAATCTTCGTTTCGCTATCTTCACCTTACTAAGCCACAGTGGATCATTTCAGTCCTTTATCCACTTACTAGGCAGATAACTCTACAGACCACGATTTAAAATCTGCTTAAACTTTGCCCATAATTCCTCTACATCCATCTTACTGGAACTAAGTGATCCCAGTTCACTGTCTAAGCGAGATACTAACAACAACTTATCTGATCTATCTAGCAGAAACATTCTCCTAGCCCTTATTAACTTTCCTTATCATAGTTGCTTCTGGTAGGGGTCAAATACAGGGAGCGAAAGGCTATTTACAATTTGTACAGAAACCAGATGGCAGTTATAAGTGTAGAGGGCATGAAAGGGAAGCAGTGGTTGGGAAGGGAATGAGACAGGGTTGTAGCCTATCCCCGATGTTATTCAATCTGTATATTGAGCATGCAGTGAAGGAAACTAAAGAAAAATTCAGAGAAGGAATTAAAATCTATGGAGAAGTAATAAAAACTTTGAAGTTTGCTGATGACATTGTAATTTTGTCAGAGACAGCAAAGGACCTGGAAGAGCATTTGAACGGAATGGACAGTGTCTTGAAAGGAGAATATGAGATGAACATAAAAAAAACAAAGCGAGAGTAATGGAATGTAGTCGCATTAAATCAGGTGATGCTGAGGGAATTAGATTAGGAAATGAGACAATTAAAGTAGTAGATGAGTTTTGCTATTTGGGGAGCAAAACTACTGATGATGGTCGAGGTAGAGAGGATATAAAATGTAGACTGGCATTGGCAAAGAAAGCGTTTCTGAAAAAGAGAAATTTGTTAACATCGACTATAGATTTAAGTGTCAGGAAGTCTTTTCTGAAAGTATTTGCATGGAGTGTTATTCTTAACGTTATTTATTCTTATTATTAGTACCATGTATGGAAGTGAAACATGGACAATAAACAGTTTAAACAAGAAGAGAACAGATGCTTTCAAAACGTGGTGCTATAGAAGAATGCTGAAGATTAGATGGGTAGATCACGTATTCAGTAATAGAATTGGGGAGAGGAGGAATTTGTGGCACAACTTGACTAGAAGAAGGGATCGGTTGGTAGACACAGTCCGAGGCATCAAGGGATCACCAATTTAGTATTGGAGGAAAGCGTGGAGCGTAAAAATCGTAGACGGAGACGAAGGGATGAATATACTAAGCAGATTCAGAGGTATGTAGGTTTCAGTAGTTCCTCAGAGATGAAGAACCTTGCACAGGATAGGGTAGCATGGAGAGCTGCATCAAACCACTCTCTGGTCTGTAGATCATAACAACAACAACAACAACAACAGTTGCTATAATGACATCATGATCGCTAATTCCCGTTTCTATACTGACATTGTCGATTAGGTTCGGCCTGTTTGTAGCTACAAGGTCTAAAATATTTCCACTGCGCGCGGGATGCCGAGCTAGCTGCTCAAGACAGTTCTCAGAAAACGCAGTCAAAAGTATTTCGCATGACTGTCTGTGGGTACCCCCCTCCCGTAATGAATCCATAGACATCCCAGTCCATACTCGGTAGGTTAAAGTCGCCACCAACTCTCATTGCATGATCTGGGTATTTAAGTGCTATTCACACTTGATTTTCTTTGAATGACTCTAGAACTGTCGCAGCAGAATCGGGTGGTCGGTAAAACCATGCAACAATTAACTTGATTTCACCTAAACCTGTTATACGCGACCAGATAACTTCACTGTCACACTGAACTTCGACCTCAGTAGAGACAATATTTTTATCAACTGGAATGAAATCTCCCCCTCCTATAGTCTCTAATCTGTCTTTCCACGACTTGCTAAATATCTCAGAGCTTTCCACTTCGTGCTTCAACCAGCTCTTCATCCAAAGAATACTTTGAGTACGGAACTTTCCTGTAGTGCAGTAAGTTCGTCAACTTTATTACAAATACTTCGATAGATTACTGATAAAATTGTGACAGTCGAAGTGTCTTTTTTCTGAACGCCGTTTGACGTCCCTTGCTGCAGATCGACTGCCGAGTGTTTATCGGAGCACCTCAAACTATTGCCTAGCCTAAAAAACCCTCATGCGCACTCCATGAGTACTCTGCTACCCAAGTAGCTGATTCCTTTGTGCAGTGCACCCCATGACCTATAAAAGGGGGTCCTACAAATCCCCGCCGGCCGGGGTGGCCGAGCGGTTCTAGGTGCTACAGTCTGGAACCGCGCGACTGCTACAGTCGCAGGTTCGAATCCTGCCTCGGGCATGGATGTGTGTGATGTCCTTAGGTTAGTTAGGTTTAAGAAGTTATAAGTTCTAGGGGACTTATAACCTTAGAAGTTAAGTCCCACAGTGCTCAGAGCCAATAGAACCATACAAATCCTCACACGATAATGCAGATCTGGAAATCTGCAGCCAAGGTCGTCATAGAGTCGACGAAGCCTTTGGTTGAGACCCCCACTGGGCTCCAAACCAAAGGATGGTTGGTGCCGATGTGACCACAACCTGCAGACGGCTGCAGGTAAGGCCGCCTCCACGCCTCGGGCATGTCCCTACGGCAGACATACGAATGCATACCGGCTTTCTTTTCAGACCTGAACACTATCTGCCTAAGGTGCTCCATAACACGCCTTTCATTGAGGATCCCAATAACTAGTAAATCCCTCACCCCAAGTGCGTGCTCGGACCCCGCTGAAGGAGCGGCCATCTGTCCATTCACAGGGTGAATGGGTGAGGCCAGGAGGCCAGTCTCCACATTGGGTGACGCGAACGCGTTGCCACCGATCACTCACCCTGCTGTGAGGGCGGATCCAGCGCGTCGGGTGCACTATGAGGTGCCTCGGAAACAGAGCCTGTGGGTAAGACAAGCGACACCTTCTCCGTCGTTGCTACACCCCGTGGCTGACCATAGCCAAAGGAGCATTCAGCTGTTCGCGAACTGTGGCCAGCTCGTGCTGCGTCCGCACATAGCATGCACACATCATAGCCATCGTCGCAAGACTAACTGAAGAAGTAAACTATAAAAGCAGACAAACTTTAGATACGGAACTTGCTACCCTCATGATGTGTCACCAATGGACGCTGATGGTTTATACGAGCTACGTAGCGCGGTGTTCAGTGAGCATATACTGCGCTTCACAATGAATGAATTTGCACTTACAAAAACGCGAGATTACACCTCTTAAACAGAAAAACACTCACGACATTCAGTAAATATACTGCGACGAAAACACAGAAAAACATAAAGACTTAAATTACCGCTCTGTAGTAGTATAACAGCTAAGAGCTGGAGCCTGACTGACTAGCTTACTAAGTGAACGGACGGTTGCTTTCAAAATAAAACAAAGAAACAGCCTCTGCGCTGCATACTGAATGAATTTTCACTTAAAAAAAGCGAGGTTAAACCTCTTACACAGAAAAAACCCACTAAATTTAATAAACTCACTACGACGAAAACAGAAAAAGAAAACCACTTAACTTGCCACCTGTAGTCGTATATCAGGTGAGAGGTGGAGCCTGAAGAAAATTAAGTCTGCAGTCGAACGCCGTTAGAGCTAGACAGTCGTCACATGCAAAGATCCTTGATATCGATGCTACTTGTACTAAATAAGATTTACGTTCTGCATTACGAATACTACAGCAGCTACGCACTGTTCCAAAAAAGGAAAAAAAATGGGAAGCCATCATTCAACTCAGAATAGGAACTACTTCATTTTTCATATCGGTTAATAAGCCATCGCACTATTATGAGACGGAAAAACACTCATTGCAATCTCATTACAACTCTGTCACAAACACGATATAACGCACTTGCCTTCTAGTGAAGGACACTGAATATTGGTTGAATTGAAGGTGGTCATTATGGAATAAACTGAGTTAAGAGTCAATAGATTAGAGACGAAATCTTTTACGGTCGGCGCCACCAATTGTTTGAATTCATTACATCTCTTAATGGAAGGGGACACTAATTTAGTAACAGATATGGTAGACGAGACTAGTGATGGAAAGTTCAAGACGTGGAACATTTTCTCGAAGTCAAAGCAGTCGCTTGTGGTTCCGACATCGCTTACTACGTTCTAGTGAGGGAAACATTTCATTATATGTTCTCAAACACATTCAAAGACTTTGCACAACTGGAGACTGATTTCGATTTATTTGTCAGCCCGTTCTCGCTTCTGGCTGCATATGTACCTCATTGCTTCCAACTTGAGCTGATAGACGTACAGTGTCGCACCCACCCCAATGACCATCCAATTCAGGAATTTTGCAAGACTTTTATAAAATATCACTCCACACTTCGATTTTGCAGAGGAGTTCCTAAATTTAATTCAGTGTTTGGTTCAACACATGTCTACGAACACTTTTTTCTATTTTGAAACTGCTGAAGTGACACCAAAATTCGAGTTGAACATATTTCAATCTGCGTAATTTCACGTGTTTGATGGTTTTACAAAACGAAGTTCTAGATATATTGTTGTCGTGGTCTTCAGTCCAATGATTGGTTTGATGCAGCTCTCCATGCTACTCTAGCCTGTGCAAGCTGCTTCATCTGCCAGTACGTACTGTAGCCCACATCCTTCTGAATCTGCTTAGTGTATTCATCTCTTGGTCTCTCTCTACGATTTTTACCTTCCACGCTGCCCTACAAAACTAAATTGGTGACCCCTTGATGCCTCAGAACATGTCCTACCAACCGGTCGTTTCTTCTAGTCTGGTTGTGCACAAATTCCTCATCTCCCCAATTCTATTCAGTACGTCTTCATTAGTTACGTGACCTATCCATCTAATCTTCAGCATTCTTCTGTAGCACCACATTTCAAAAACTTCTATTCTCTTCTTGTCTAAACTGTTTATCGCCCACGTTTACCGAGCGAGGTGGCGCAGTGGTTAGACACTGGACTCGCATTCGGGAGGACGACGGTTCAATCCCGCGTCCGGCCATCCTGATTTAGGTTTTCCGTGATTTCCCTAAATCGCTCCAGGCAAATGCCGGGATGGTTCCTTTCAAAGGGCACGGCCGACTTCCTTCCCCGTCCTTCCCTAATTCGATGAGACCGATGCCCTCGCTGTCTGGTCTCCTTCCCCGAACGAACCAACCAACCAACCAACCCACGTTTCACTTCAATATATGGCTACCCTCCATATAAATACTTTCAGAAAAGGCTTTCTGACACTTAAATATGTACTGTACGCTAACAAATTTCTTTTTTTCAGAAATGCTTTCCCTGCCATCTATTTTCTACGAAAGTCATTGGTTATTTGATTCGCAAATAGCAAAACCCATGTACTACTTTAAGTGTCTTATTTGCTGATGTAATTCCCACAACATCACCTGATTTAACTCGACTAAATTCAATTATCCTTGATTTGCTTTTGTTTATGTTCATCTTATATCCTCCTTTCAACACACTGTCCATTCCCTTCAACAGCTCTTCCAAGTCTTTTGCTGTCTCTGAAAGCATTACAATGTCGTCGCCAAACCTCAAAGATTTTAATTCTTCTCCCTGGATTTTAATTCCTACACCAAATTTTTCTTTTGGTTCCTTTACTGCTTGCTCAGTATACAGATTGAATAACATCGGGATAGGCTACTACCCTGTCTCACTACCTTCCCAACCACTGCTTCCCTTAAATGCCCCTCGATTCTTATAACTGCCATCTGGTTTTGGTACAAATTGTATATAGCCTTTCGTTCCCTGTATTTGACCCCTGCCACCTTCAGAATTTGAAAGAGGATATTCCAGTCAACATTGTCAAAATTTTTTTCTACTTCTACGAATGCCTTTCCTTAATGTATCTTCTAAGATAAGTCGTAGGGTCAGTATTGCCTCTTGTATTCCAATATTTCTACGGAATCCAAGCCCATCTTCCCCAAGGTCGGCTTCTACCAGTTTTTCCGTTCGTATGTAAAGAATTCGTGTTAGGTTTTTGCAGATGTGACTTTTTTAAGCTGATAGTTCGGTAATTTTCACACCTGTCAACACCTCCTTGCTTTGGGATTGGAATTATTATATTCTTGAAGTCTGAGGGTATTTCGCCTGTGTCATACATCTTGCTCACCAGATGGTAGAGTTTTATAATGGCTGGCTCTCCCAAGGCTATCAATAGTTCTAATGGAACGTTGTCTACTCCCGGGGCCTTGTTTCGACTCAGGTCTTTCAGCGCTCTGTCAAACTCGTCAGGCAGTATCGTATCTCCCATTTCATCTTAATCTATGTCCTCTTCTATTTCCATAATATTGCCCTCCAATACATCGCTCTTGTATAGACCCCTCTGTGTATTCCTTCCACCTTCCTGCTTTCCCTTCTTTGCTTAGAACTGGGTTTCCATCTGAGCTCTTGATATTCATGCAAGTGGTTCTCTTTTCTCCAAAGGTCTCTTTAATTTTCCTGTAGGCAGCATCTATCTTACTCCTGGTGATAAACGCCTCTACATCCTTACATTTGTCCTCTAGCCAACCATGCTTAGCCATTTTGCACTTCCTGTCGATCTCATTTTTGAGGCGTTTGTATTCCTTTTTGCCTGCTTCACTTACTGCATTTTTGTATTTTCTCCTTTCATCAACTAAATTCAGTATCTCTTCTGTTTCCGACGGATTTCTACTAGCCCTTGTCGTTTTACCCACTTGATCCTCTGCTGCCTTCACTATTTCATATCTCAAAACTACCCATTTTTCTCCTACTCTACTTCGTTCCCCCGTTCTTGTCAATCTTTCCCTAATGCTCTCTCTGAAACTCTCTATAATCTCTGGTTCTTTAAGTTTATTCAGGTCCCATCTCCTTAAATTCCCACCTTTTTGCAGTTTCTTCAGTTTTATTCTACAGTTCATAACCAATAAATTGTGGTCAGAGTCCACATCTGCCACTGGAAATGTCTTACAATTTAAGACCTGGTTCCTGAATCATTGTCTTACCATTATACATTCTATCTGAAACCTTCCTTTGTCTCCAGGCTGCTTCCACGCACACAACCCTGTTTCATGATTCTTAAACCTAGTTTTAGCTATCATTAAGTCATGCTCTGTGCAAATTCTACCAGGTGGCTTCCTCTTTCATTCCTTACCCCCATTCCATATTCACCTACTACTTTTCCTTCTCTTCCTTTTCCTACTGTCGAATTCCAGTGCCCCATGTCTACTAAATTTTCGTCTCCACTCACCATTTGAATGATCTGTTTTATCTCATCATACATTTCTTAAATCTCTTCGTCATCTGCGGAGCTAGTTGACATATAAACTTGTACTACTGTGGTAGGCGTGGGCTTCGTGAATATCTTGGCTATAATAATGCTTTCAATATGCTGTTCGTAGTAGCTTACCCGTGCTACTTTTTTTTTTTATTCATTATTAAACCGACTCCTGCATTGCCCCTGTTTGGTTCTGTATTTATAGCCCTGTGTTCATCCGACCAGAAGTGTTTTTCCTCCTGCCACCGAACTTCACTAATTCCCACTATAACTAACTTTGACCTATCCATTTCCCTTTTTAAATTTTCTGTCTGCCCGATTAAGGGATGTGACATTCCACGCTCCGATCCGCAGAACGCCAGATTTGTTTCTGACATAAACGACGCCCTCCTGAGTAGTCGCCGCCCAGAGATGCGAATGAGGGGGTATTTTACCGCCGGAATATTTTACCCAAGAGAACTCCATCATCATTTAACCATACAGTAAAGCGACATGCCCTCGGGAAAAATTACGGCTGTAGTTTCCCCTTGCTTTCAGCCGTTCGCAGTACCAGCACTGCGAGTCCGTTTTAGTCACTGAATACTACAGTTAATTTAGTAAGTGTACTACAGTTAATTCAGCTCAAACATCCACGGTGGCAGAAAAGTCTTTCCTTGCTGTAATTGCTTGAAGTGACTGTTTGCACATTCGCTAATTAAACACTCGTTTGACACAGTGACACTGTAACAGAAATGGGGCAACACAATGAGAAATAACCAAAAGCATTTTTTAAGACTATGTTACAAAATGATACAATGGTACAGTATGCTCCATGGCACTTGTTATCCTAAACCTAACACAAGGAATTCTAAATAATTTTTGCTGTCTCTTGGCAGTCTATGATATTGTCACTGTAACTGAATAACAGGAATTACAGATACTCCTGATGGTCCCATTACTCCGCAAACAGTGACTGCAAATTTGGAATGTTCTCTTCAGAGTATTGTGCTGAACTGGCTGCAGACACTGAAGTGAACTGTCCAACTGCTGGTTCAGAACCGTGAGAGTGGCCACGACGCGTTGTACTTTGGTGTCTGTTGGTGGAAGGATTTCCATTTCCGCCAGTACAAGTGAGAAGCGATTGCGGCTATCCACACTATCGGCGGACGTATACGATAGCTGAAGGAAATGGAATGGAAGCAGAAAGACGCTCGGGCTTGTCAGCGCCATATAGGGGCTGCTGCATGGAAATGAGAGGCGCCAGGGGAGTGGTTGTGCCTCTGTGCTGGCGGCCTCTCGTGGTATTTCTGGTATCTGCTTGGTACGCAACAGATAATTTTGAAGACTTACTCTGCTAGTGCTTATCACTTTTCAGGCCCTCTAGGAAGTCACGGCGTTTGGAAAAAAATAAATAGTAGTAGCATTTTTATAAGATTCCAGTGAGTCGACTCTCATCAGAACCACCTGATATATCTGAGAGGCATAGTGCATTACGGTCATTTCATAACGGCCACTTCATAGCCCCTGTTGTCTACCAAGAAGACCAACGACCAACAAGTATTATTGTTCCGGCCGTGAGACTGGATATGGAATACAAGGAATATACGAGTCGCAACACACCTCAGCCTCAGCTCGATGGATGTAGCCGGTTACAGTTTGAAATTAGTTTGTGTATGCTAAAAGAACATGCTGCTAAGCGTTAAAATCCTAAACTAGAAACGTGGCGTTCAATAAACGTCGTATTATGTATGTGTGGTGAAGATGCGGATACACATCAGGCTCCAACTTTTACGGAAATCGGCGCAATGTCGGGGGAAATGCGGGGAAATGCGGATAATGGGCAAGAGGTGATACGTTAATAGTCTGTGGATAGGTTGAGAATTTGGACCTGACGGGAGGCATGGTAAGGCAGACGGTGAAGTTGCGAGGATCACAAGTCCGGATAGCTTAGAGGTCAGACCATCTGCCTAATAAGCAGGAAACCCGGTTTCGAATCCCGGTCTGGCATAAATTTTCGACTTTCCCCATTGATTTAAATCCATGCTCACTCGCAACCAGTATCCGTAATTCCTTTGTGTCTTAAACGTCGCATTGCCATGAATTGTACTACATGCTCAGATTACAAATCGATTAGTAGAGTAACATCATCTACGTATATGAGGAAAGAGCTGTTTTCTTATTCGGAAAATGGATTTGAATGTTAGTTGTCTGTGAGAAGACTGTGTTACGTATCGTTTAAGGAGCAGAAAAGTCTGACAACATGTGTAAGGATTATACAGCGGTAGGATCATGGCTAGTCGAAACTGCGGCATATCGTTTCGCAATACACCTGCTTGCCTTCGTCGGGATCTCGCAAGAGTCATGCGAATGTGGGATCGGTGGATCCGGCTTGCTAATGACGGTCCAAAAGGAGGAAAAGATGATTTTTCACACTTTCGCTTTTACACTGAAGCGCCAAAGAAACTGGTACAGGCATGCGTACTCAAATACAGAGATATTTAAGCAGGCAGATTACGGCGCTGTGGGCGGCAACGTCTATATAAGACATGTGTCTCGCGCAGTTGTTACATCGGTTACTGCTCCTGCAATGGCAGGTTATCTGAACGTGGTGTTATAGTCGGCGCACGAGTGGTGGGACACAGAATCTCCGAGGTATCGATGAAGCGGGAATTTACCCGTACGATCATTTCCCGAGTGTACCTTGAATATCAGGAATCCGGTAAAACATCAAATCTCCGACATCGCTGCGGCGGGAAAAGATCCTGCAAGAACGGGACCAACGTCGACTGGAGAGAATCGTTCGGCGTGACAGAAATGCTACCCTTCCGCAAATTGCTGCAGATCTCAGTGCTGGGCCATCAGCAAGTTTCAGCGTGCAAACCATTCAACGAAACGTCATCGATATGGGCTTTCGAAGCTGAAGGTCCACTCGTGTGGCCTTGGTGACTGCACGACACAAAGCTTTACGCCTCGCTTGGCCCCGTCAACACCGACACTGGACTATTGATGGTTAGAAACATGCTGCCTCGTCTGACGAGTCTCGTTTCAAATTGTATCGAGCGAACAGAAGTGTACAGGTATGGAGATAACCTCATGAATCCATGGTCCTTGCATGTCAGCTGGTGGAGGCTCTGTAATGGTGAGGGGCGTGTGCGGTTGGAGTGATATGGGACCCCTGATACGTCTAGATACGAGTCTGACAGGTGACACGTACTTAAACATTCTGTCTGATCACCTGCATCCAATCATGTCCATTGTGCATTCCGATGGACTTAGGCAATTCCTGTGGGAAAATGCGACATCCCACACGTCCAGAATTGCTACAGAGTGGCTCTAGGAACACTTACGAGTTGAAACAGTTCCGCTGGCCACCAAACCCCCCAGACATGAACATTATTGAGCATATCTGGGATGCCTTGCAACGTGCTGTCGAGGAAAGATATCCAGCCCTCGTAGTCTTGCAAATTTATGGACAGTCCTAAGGGTTCACGGTGTCAGTTCCCTCCAGCACTACTTCAGACATTTGTCGAGTCCGTGCCACGTCGTGTTGCGGCACTTCTGCGTGCTTGAGGGGGCTCTACACGATATGAGGCAGGTGTACCATTTCCTTTGGCTTTTCAGTGTATATTGTTCAGTCGACTTCACACTTTCATTCATACTTTCTGAATCTGTGCTACTTCCAGACGTATTAGCTTCTTATCATGTGATTTCCGGAAAGCCATTTGCGATGACAAGTAAGATGTCCAACCAGGAAATATCGATGGAACACAGCCTTCTTTCATCCTCAGTCGTTCGAGATTGACTGTTAAGAATCCGTCCTTTTTCCTCGTAAAAGTAGCTTGCTGTCCAAACAATAGTTTCCAGTTGGAAATGTTTCTACTAAATTTGTAACAGCACAACAAGAGTCGATATAACCATCCTTCGTCAAAACAGTTACATTAAAGACAAACGTTCTACAGCGAGTCTCGTCAGCACTGTTGTTGAATTAAGAAACAAACGATCTTGGTACTTTACACATAACTCCTTAAAAGAAAACTGTCAAAAGTGGTGTAATGGACACGTTATAAATTTATCATCAT
This sequence comes from Schistocerca cancellata, assembly GCF_023864275.1. Classification (NCBI taxonomy): domain Eukaryota; kingdom Metazoa; phylum Arthropoda; class Insecta; order Orthoptera; family Acrididae; genus Schistocerca; species Schistocerca cancellata. Next base: position 369,217,722 of record NC_064632.1, read on the forward strand.
TTACTTACCCAAGAAGGATGTGTAGGAAAAAATGGTTCAAATGGCTCTGAGCACTATGGGACTTAACGTCTGTGGTCATCAGTACCCTAGAACTTAGAACTACTTAAACCTAACTAACCTAAGGACATCACACACAACCATGCCCGAGGCAGGATTCGAACCTGCGACCGTAGCGGTCACGCGGTTCCAGACTGAAGCGCCTAGAACCGCACGGCCACACCGGCCGGCCGATGTGTAGGAATAAAAACACTTTCTACTTATCGCAGCGAGCCAGCAATTTCTGTTTCTCGCATTCGGGAAATCGGAAAATATCCACTTTCATTCCTTCTTGGGTTTTATAATTGCCCTGGCAGTAGCGAACACGGCTCTTCTAGCTCATATTTTAAACAAAACTATAGACATATGTTTAATATTAAATACGACACTTTTAAGCGGCGCACACTTTAAACACAACACAGCACAACTGTAAACAAGCGGCAGCTGCAATTTTTTTCAAGGCTGCGTTTAGACAATTAGGGCCCGCCATGCGATAAATTTTGTGCGGCCGTAGTACTCGACTCTGTCCTTTCAGCCGGTACGCACGGCCTCCAGCCTGCAGCGAAATTTGAGCGCACTGCTGAAGCTGCGAGCATCGTTGCCCGTGCTGTACCACGCGGACTGGGGCTGCGTGGAGGTGAAGACTTCGTGAAATTGCACTATACTAATTACGAAATGAAAAATTATAAAAATTTTAATTTTAAGAAGAGAAAAAAAGATGGAAATACACTCCTGGAAATGGAAAAAAGAACACATTGACACCGGTGTGTCAGACCCACCATACTTGCTCCGGACACTGCGAGAGGGCTGTACAAGCAATGATCACACGCACGGCACAGCGGACACACCAGGAACCGCGGTGTTGGCCGTCGAATGGCGCTAGATGCGCAGCATTTGTGCACCGCCGCCGTCAGTGTCAGCCAGTTTACCGTGGCATACGGAGCTCCATCGCAGTCTTTAACACTGGTAGCATACCGCGACAGCGTGGACGTGAACCGTATGTGCAGTTGACGGACTTTGAGCGAGGGCGTATAGTGGGCATGCGGGAGGCCGGGTGGACGTACCGCCAAATTGCTCAACACGTGGGGCGTGAGGTCTCCACAGTACATCGATGATGTCGCCAGTGGTCGGCGGAAGGTGCACGTGCCCGTCGACCTGGGCCCGGACCGCAGCGACGCACGGATGCACGCCAAGACCGTAGGATCCTACGCAGTGCCGTAGGGGACCGCACCGCCACTTCCCAGCAAATTAGGGACACTGTTGCTCCTGGGGTATCGGAGAGGACCATTCGCAACCGTCTCCATGAAGCTGGGCTACGGTCCCGCACACCGTTAGGCCGTCTTCCGCTCACGCCCCAACATCGTGCAGCCCGCCTCCAGTGGTGTCGCGACAGGCGTGAATGGAGGGACGAATGGAGACGTGTCGTCTTCAGTGATGAGAGTCGCTTCTGCCTTGGTGCCAATGATGGTCGTATGCGTGTTTGGCGCCGTGCAGGTGAGCGCCACAATCAGGACTGCATACGACCGAGGCACACAGGGCCAACACCCGGCATCATGCTGTGGGGAGCGATCTCCTACACTGGCCGTACACCACTGGTGATCGTCGAGGGGACACTGAATAGTGCACGGTACATTCAAACCGTCATCGGACCCATCGTTCTACCATTCCTAGACCGGCAAGGGAACTTGCTGTTCCAACAGGACAATGCACGTCCGCATGTATCCCGTGCCACCCAACGTGCTCTAGAAGGTGGCCAGTAAGATCTCCGGATCTGTCCCCCATTGAGCATGTTTGGGACTGGATGAAGCGTCGTCTCACGCGGTCTGCACGTCCAGCACGAACGCTGGTCCAACTGAGGCGCCAGGTGGAAATGGCATGGCAAGCCGTTCCACAGGACTACATCCAGCATCTCTACGATCGTCTCCATGGGAGAATAGCAGCCTGCATTGCTGCGAAAGGTGGATATACACTGTACTAGTGCCGACATTGTGCATGCTCTGTTGCCTGTGTCTATGTGCCTGTGGTTCTGTCAGTGTGATCATGTGATGTATCTGACCCCAGGAATGTGTCAATAAAGTTTCCCCTTCCTGGGACAATGAATTCACGGTGTTCTTATTTCAATTTCCAAGAGTGTAACTGGCATTGGAGATAGTTGTCCATTCATCGACGCTGCTCAGGGAGGTAATCTCAGAACGTGTTATCGAGCCTGAAGTCCCTGGGCAGCGCATCCCATTGTTAAGTTTCTTACACGAGATAATCCACGGCCTGGACGTCACGACCTGATCATTCTCTTGCATAATAGTTCCAACATCTAGCTTTTACTAGCGGTTTTCCGCTGAACGTGCGTTAATTATCTAGAACTATCCTACCAACAGGTTAACAGGTCTCTATTCTGTCTGCATTTTACTATTTCCTCGTTTGACGTTATGTATATGTTATGCACGTGGTTTTATTCGTTTGTCTCGTCGTTGCTGTTAGTGCCAGAGAAGTCCGTTGTACTGGACTCTTCATCTGAACTAACCCACTCGTCTCGCTGTCGTGTAACTCGATGTCTATATGGTCTCGCTTCATTACAGATAGTGTGTTCCGTTTTGGAGATTTGATCTGTGTGTTTAATAGGTCCCATTTGTCAACATCCCTGCCTGTTTCTTCTAGTGTCTATGTGGTAATTATAATTGGATCGGTTTTAAAAATGCCGAGTAGTCGCAAACAGGTATCAGTTGTTTTTTGTTATCTTTATTCCAAATGACATGTTTCGGGCTCTGCCCATCATCAGATTTCCTGCTGTAAACAATATAACAGAGTATTAGCTATACATTTAAAAAAAAAAACACCATATGTTCACAAGAAAACGCAAAGTCGAACTAACTGTCAGAACGAAGACATACCATTTCATAGCAAAAATAACTATGACGGCTTATTACTTACTCACAAATTCACGAGCCAAAAAGTGTTACATATAATTTAAACTTGAACTTGGGGGTGTTGGTCATTAGAGGGACTACGAAACACTGCTACTTCAGTGCGTTCGCACCTGCTACATAAAGCACGGCGTGTAAGAGGGCACCACCTAAAGGCGTTGCAGCTGTGCAAATGCCGATATGTTTTCTAAAAGTTAAAACAGCAACCAGTAACAAGTAATCGTAAATCTTGGGTGTCTGCACATAGGCACATTAAAATACACATCGCAGCAGTATAAAATACAAGAAGGTACATTACAAAATTGTGGAAAAAATATTTTGTCTTGGAAAGACATGACTTGTCGAAAATTAAAAAAGCTCTGTTTAGATTTGCAATTACACTTCTTAACAATTCGTCAAACACAAAATCTTAAGACATTTCTCCCATCTTGTTGTATTGTGGCTATCCATATGCCAAAATGTTTATTGCCCGTTAAAACAATAAAATACAGTAATAAAAATACGTGTAATGTTCCTGCAAGTAAGCACAATAAAAGAAGCATCACTACAGTACTTAGGCACGAAATTGTACCTTTAAACATATTAAAACCTTTATTTGTCTTAAAGGACAACGTATCAAAATTACACAAAAATTTGTCGTGATACACTGATCAGCATAAGACATAGGGAATGGACTGCACATTTCAACGTTTAAATTTCTTTTGTATTAAAAACATAACATGTCATAATTAAAATAGGGGTTGTTTTGATTCGCCAGTGCGCTTCCTGACTGAACATCACACGTGGAAACCGAGGACAGTTTCTTCCTGGACCATTGGAAAACCCAACTAACATGGTATTCAGTAACTACTTTAGAGTACAAGACAAGAAAATACCCTACTTCAGAAAAGTGGTTACGAAAGTTATAAATGTTTTTATATGCCTCTCGCAACAAATCGTCAAAAACACCAAAAAAAACCATTTTCTATTACTACTGATTTACTCGTTGTTTTAACGGGCAGCAAATATTTTGGCATATGGATAGCCGCAATAAGAAACCACCGTATGGGACAAGTGTCTTCAGATTTCGTGTTCGACGAATAGTCAAGAAGTGCAATTGCAAATCTAAATAAAAATCATGTCTTTCCAAGACCAAATATTTTTTCTACAATTTTGTAATGTTCTTTCTTGTATTTTGTACTACTGCGATGTGTGTTTTAATGTGCATATGTGCAGGCACACAACATGTACGATTGATTGTTATTGCACAGCCGCAATGCCGTATGGTGGTGTCGTTTTGCACCATGTGGTTTATCTAGCAGATGCGAGGGCACGGAAGTAGCAGCTTTTCATACTCCTTCTCACGACCAACATTCCTATTCTGCAAGTTTAAATTATATGAACCACTTTTTGGTTCCTGAATGTTTGAGTAAGGAGCAAGCTGTCAAAGTTATTTTTGTTATGACATGGTATGTACTGGTTCTGAAGCTTAAATTTTGAGCTTTCTTGTTAAGGTTTGGTGTTTCTAGAAAGATGTATAACTAATTATCTGCTTTTCTAAAACCCAGTGGATTATATTAATCCATTATATTAATAATAATTATAGCATACCTCTACAAGCGGTTTCAGACCGACTTACGTAATTCCTGGTATGTTTCTGTGTAAGTGGCTGTAGCGGTCACAGTACAGAGCTGGATGTTCAAGAGATCTACAGTGTGGTTATAATCAAAGTCAAACTTTCAAAACGCTAAAGAAATAACACAACTAGTCAGATTGACCTTACATTAATCCATGTGACTTCTGGTTGTGCGGGTACCTGAAAGATGTTGTGTTCAGTGTTCCGATTGCAAACTTAGCTGCAGTGAAGGCACGCTTTGCGCAAAACATTCTGAACGTGACCCCGGAAATCAGTTATGGAACATGCTGTTTCTCGATTTCAACTTTTGCAGAAAACGGTGGACAGCGTATTGAAGATGTTTTGCGCCAGCCACGCGGAAAATAATAATCTTATTTGATTTTGATTGATGCTTTTATGCAGTTTTTTGCCTCAGGAGACTTATAAACCGATGTGACTGACGCTTTATGTGGTGTCATCGCCAGACACCACACTTGCTAGGTGGTAGCTTAAATCGGCCGCGGTCCATTAGTACATGTCGGACCCGCGTGTCGCCGCCATCAGTACTTGCAGACCTAGCGCCACCACATGGCAGGTCTAGAAAGACGGACTAGCACTCGCCCAGTTGTACGGACGACATTGCTAGCGACTAGACGTACGAAGCCTTCCTCTCATTTGCCGAGAGACAGTTAGAATAGCCTTCAGCTAAGCACATGACTACGACCTAGCAAGGCGCCATTAGCCTTACCTACTTTGAGAGTTGTAGTATAAATGTCTCAAGAAGAACGCTGTATTCATCAGAGAATAAAAGTTAAGTATAAAGCAACTACGTACTTTTCTTGCTACCATTCAATAGTTATCCTGTTCCAGAATTCACGCCCGTCTGCCTTAGATCGCGTGCCTTCCGGCTACCTCCGAGTGGCGTGGCTCTTGCTACGCCACAACAGTTTGGCGACGAGTAAACGTGTTCTTCCTACTTGTTTTGCTCTGATTTGATTTGCTTGTGTCATGGCTTCGCCACAATCTCCAGATGTACTGTCCGAATTTTATCGCTTGCAGAATCAGCAGACGCAGGCGTTATTGGATGCCCTTGGACAGCTCGTCCAGGGTCAACGTGCCATTCAAACCAATGCGGCAGCCGCCGCGTCATCGCTCCCGCAGCCACAACACGCAGTTGCACCCTCTTTTCGTCAATTTCGTCCCGACGACGAAACGTGGACGGAGTGGTCACGCCAGTTTGGATTCCATCTCGCCGCCTACAGAATTCAAGGTAACGAGCGGCAGCCTCACTTATTGTCTTGTGTTGGCGTGCAAACGTACCGTGTGATAGTGAAATTGTTTCCCCGACGCGACGTAGCAACTCTGTCATACGACGAAATTGTGTCGGCTTTAGATGCCTATTTCAAAGAAACAGTTAATGTGGTTGCAAAACGGTATACGTTCTTTCGTACGAAACGTACGGCCGGTCAAACTAATAGGGAGTGGGTTGCAACTTTGCAAGGCCTTACTAGGGATTGTGAATTTCAGTGTGACTGTGGCCTTCCTTATTCAGATACAATGGTGCGTGATGCAATAGCACAGAACGTTTCTGATGTTCGCATAAGGGAACAGATTTTGAAACTAGTTAATCCCTCCCTTCAACAAGTGTTAGACATATTGGATAGGCAAGACACACTTGACTGTGCTCAGGAATCTTTTGAAGCTTCGCCAGCAGTGTGTAACATTAACCGGCCCGCTGGACGCGCTGCGCGGCCCGGTAACCGGCCCTCGCGCACTTCGACGCAGCTGACGCCGCGCTCTAAACCAGGTGTGCCTCGCCAGCCCGCAAATGCAGTGAAATCATGCCCGCGGTGTGCTACTAGACATTCACGTGAAAATTGCCCGTCACGCCAAGCTATTTGCTTTTACTGTCACAAGAAAGGACATGTTCAAAGTGTTTGCCAGAAAAAGCTCAGATCAGACAATCACAACCGTTCCAGGCCCTTTGCTTCGCGCCGGAATCGAACCACGGACACTCAGGCTCGGGAACCTTCGCCCATGGACATTCACGTAGTTAATGCCACTCCGCCCAGTGTTACTCTTTCTAACAGTGACTGTGTTCGTCCCACAAAAAGTGTGCGTCGACGTCGACGGCAATCCCGTCACGTCGCAAGTGATTCTGTACCAGTGTCTGTTCACGTTGCACAAAACAGTCGCTCTTGTCGTCAGCAGGACAATAAACTTTTTGTAGATTTGGACTTTGCCGGACAAGTGATACCATTCCAGCTCGATACCGGAGCTGCAGTTTCATTGCTCAATCACGCCACGTACAAACAACTGGGCGCACCGCCGTTGCGTGCCGCAAAAGTTCAGCTCACTAGTTATTCAGGACAGCATATCCCTGTGTTAGGACAGTGCAGCCTTCTTGCAACATACAGGGGACAAACAAAACTTGTGTCATTTTACGTTCTACGTTCTTCCGCTGCAGTGAACTTGTTTGGTTTAGATTTATTTCAATTGTTTAACTTGTCTATAGTGAATCAGGTCCTATCAGTGAACCAGACTGTGCCTTCAGCCAGTGTTTCTAGTCTATGTGAGGAATTTGCAGACATTTTTGCACCGGGCCTTGGTTGCGCTAAGAACTATGAAGCACATTTGGAACTAAAAGTCAACGCGCAACCGAAATTTTTCAGAGCGCGCAATGTTCCCCACGCATTGCGTGATGAGGTTCCAAGAACATTAAACGATTTAGAATCACAAGGTGTCATTGAACGTGTGCAGGCTTCTCTCTGGGCCTCACCCTTAGTGATTTTGCAACAACCTTCCGGCAAATTGAGACTTTGCGTGGACTTCAAAGCAACAGTGAATCCACAACTAGTGACTGCTACTTTTCCTTTGCCCCGCCCGGAAGATCTTTTTGACAAACTGTGCCCGGGAAAATATTTTTCAAAGTTGGACCTAGCAGATGCGTACTTGCAAATACCGGTGGACGAAGAATCCCAGCGCGTATTGGTGGTTAACACGCATCTTGGACTATACAGATTCAAAAGACTGCCATTCGGGTGTGCATCCGCCCCTGCATTGTTTCAGCAATATTTACAAACTATTTGTGCGTCGGTCCCTACTGCAGCTAACTATCTGGACGATATAGTGATCTCAGGAAAGACAGAAGCAGAACATTTACAAAATCTCAGAACACTATTTCAGGTCTTGCGACAGAATGGTCTTCGCTTGCGGAAGGACAAATGTGTGTTTTTTGCTCGTGACTTGCCGTATCTGGGACATGTCATAAATGCCCAAGGCATACATCCGAGTCCGGAGCACCTCCGTGCCATACAGGACTTGCCTTCGCCGCAGAATTTGAAGCAGCTACAGAGTGTGTTGGGAAACTTAAATTACTATCATAAGTTTCTTCCTCATGCCTCTTCAATTTCAGCTCCGCTTCATCGCTTACGCCGTAAAGGTGTTCCGTTCGTCTGGTCGACGGAATGCGAACGCGCCTTTCGCCAATTGAAATCGGCGTTGCTTTCAAATACTTGCCTTACGCCATTCGATCCCCAGAAACCCCTTTTGTTGATGGTAGATGCATCGGATTTCGGGATCGGTGCTGTGCTTGCGCACAAAGATGGTTCGCATGATCGCCCTATTGCCTTTGCGTCCAAATTGCTCTCGTCAGCGCAAAGAAATTCTTCCCAGATAGAGAAAGAAGCTTTGGCTCTCGTGTTTGGTGTTACGAAGTTTCACGATTTCTTGTATGGTCGTCACTTTACCATCATTACAGACCACAAACCTTTGACATCGCTTTTTCATCCGAACAAGCCTGTACCTCCACGTACAGCGCAGAAATTCATTCGCTGGTCTCTTTTCCTCTCGCAGTACCGCTACGATGTCTTGTACCGGTCCACTGCTAAGCACGGCAACGCTGATGCGTTGTCCCGTTTGCCTGTTGCCGAGGATAAAGCATTCGATTCTTCCGAACTTGCTTGCATGTTCATTGATGCGGAAACTGATGACGTGGTCGACTCGTTTCCGATTGATTTTCGTCGTGTAGCTACAGCCACAGCTGCTGACCCTGTCCTTGCTACCGTTTTGCGTTTTGTTACTACGCAATGGCCCTTGTCGAAGTCACGGATCGAGGATCCGATGGTTCGCCGATTTTTTGCTCACAAGGAGAGACTTTTTGTACGACGTGGTGTTTTGTTGTTGCGTTCTGATAATGATCAGTCTAGGGTCGTGGTCCCACGTTCGTTACAGTCCTCTGTCTTAAAGCTTCTCCACCAAGGCCATTGGGGTATAGTGCGTACGAAACAACTTGCTCGTCAGCACTGTACTTGGTTCGGAATCGATGCTGCGATTACGAATATGTGCTCTTCTTGCATGGCGTGTGCCGAACAACAATCCGCACCGCCGCGGAAATTCTTTGCTTGGCCGAAGGCCGTTTCCCCTTGGCAACGCTTACACATAGATTTTGCTGGTCCATTCTGGAATGCGCGATGGTTGGTTGTTGTCGATTCCTTCAGTAATTTTCCTTTTGTTGTCCGGATGTCTTCCACGACGTCATCTGCCACCATCCAAGCGTTGTCTGCTATCTTTTGCATTGAAGGTCTTCCACAGACTATTGTTTCCGACAATGGCCCACAATTCATGTCCGCAGAATTTCAGTCATTCTGCAAGGCCAATGGTATTCAACATCTGACATCCGCGCCGTTTTCGCCTCAGTCAAACGGTGCCGCTGAACGTTTGGTCCGGACTTTCAAGTCACAGATGTTGAAATTGAAAGAGTCGCATTCTCGGGAGGACGCGTTGTTGCTCTTTTTGTCTTCGTATCGCTCTCAGCCCCGCAATGGTCGCTCGCCGGCTGAGTTGCTCCATGGTCGTCCTCATCGAACCTTGATGTCTTTGCTGCATCCGCCGCATCAGGTTCCTGTGCAGCGGCAGACTCCTGCTTTTGCTCCAGGCGACGTTGTATTCTATCGTAACTATCGCGGTTCACGGCGTTGGCTCGCAGGGCGCATTCTTCGCTGCCTCGGCCGCGCGATGTATTTGGTTTTGGGGGCCTCTGGTGAGGTGCGTCGGCTTCTCAATCAGCTGCGCCTCTGTCGTCGCCTGGGTTCTGCCGCTCCCCGTCTGCTTTCAGCGACGGAGCCGTCCGGTCAGCGCCCTGGGGACCCATCTACTGGCTCGCCTCATCCCCAGGTGTTACCGACGATGCCGTCCATTTTGCCCCATGGCGTCGCGCCGCCGCCGCCGCCGGCGCCGCCCGCAGTGGACGCTTCGCTGCAGCCGCCAACCGCCTCCCTGGGTCACGCGCCGCCGATCGCTTCCCGTGACCAGCTGTCCTCCGCCATGGAACTCTTGCCCGCTCCGGACCACATGGCATCATCGCGCGTCGGATACCCCGACGCAATGGAGGTCGATCCTTCGGCCACTCATGTCTCATTACGGGCGCCTACGCCGCATGTTGACGTGCACCCTGGAGTAGGTTTCCAGGCGTTTCCTAGCTCCCCTCGGACCGAATGGCCGGGTGCGGGTGGCACAGCCTCGCCTGTTGTTAGGCTCCCCACCTCATCGCATACGTCAACATGGGGCCCTCCCCACGGCGGGCGGAAGCCTTATACCACGACCGTTCGCCGATTTGCGGGGGAGGAATGTGGTGTCATCGCCAGACACCACACTTGCTAGGTGGTAGCTTAAATCGGCCGCGGTCCATTAGTACATGTCGGACCCGCGTGTCGCCGCCATCAGTACTTGCAGACCTAGCGCCACCACATGGCAGGTCTAGAAAGACGGACTAGCACTCGCCCAGTTGTACGGACGACATTGCTAGCGACTAGACGTACGAAGCCTTCCTCTCATTTGCCGAGAGACAGTTAGAATAGCCTTCAGCTAAGCACATGACTACGACCTAGCAAGGCGCCATTAGCCTTACCTACTTTGAGAGTTGTAGTATAAATGTCTCAAGAAGAACGCTGTATTCATCAGAGAATAAAAGTTAAGTATAAAGCAACTACGTACTTTTCTTGCTACCATTCAATAGTTATCCTGTTCCAGAATTCACGCCCGTCTGCCTTAGATCGCGTGCCTTCCGGCTACCTCCGAGTGGCGTGGCTCTTGCTACGCCACAACACTTTATATGCGGTTTTTGGCCTCAGGACAATTAAATACCGATTTTTCCCATACGATATAATTTCCTTTTAAACGCTATATGGCTACCTGTCAGACTTTTGATGCTATTAGGTAAGTGTCCAACGACTTTTGTGGCAGCATAATTTACCCCCTTCTGAGCCAAAGTTAGATTTAACGTTGAGTAGTGAAGATCATCCTTTCTCCTAGTATTGTAGCCATGTACACTGCTAATTCTTTTGAATTAGTTTGGATTGTTAATAACAAATTTCGTAAGTGAATATATATATTGTGAGGCTACAGTGAAGATCTATAGCTCTTTAAATAAGTGTCTGCAGGATGATCTTGGATGAGCTCAAGCAATTATTCTGATTACACGCCTTTGTGCAATGAATACTCTTTTACTCAATGATGAGTTACCCCAGAATATGATGCCAAACGAAAGCAGAGAATGAAAATAGGCGTGGTAAGCTAACTTACTCAGATGTATATCGCCAAAATTTGCAATGACCCTAAAAGCACAAGTAGCTGAACTCAATCGTTTCAGCAGATTCTCAGTGTGTTTTTTCCAGTTCAATCCCTCATCAATGCATACACCTAGAAATTTTGAATATTCTACCTTAGCTACCGATTCCTGATCGAAGTCTATATTTATTAATGGTGTCATTCCATTTACTGTGTGGAACTGTATATACTGTGTTTTGTCAAAGTTTAATGAGAGCCCATTTGCAGAGAACCACTCAATGATTTTCTGAAAAACATCGTTTACAATTTCATCAGTTAATTCTTGTCTGTTTGGTGTGATAGTTATCCTTGTATCATCGGCAGAAAGTACCAGCTTTGCATCTTCGCGAATATAGAATGGCAAGTCATAAATATATATTAAGAACAGCAGAGGACACAAGACCGAACCGTGCGGCACCCCATTCTTGATTGTTCCCCAGTTTGAGAAATCACCAGTTTTTTGCATATTATGTGAACTGTTTATTTCAACTTTCTGCACTCTTCCAGTTAGGTATGATTTAAACCATTTGAGCACTGTCCCATTCATACCACAGTACTTGAGCTTATCTAGAAGTATTTCATGATTTACACAATCAAAAGCCTTTGATAGATCACAAAAAATCCCAAAGGGTGACTTCCGGTTACTCGGAGCATTTAATATTTCATTAGTGAAAGTATATAAGCATTTTTCGTTTAAATACCCTTCTGGAAACCAAACTGACATTTTGTTAAAACTTTATTTTTACAAAGGTGTGAAGCTACTCTACAATCCATTACTTTTCCAAGAATTTTGGACAAGGCAGTCAGAAGAGAGATTGGGCGGTAGTTGTTGACATCAGACGTGTCCCCTTTTTTATGCAGTGGTTTAAGAATGGCACACTTCAGTCTATCTGGGAAAGTACCCTGCTTCAGAGAGCTATTGCATATGTGGCTAAGAATCCCACTTATTTATTGGGAACAAGCTTTTATTACCCTGCTGGAAATGCCATCAGTTCCATGTGAGCTTTTATTCTTGAGAGTTTATCATCTTCCTAATTTCAGAAGGAGAGGTGGGTGGAATTTCAATTGTATCAAATGGTGTGGGCAAGGCCTCTTCCATTAACTGCCTTGCTTCTTCTAATGAACATTTAGATTCTGTTTTCTTTATAACATTTAAAAAATGATTATTCAAAATGTTTTCGACTTCTGGCTTGTTGTTTATCAAGTTTCCATTCGTTTTGATGGTGATGCCATCATCCTGTACTCTTGGTTACCCTGTCTCCCTTGTAATAATATTCCAAATTGTTTTCATTTTGTTATCAGAGGTATTAATCTCAAAATGATGCACATGCTTCTGACTTTTTAATAACCTTTCTTAATGTAGCACAGTTTTTATAGTATTTGGCTGTTTCTGGGTCATTAGTCTTTCTCGTTGTTAGATACAGTTCCCTTTTATGGTTAGAAGATATTTTTATTCCTTTAGTAAGCCAAGGGTTTTTGCATGGTTTCTTATAATTAGATTTAACTACTTTCTTGGGGAAACCGTTCCCGGATGCTGGGGAAAAAGATGATGTGCATTGATAACTTGTACTGTACTTCCGATTCTGAATATGTAAGCTCTATTACAGAAACTATAGTCATTATGTGATGGATGTCATAGTGTATTTATTTCTGACTTCATATAATTGATTGTAATTGTGATGTAATTATTATAAATTGCTGCGTAATAGCCAAGGGAACCTTATTTTAATGTGCTGATAGCAACAAATATGGCAGCAGCTGTGTCGAGGCGGAGAATGCTGCAATTCTAACCATTGCCTGTCCCGTAATTATTCGCGGCTCACGGCTCAGGAGACGACTCGATATTCTCAACCACCAGCAGCTACAGCGGCAGCTGAGCATTGTCGTCGACTACATTCTTCGTCGTCCGCACAGCTACACCATCGTAAGACCGTAAAGTGACAGATACAGTATTGTAGAGGCACTACCCAGTGACATTTCTTTCACAAAGTATGACTAACTTGAATAATAATCTGCAGTAGTTAAAAGGTGTAGGGCACCTACGTTGTCATTGCCCTCAGATGTTATTACCAAACAGCGTGCCTTTCCTTTCCATGCAATCACCGAGTGTTGTAAGAATAGGAAAATTGATTAACTATTTACTGCCAATTTTGTAATGACCAGTCATATTTTCTGCATCAGTAGCTGTTCATTCTCGTATTGCTTAAGAGGTATAACTAATTTGCCATTTTGAATATTAACTTCATTCAATTAAAGTAACGTAAAATTTCACTGGCAGAACTAATAACTAAAGATACAGCACACATTAAGAGTCCGCAATTTTATTTATTTTGTATTTAGCTTAGCGAGTGACTTCTACTGGCTTTGTATGTATTTTATTGTTATATTAAAAGTAAAATCAGTTGCCCGCCCGGTTAGCCGTGCGGTCTAACGCACTGCTTTTCCGGGCGGGAAGGCGTGTCGGTGCCCGGCAAGGGGAAAAAAAAAAGGTTGAAATGGCTCTGAGCACTATGGGACTTAACATCTAAGGTCATCAGTACCCTAGAACTTAGAACTACTTAAACCTAACTAACCTAAAGACATCAAACACATCCATCCCCGAGGCAGGATTCGAACCTGCGACCGTAGCGGTCGCGCGGTTCCAGACTGTAGCGCCTAGAACCGCTCGTCCACCCCGGCAGGCGGCACGAATCCGCCCGGCGGATTAGTGTCGAGGTCCGGTTTGTCGGCCAGCCTATGGATGGTTTTTAAGGCAGTTTTTCATCTGCCTTGGCGAATGCGGGCTGGTTCCCCTTATTCCGCCTCAGTTACACTGTCGGCGATTGCTGCGCAAACACTTTCTCCACGTACGCGTACACCGTAATCACTCTAACACGCAAACATTGGAGTTACAGTCGTCTGGTGTGAGACGTTACTGGGGGGTCCACTTGGGGCCGAACCGCACAATAACCCTGGGTTCGGTGTGAGGCGGCGGTGGGATGAGTGGATTGCTGTAGCCTGTTGTGGGGTTGTGTGTCACTGCTGGCTACGGCGGGGACGAAGCCTCTCCGTCGATTCTAGGCCCCCAGTTCCATACAATACTATACAATACAATACAGAAGTCAGTTGCTCATTTCCTTAAAGTGAATTCAGTTCAGTCTTTCAATAATCAAAAGTAAATTGCCTCGCTTTTTCTAAATTTTGCATTACATTAAACTGACGTTACTGAAAGTAATTTTTTTACATACTAAAATTTTAGTTAGTTATTTGACCAGTAACCTAATTCAACTTTACTTCCAAGATTTAGTATTTCAGAACAAGAGACCTGTGCTTTCTGATTCATTTATTTTCTCGTGAACTGTTGTTTTGTGGAAAAGTGTGACAACCTTTTGTTGCCACGCCAGTGATTGTTTGCTTAATTTTCTTTAGGATTTCGGATATTCATTGCCCTAGTAGGTTGGCTATCGTTTAATTACCTTTTTTACTAATTAGTAGTTTTGTATTATCAGTATTTTTTATATTAAAAATATTACTTGGTACTCTTTTCCTCTCTGTGTGGTTCCTAAGCGATTGTACTATATTCCATCCATTTCAAAATTATTATCATAGTTTAGATTAGGTTTAGAATTGATTCTTCCTTCAGAATGGTCTATTGTACTCTTTCCTCCTACTAACCGGTATTATTTTCCTTCGGTAGGGATAGCCTTGCTCGCTGTAAAATTTCATCAGGCATACGCGATCGCCGTAAGTTATATCTCAGTCCGGCATGCCGATTAGGAATTGGAGAGGTTTTCAACGAAAGGCTAGATCTCAACAGCTTCACGCGACTAGAATCCGAGAGGATATTGTTCACAAGATCATGCAGAATTGTACAGCTACGTCACGTACGCTGAGCGGGGACTGGGGTTAAATGCAGCAAAACAAGTGTCAAATATATATATATATATAATGTGTGTGATATGGGACTTAACTGCTAAGGTCATCAGTCCCTAAGCTTACACACTACTTAACCTAAATTATCCTAAGGACAAACACACACGCCCATGCTCGAGGGAGGACTCGAACCTCCGCCGGGACCAGCCGCACAGTCCGTGACTGCAGCGCCTGAGACCGCTCGGCTAATCCCGCGTGGCAAGAGAAGTGTCCACACAGGCAATGTGAGTACGTCTGGAGTACCAAGCATGTCACCTCGGCAGCCATAGTTTCAGATGCCCCTCGATGTAGCAGGAAACACAGGCACGCCGACAGTGACATGCCCTTGCACATCACTGCACACAGGTGTGATACACCGACGTCATTGCAGACTAGGCACAGTTCTGAGTTCAGCATCACGGCGGACGTAATCCATCTTTAAAACCCGTCTTTTACTCAAGCTGTGCCATTCAACGCTGCTTGTGTCTAAACAGTAGAGAGCATCATGGAAACTACACATACAAGGTGAACCAGAACTCCACTGACAAACGTTCGGCGGTGGTAGTATGGACAAAACAGGAAAAAAATTTCCAATAAACATGGGCATTGAAGTGCATACCTTAAAAGCTGTGAGCGCTTGTTCTTCTTCGATACTATGAAGTATATACATCTTGCATGTTTTATGTATTTTCTACCTCTTCGATTGTCATATTTTGGGAGGAGGTAGTAAGCACCAAAACAAGAAAAAAAGTCCAGTGTCAAGGGTTCTAAAAGGCATACCTTAGAGCTATGAGCACTTTTTCAGTATAAATGTGTTTCACAGTGTTCATAACTCATAAAATATGCAGAGTCCATGTTTACTGGGTATTTTTTTCTTGTTTTGGTCCATACTACGTGCTCCCAAACTACGGAAAGCAAAGAGTTTACATGAGAAGAGAGGTGTTTCACACGATCGAAGCTGAACAAGTGCTCGTAGCTCTTAATGTATGCACTTCGGAGGCCATGCTTACTGGACTTTTTTTTTTTCTTGTTTTGGTCCATGCTACTATCTCTGAAAGTTTCTCGGTGGACCTATTGTTCAAACTGTATACGTGAGCACTTTCATTGAGCTGCACTCCGCTCTGCAAATCGGATGACCATTGCTCCTTTTTACCTCTCTGTTGTGACAATGAGAGGGACACACTTGAAGGACTCTCCTCTCAGCATAATACATTCCACAGAGCTGTGTAGGACTGGAAAGAGAAGGTGCTGCTTATGCCTCGTGCTATGATTTGTTCTGTCACATTTCTTCAGTACTTATAATAAAAAAGTCGATAAATTTACAAGTACTCTGGCATTCTTACGTCTGGCGTCAAAACTGACTTTAACAGTCGTTAAGCTTCTGATCATCGTATGGTATGGCTAAATTATCGCTCGATCTTTGGCATTCAGTATTAAATTAAGAAGTATGTGGATTATTAGCGTGTTTTGAAAATTGGTTTTGCTTACATACAAAGAACAACGGTTTATTCTACGTACACGTGTAGACATGAGAACTGGTGAGACTGTGTCCCTTTAAAAGAAATAATTCCTCAAGCTATAACATCTATCATATGGATGCTACGTAGCCCGAAATGATCAGTTTTGACGGGTTTTCTGGTTAATAACAAGTTTCACACTCTTGCTACATCAAAAGACATCGGTTGTAACTTTGCGAGAAAAATCTACACTCACCACAAAGAAAACGTTTACCAACTGATTTCGAGCCAACTTTACAAACTTATGCAAACGCTTGTGGCATCATCAGGCCATCGGATGAACCTCGATGGCTTTAGCCATCGGTCATCACATTTTTGTCTTCACAGAAAACTGCACATCTTCCTCCTTTTAATAATTATGGGTACATAACACGTACGGCTTCACAGTAAATGTCCTTAAAATATTTTCCGTTTTGTAAAAAAGTTTTGCCCGTGAAAGCGCAAAGAGTAATTTAAGGGGTGCTTGAAAACATATTTGAAAGACTGAAACATTGCGATAAATACACTGTAGCTCCCTGATACGATCTGCAAGTACATTTGTAACCTTTCTTATAGAGAGGATACAAGCAATGAGGATGTACTGTTAAAAACCTTATTTTCTATGGATTAATATCTATTCACAATGAACAGGAAGTACAATAATCATTCTGAACGTATTCATGATCAGCATGAATTTTCCGAGTTCTCAACAACACAAACCTACCATATATTTCCTGTAAAATGCATGCAAATAAATTATTTGTAATGATGGCAAATTAGCTGAAAAGCGATTCTGACGAAGGCAAATCGTATCTAAAGAATTGTGCTCGCATCGGCTACCGATAAAGGTAAAAACACATGAGCACACGTGAAAATCCCATGAAAACATATTAAATTTAAGAAATCGCTTTGGGGTCAAAGTAAATTAAGGAAATTGAAAGTAACCTATCATTATTCAACAGCCAAGAGATAAAATGCTGTAGCAAGGCTACATTTCTTCTGTAACGGACCACGTGAAGAACAAGTAACCGTCCGCTGTGGTCGAGCGGTTCTAGGCGCTTCAGTCCGGAACTGCGCTCCTGCTACGGTCGCAAGTTCGAATCCTGCCTCGGGCATGGACGTGTGTGATGTCCTTAAGTTAGTTAGGTTTAAGTAGTTTTAAGTCTAGGGGACTGATGACCTCAGATGTTAAGTTCCATAGTGCTCTGAGCCATTTGAACCATTTGAAGAACAAGCCTACTAACCCTTTGAATTAGTACAAAAAGAAACCACATATAATCTTAAATTTCCGTAGTAATTATGAAATAGTGGGATGGCAACGTGTGCCAAATTCTGTGGTATTCGTAGCAGACAAAACCCATGCATAGGCCTTTGGCACCTCGCCACCAACTAATCAATGTTCAAAAGTGTGTGAATTCCGAAGGGACCAAAATGCTGAGGTCATCGGTCCCTAGAATGACACACTACTTAAACTAACTTATGCTAAGAACCACACACACACCCGTACCCGAGGGAGGACTCGAACCTCCGGCGGGAGGGGCCGCGCAATCCGTGACATGACGCACCAGACCGCGCGGCCAATCCGTGCGGCACCAACTAACATCTCGCATAAAGATAAATTTAAAAGACGTTTCCTAATGGACAGCTTTCAACATAAATGTAGGAAATAAGCCACATTTAGAATTAGTCTATTGAAACTTTGTTTTTTGTTCGAGAATTTATGGTGAACATATGTTTTCATTTTACACGTTATGATGCAACATGATATTCCATTTTTCAGCTGGTCAAGGTGTTGTTCCTCTGTGTTAGGGCACTGCTCGTTTCTTTTCCATTTCTTTCAGAGTATCGTAGTGTAACTGTTGCAATATGCAGCATTTTATACTAAATACATAGCCTGATAATGAGGAGATTCTAGAGAGTGTGACACATCAGAAAAAAATTACATAGCACGTATTTACGAAATCCGAAGTGAAATGGTCCCTAGGATGCATAAGTAAATTCTTGCAAGCCACATTAACATACACATTAACAAATTAATAAAAATACTAAACTACAGATAATTTCTAAGTTATGGTAACCTAACATAATAAAGTTCGCAATGCTTACTCACATTGATGTACAAAAGCCTGATATTATACAGCGCTTACGTTATAAGACACTGTTACTATACATCAACCGCTACTCCTGTTAAGTTCCTCAGCATAGTAGAAGTTGTGCAAGGATAAACCCTTTAGGGTACTATTTAAATGTGTTTCTGTAGGAGCCTTACTTTTAATCGTGTTTTCTGTTTCTGTGTAATTGGCACTCTCCTAGACCAAAGTAAGTGACCATAATTTTATGTGCGATTCAGTCAATGATCTGTTGCTTTGAAAGAGAGATGTATTGTGGCATATTTCATTGAGAATTAAGTAAATTAAGAAGCAGTAGCGAGTAGAAATGGTTGTTTGAACATACTTCTGTAGAGCCTTCTTACTCTCAAACCAAAAATAATTCTTACTACAAGCTCTTGCTCTTAGAAAATTCATCTTGGCTTGATGAGCTACCCCGAATATTTTACACCTTTGAAATTAAATAAAAGTAAACAAGGTTTGTCATTTTTTAAAATTTTGTACGCCACCTACATCTGACATACTTAGAATGGTAATTAAAGTTTTATTTAGGTATTTTTTGCAGTTCTATGGTATGCACCTTGCAACTGAATTTATTATCAAGTCAATCTGTTGTGTTTGCGACTCCACATAATTCATGACTTCTCTGAACGAAAATCTCTTTCAGATTCTGAAATCCAGATAGTGCTTTTCCATTATTTTTATGGCAATGAACTGCTACGAAACAATTTACTACTATCCAAAAATGTGTAATTAAGAGCCCTTTCCGAAATTACATTTGATTTGTTAGTCATCGCAACTATCGTAACATCTACAAACAAAACAAACTTTCCATAAAATAATATCAATAACTAAAGATCATACGAAAACAATAAGACCTACAAGTTACATGCTATTGGGATACCATATGATACTTGTTCCCAGTCAATGTAAGTGTCAAATTATTACAGGACTCTTTAGTATTGACTTCTTTGTTACCTGTTTCACATACATAAGTATAAACGTTTTGGCAGGAATTTCTGTGATGCCATAGTATTCTAATTTACTGAAAAAGTCCAATTGACGTAGTCAAAATTCTTCCATAGATCACGGAATAATTGGGTAGCCTGTAATTTTAAAGAATTAATTCTTTATGTATTAAAAATTATTGATTGTCGATGAGCTGATGATATATTTCACATCCACGGGAATCTACTTCATACGGATACACAGAGAGAACACACTAATTTAGTATCATATGTATGATAGTGTGTATTTCTTTATAGAAAAAAGGAAATTCATATTTGAAATGAATGAGTAGGAAATTGACCATGGCCCGTCTCCATAGGAAACACCATGGCATGCACCTGAAGTGATAAACTACGAGAAATAGTAATATACAGAGCCAACTGTGAATTTTCACCCTACCGGCATGAATGTGAGTCCAGTGATTAAATCTCTGGATCGTTTCACTCGGTTAAATATTGACTGTTCTGTTTAGCAGCCTGTTTAGCAGCCTGCAAGAGAAGAGCACTTGCAACTCCGGCGGCTACAATAGAGACAATCGATACGAGACTTGGGTTTTCCCTACTCTCTTCCAGTTTCAATTTTCGATTCCTGAACTAAAATGTTGCATTGTTGTGCTTGTTCCAAGCAGACCTTGTCGAGGCGACTTATATCAGCGCCACGTGTTGTTTGCCGCCGACTAGACATTGCACAAGCCCAAGTCGGTGGACAGGTGTCAGACCTGTTCTTTTCTCATACTGTAAGCTGCTCGTGTACCACGGGTTTCATATCCGAGATAAAACATGACTCCCAATGTAACAGCACATGAAGCGGAGCCGTCATGAAGGACAGCTGGCTTAGTGATGCAAGATGTTGCCCTATGTCTGCGAGTTTTTATTTCTCCTCCTCACGGAATGGACAGTATTGCAAAGAATGTATTGCAGTCACGTCGTAGGTTAGTTCACAACTAAGCTGCGATACCTATTGTTTGACTGGAGACACTCGGCTGTAGAGGCAGCACTTGTAGGAGTAAGTTGAAAAAAATGCCATGTATTGTTATAATTTGTTGAGATATCACTACAGCCGCACATTCTAATTCGGAAAAACTATGTATATTCGTATCTAATGGACACCTGTTTTATGCGAAATGCTGTTGTTTCTTACGAGTGTGGCCGTTTACATTAGGTCACTGTGATGAATGCACGTCCGGTATTGTGCTGTGCCTCTATTGATGATGATGATGATGATGATTGATGATGATGGAGAGAGAAAACCGTGGTGAAACACGGTGCTAGCACGTGGGCTGCTCCTCTTGAACAGCAGGATGAGGTCGGTATGCTAAAAATCTTTGTTAATAAAAACAGTGGAGTTTCTCCACTGATTGAGACAACTGCGACCAGATAGGCCCTGGGATTGGCGAAATGGAGGAAACAGAGAAGCAGTCAGTATCGGGTGGGCTGGGGAACGATTCTAGTTCCTGATGAATAAGTTACCATGTTACAGACTCCTAACGCTCGATGATGACGGTGATGGTGACAATGATCGTAATGTTGAGCATGGCGATGATGATAATTAGCATGAGCATAACGATCATGATGACAGATCATAATGATGAGTATAGTGATGATTATGGTGAGCATGATGATGATAACGAACATTATAAAGAAGATGATGAATGTTTGATAATGATCATGATGATAATCATGATGATGTTCATGATGGGACATGTTGTTGATTAGATATATGACCAGTGGATGGAGGGCAACAAGATACACTATGTGATCGAAAGTATCCGGACACCAGGCTTACAATGATTTCGTGGCGCCGCGCGGGATTAGCAGAGCGGTCTAAGACGCTGCAGTCATGGACTGTGCGGCTGGTCCCGGCAGAGGTTCGAGTCCTCCCTCGGGCATTGGTGTGTGTGTTTGTCCTTAGGATAATTTAGGTTAAGTAATGTGTAAGCTTAGGGACTGATGACCTTAGCAGTTAAGTCCCATAAGATTTCACACACATTTGGACATTTTTTGATTTTGTGGCGCCCTCCATCGGTAATGCTGGCCCACCCTTAGCTTTGATGACAGTTTCCATTCTCGCAGGCATACGTTCAATCAGGTACTGCAAGGTTTCTTGGAGAATGACAGCACATTCTTCACGGAGTGCTTCACTGAGGATAGGTATCATTGTCGGTCGGTGAGACCTGGCGCAAATTTGGCGTTCCAAAACATCCCAAAGGCGTTCTATAGGATTCACGTCAGGACTCTGTGCAGGCCAGTCCATTACAGGGATGTTGTTGTCGTGTAACCACTCCGCCACAGGCCGTGCATTATGAACAGGTGCTCGATCGTGTTGAAAGATGCAATCGTCATCCCCGAAGTGATCTTCACCATTGGGAAGCAAGAAGGTGCTTGAAACATCAATGTAGTCCTGTGCTGTGATAGTGCCATGCAAAATAACAAGGGGTGCAAATCCCCTCCATGAAAAACACGACCACACCATAACACCACCGCCTCCGAATTTTACTGGTGGCACTACACACGCTGGCAAATGACGTTCACCGTGCATTCGCCGTATCCACACCCTATCATCGAATCGCCACATTCTGGCCGTGATTCGTCACTCCACACAACGTTTTTCCGTTGTTCGGTCGTCCAATATTTACGCTCCTTACATCAAGCAAGGCGTCGTTTGGCATTTACAGGCGTGATGTGTGGCTTATGAGCAGCCGCTCGACCATGAAATCCCAGTTTTCTCACCTCCCGCCGAACTGTCATAGTACTTGCAGTGGATCCTGATGCAGTTTGGAATTCTCGTGTCATGGTCTGGATAGATGTCTATTACATATTACGACCCTCTTCAACTGTCGGCGGTCTTCAGTCAACAGACGAGGTTGGCCTGTACGCTTTTATGCTGTACGTGTCCCTTCACGTTTCCACTTCACTATCACAGCGAAAACAGTGGACCTAGGGATGTTTGGGAGTGTGGAAATCTCGCTTACAGACAGATAACACGAGTGGCACCCAATCACCTGACCACGTCTGAAGTCGCCGAGTTCCGCGGAGCGCCCCGTTATGCTCTCTCACGATATATAACGACTACTGAGGTCGCTGATGTGGAATACCTGGCAGTAGGTGGCAGCACAATGCACCTAATATGAAAACGTATCTTTTTGGGGGTGTCCGGTTACTTTTTATCACATAGTGTACATGCGGATGGCAGGTAGTGGACACATGTAAATGGGACCAGATTACTGTGGCTCTGTGATTGCTTGGGAGCAATGGGTCACCAAGCCGCCCTGCGACACACTAAAATCGTAAACCAAATAGTTTGGGATGAATCCTCACATGACAACACTCGCCCATTATCAGTGGAAGTAGATGTCAGACTCCTTTGGGAGATCCAGGTCTGCCCTGTCATATAAAACACGCAATTTTTGACAATGTTTTGGAACGACAGTCATCGTACTTACAGTTCAATAAAAAGCAGTCCAAATCGCAGTAAATTATTTTTTATTCTAGTAACCAGTTTCGGTCTATAAGACCATCGTCAAGCGGGAGGTACAAATGACGTGAGGAACCATTTCACAGAGCTGCTGAGTAATATCCACTAGTACGAGTCACAATAGTACTACCAGTGGCTCCTTAACGTCGTCAGAATCTATGTTCTGATGGTGGTCTTGTAGACCGAAACATGTTACCAGAATCGAAAATAAATAATTTATTGCGATTTACATATTTTTTTATTAAAATTAATAAAACATTCTCAATTACAGTGTGTCGTATCGACAGCAGTACAACACATCTTTGGCACAATGATGCCTCATCGTGACTTAAGAACAAGCTGTCAGTGGTCAGTGCCCAGCTCTAAGTCTTGTTAAGTGGTACTTCAGCTCGTCGTGTCCGGAAGGAAGTAAGCCATGGTCGCAAGATAAGTCATGGTAGCTCTAGGGGTTTCACTGACCGCAACTTACTGCTCCGCACTGCCAGCCCTGAGCCTCCCGTCAGCTACAGTCTTCAGGGTTACGTACGTGGTAACAGTGTGGGGGACTGAACAGCGAACAGGAAGCGAACGAGAGCGAGCTTGCTTGGTACCTGCTCAGCGAGTTCATTTCACAGGAACCCTGTATGTCCTTGTATCCAAGAGAAAGTGATTTCCTTTTCCTGGATTTGCAAGGGAAGAATAACATTCTACCTTCAACTAGTCTATCCACTGGTACATTTGACCAATAGCAATAAGACACTTTGGGGATCAGAACAGATAAATAATTTCTTTCCATGTTGCCTGATTTTCTCCAGTGCACTCAGAATAGGAAACATATCCACGTAATAAACTGAAAACTGCTCTAGGCGCCCTATCCTAGGAGCAAAGTTGGCGACCACGGTGATATCCCCCTGCTTAGACCCATCCGTGTAAACATTAGCAAAATCCGGGAGGTGAATTAAAAGTTCGTAAAATAAAATTCAATTCAAAATATAACCTGGGCCTTTTTAGTAGCCAGAGGGTTTCCCTAATTCACGTCTATCTTATAACCTGAACGCCTTCCACCTTCAGTAGCTCAAGACTCTGCTCCAACAGGTCCCATATGGTCTCGTTGGCTGTGGACTGTTATAGAACAGACGTTCCAGTGACAACCGGGCAACGAGATGTGTGCAGGCGATTTTGGAAAAGACAGAGCCCTGTATACTCAGTGTACCAAGCGAAGATGTCGAATAGACAGTGCAGGTTCACCAGCCTCTGCACGCAAGCTAGAAACTGGACTTATTCGATAAGCCCCTGTTGCCAGCCTGATACCCTCGTGGTGAACCGCATGAGGTATGAAGGCCTCGCTGATCCATAAATATGGCATACGTATTCAAGCCGGAGCCACACAGAGGCTTTACAAAATAGGAGCAGACATGCACTGTTACCCAAGTCTTATGAATGACGCATTTCACAATGTTTACAGTTTGAGGCAGCCTAATTTCAGTTCCTTAACGCAGACGTCCACGTTAGTCCCTCATAAAACGTGAATTCCACGTGGAAATGCTCCTAATGTCTTCCAATTTTTTATTTGCAGTGTGGATCTCAGGAAATGTTGCCAAGACTACTTCTTAACCTTTCCAATTATTTTCTTCGTCCTTACCACCAAAAAGCTTGCAAGATTCTCATCCACAGGACACCGATTGAACCTTCGCAGAGCCACCCTCCTGTTCCTTATTGCAGAACTACTCATCATTCCAATAAGGGACAGGTTGCTCCTAGCTGTTTCTGGCGACTTTGGGGAGGGATGCGTTACCAGCTTTGTGAATTACGGCTCTAATATAATCAATCCTGAAAGCATCCACATTGCTCGAAAATAGCGAATTAGCTTTAAAGTATCTAGGCGGCACCTCATCTAGAGGATGGGTCCAGATGTGTTCGTGGTCGTTTCCACTAAAATCATCCATCTGCTAATGAGCAGTGTCAGAAAGTGCAGATGAGAAGAAAGCCTACGGATGTTGAGGAAAATGGTTCAAATGGCTCTGAGCACTATGGGACTTAACATCTATGGTTATCAGTCCCCTAGAACTTAGAACTACTTAAACCTAACTAACCTAAAGACAGCACACAACACCCAGCCATCACGAGGCAGAGAAAATCCCTGACCCCGCCGGGAATCGAACCCGGGAACCCGGGCGTGGGAAGCGAGAACGCTACCGCACGACTTCGAGATGCGGGCGGATGTTGAGGAACCTGCAGCAGCGCTGAAGTGAGCTTGATCCAGTGTGTGTGAGATCCTCAGTTTATCGACTCGGGGGGGCAAGGTGTATAATATTCCTAAGAAAAAATTATCCGGGCAAATGTGAGACCAAGCTGTAAATGATTTCTGCAGAGGTTTGAAAACTGTGTTACCCAACTTGACTGAAAATAAAATGACAACAACTTATTTCAGTTCACTTTATAAAATAAGCCACTGGTCACTGAAATAAGAATATAATATATTGTTTTAATGAAATTACAGCACTGTGCTTCGTAGAATTGACTTTCCTAACAGCTTGAATTCAGTTCAATCTCTCTGGTCTTACTCATCCATAAACAGGTCAGTTCAGAATGGATACAATACAAAGACTACCTCTTTTACAGTTAATCTTAAATTCCACTTTTTGAAAAACATCCACAGGTGGGTTATGTAGTACCTCCACCGCATCCACGATAGTCTCCCTGCTACTACATTCTCCGCAACGCTGTGCTGCGTGGCACCGTTGATTTTCTTTGCAGCAGACATGTATTAAGATTATTTCGAAACTATAAATAAAAGGATTTGTTCCCATCGCTCAGTAACAGTTCAAGATGCATTGTTTTTCTTTTTTTATATTTTAGTGATGAACCTGAGACAGCTAAATACCTCAAGAACGACGCATCGTACGAAGAAAATGTTCGATGGGAAAAGTTACTGTTGGTGTATGGGACATCTGGCTGAGCTGCAACTGGTCACCTACTTGCAAGTTGGACGTTAATACTTCTTTGTATGGATACATTTAGAGTAAATTCGTATCTCTGTTGTGGCCACAGACGTGTTTACTGAGTATAGACATTGCCGAATAATTAAGTCTCTATATGGTTCGTAAGTGTTTAAAAAAACTATTTTGCGAATATAGTAAATTGAAGTCGCTATTGGTTTCTTACATTTTTTTTTTTTTGTACCATCTAAGGCTAGTTGACCAAATCCCTCCTGATCGTTCAATTTCTATATAAAAAAATATAGTAGTGATTATTGCAGTTATTATGACCATGCCTTACACCCTGCATGGATCGCAGTATTGTTTTTGAATTATTTTTAGCTCGTTGCTGATCACGTAGCTGCAGCAGCAAGACGAGATAAGTTGTCTGTTGCATATAGGGGCGTTGTAGAACAGTTGTCAGGAGTTGCTATGTTGGTTGATTTGGAGGAAGGGACCAAACAGCGAGGTGATCGGTCAATAGGAGTTGTTAGAGAATATTTTAAAACTCGTAGTCAGATACTTGCGAACTTATTTCTTCAGGATTTATAATTAATTTGTTTCTTTTGCTCTCAAAAAGAATTATGTTGTTATCAGAAATGCAACGTCACGTATTTCCGTACTCGTCTCAATAGAACAAACAATAATTACAAATATACATGCACCCGTTTCATTCTAATAGTCTCCCCCCCCCCCCCCCCCTCCATGGAGAGGGGTCAACTTTGTATTTTCGAAGGGGAACCCCTCATTTTTATTGCGTGTTCGGAGTCTACGCCAAAAAATACATAGGATATACCCAAACATGGTCGACAGATATCAAGTATGCCTGTTTTTACAATTAAGAACCGATGAATTTGATTCTACAAATCAATATGTTAAAACACAAAGGTTTACTAACAGTTGATATTAATGTTCGGAGTTACTTGAGTGTTGCAAATGTGATTGTTTGGTACAAAAATATGGGTAGAATTTACGTTTCTGGGAATTAAGCTACCTGTATGGTAAAGGGGTTGATTGTGGGAAACCCCCAAGCCATCTGAATGCTTGTTTCGGTGGCCGCTCTCGAACCCCAGCATCAGGGTGACTCATTTCGTTGCGTATTTCAATCCAACCGCCGTAGCTCCCGCAATGGTCGCCATGCGACTACTGCCGGAATACAGACCATAACCATTGCAGAAAGGTAAAGCGTCCATGAAATGATATGACCTAGCATGGATACTTACCTAAATCAAGCACCCAAATGGTGAGAGGCAAGGGGACTCAGATATAAAGCACCACCATGGGAGCAGGAAACTATTACATCCGCATCGTTGTTCCTGGATCACGCTAAACATAGTTTCTTAACAGACGTTGAAACGGCTGACTATATGGTACTATACAATCAAGTTTGCAACACTAAAGTAAATTTTCAGCATAAATATCAGCCATCAGAACCAAACGGTTTACATTTACATCATGAACGAAATGTAGAATCAAATGCATCAGTTCTTAATTGCAAAAATGGGTACACTTGATATTTGTCGATTACAGTGCCATACACCACGAACAGAGAAAAATGTTTTAAGTAACGTGTACGTATTTGCTGTCGTAGAATCCGAATATGCAATTAAAATGAGGGGTTTCCATTTAAAACGTAGATCCCATCCACGCATGAGGGGTAATTAGGAAGTGGCTAGTCGTAGCACAGATAGATGTCCTCTTTACTGATTTAACTTTTCACCTAGAACTATTTCAAAATTAAAATAGTCTTGGGTGCGAAATTATTTAATGTCAGTGAAGCATTTCGCCCTTTTGGGGCATCATCAAAGGGTATAAAACTAGGTGGATATGAAATCCAATCGTCATATAACCTCATCAAATGGAAAAAGGAGCCAACAGTAACTGGATATGTAATCCATCCGTCCTTTTTCCATTTCATAACGGGTGATGCTGAGGGAATTAGATTAGGAAATGAGACACTTAAAGTAGTAAAGGAGTTTTGCTATTTAGGGAGTAAAATAACCGATGATGGTCGAAGTAGAGAGGATATAAAATGTAGACTGGCAATGGCAAGGAAAGCGTTTCTCAAGAAGAGGAATTTGTTAACATCAAGTATAGATTTAAGTGTCAGGAAGTCGTTTCTGAAAGTATTTGTATGGAGTGTAGCCATGTATGGATGTGAAACATGGACGATAACTAGTTTGGACAAGAAGAGAATAGAAGCTTTCGAAATGTGGTGCTACAGAAGAATGCTGAAGATAAGGTGGGTAGATCACGTAACTAATGAGGAGGTATTGAATAGGATTGGGGAGAAGAGAAGTTTGTGGCACAACTTGACTAGAAGAAGGGATCGGTTGGTAGGACATGTTTTGAGGCATCAAGGGATCACAAATTTAGCATTGGAGGGCAGTGTGGAGGGTAAAAATCGTAGAGGGAGACCAAGAGATGAATACACTAAGCAGATTCAGAAGGATGTAGGTTGCAGTAGATACTGGGAGATGAAGAAGCTTGCACAGGATAGAGTAGCATGGAGAGCTGCATCAAACCAGTCTCAGGACTGAAGACCACAACAACAACAACAACGCTATATGACGGATGGGTTTCATATCCAGCTAATTTTAATCCGATGATGTCCCAAAAGGGTGTAACGCGTCACTGACGTTACGTAATTTCGCAACAAAGACTGTTTTTACTCTGAAATCGATAATGGTTGCTGTTCTATCCTGTCACAATGGAATGGAATATTTTTCCCGTAGAAAATTCTTTCGTGCGATGCGTCGTTTTTGAGATATTTTGTTGTCTCAGGTTAAAAGAAACACTTCGTGTGTGTGTGTGTGTGTGTGTGTGTGTGTGTGTGTGTGTGTGTGTGTGTGTGTGTGTGTGTGTGTGCATAATACACGAAACATAAATATCTGTATGTATGAACAGCATGCGGATTGAAATATTCGAGACACGCGTTACGAGGTGAGGCAGTGACTCAGTCAGAGGACTGCTGTTCGTTAGGACATCCATTACTAAAGAATAATATTGATACACAACGCCTATGTCACCAGATTGCGCCATATATATTTTCAAACAAGGACTTCTCGCAGTTTCAGTTCAGTAATAAAATTTAAGATAGTACGTACATAACCTACGTTTAAGAGTTTTGACTGGTTTGCTGCCGTCCTCTGAATTCTTCTCATCTCAAAGCAACGCTTACATCTTAAGCCCTAAATTATCTGTTGAGTTTATTCCCGTCTCTGTCTTTCCCTGCAGTCAGTAGCCTCGACAGCTCTCTACTACTGCAGAAGTTATCCTCTGATGCCTCAACACATCTCCTATCAGCCTGTCCCTTCTTGTCAGTCTTTTCCATATATTCCTTTCTTCGTCGATTCTCCCCACTCCTTATCTTATCAGTCCACTTAACTTTCAACATCCACCCTACAGCAACACAACTCAAATACTCGGATTCTCTATTCTTCTGGTTTCCCTATATTTCATGATCCACTACCATACATTACTGTGCTCGAAACGTACATTCTCAAAAACTTCATCGTCAGATAAAGACCTGTTGACCATGAATGCCTCGTTTTCCTGTATTAGTCTACTTTTTATGTCGTCCTTGCTCCATCCATCATATGTTATTTTGCTTCGAAGATAGCAGAATTCCTTAAATTCGTGGCCACGAGTTTCGATGTTTAGTTTATCGCTGTGTCATATCTGCTGCTTCTCGTAACGTTACTCTCAGTCCATAGCGTGTGCTCATTAGACTGTGCATTCCATTCGAGAGATCCTATGGCTTTTCCTCACTTTCACTGTGGATATCAATGTCTCCCCGAATTTTAATCCCACTCTTTAGCCCTTCTTTTATTTCCGTCATTGCTTCTTCGTTGTAGAGGCTGAACCGTAGGGCTGAAAGCCTGCATCCCTATCTTACACCATTTTTTAATCAGAGAACTTCCTTCTTGGTTATCCAGTCTTATTGTTCTTCTTCCATTATTGTACATACTACATATTACCCAACTTCCTCTATAATTACTCCTATTTTTTCAGAATTTTTAACATCTTGCAACATTTTACCTCGTTAAACGCTTTCTATAGATCAACAAATACTATGAAAGTTTCTTGATTTTTATCAAGTCTTGCTTCCATTCTCAAGCACAATGCCAGAAATGCCTCTTTGATGCCTTTAGCATTCCGAAAGCCAAACTGAGTGTCAATAACAGATCCTCAATTTTTCCCACTCTTCTGTGTATTATTCTTGCCAACAACTTGGATGCAGGAGTCCTTAAGCTGATAGTGCAATAATTTTCGCACTTATCTGCCCTTGCAATCTTCGGGATTCTGTGGATGATCATTTCCCGAATGTTTTCTGCTGGACTATGTATCCTGTCTCAAGAATTCTGCACACCAGCACAAATAGCTTCCTAGTTTCCACTTTCCAAATTCATTTTAAAAATTCCTAAGGAAGGTTACCTATCGCTGTGCCTTAATTAACTGCAAGTCTTCAAGAGCCCTGTAACATTCCGTCTCCAACAACGGATCACTTATATCTTCCATATCGACTCCTATTTCTTCCTCCGTCAAATAATCTGACACGTCCTCCCCTTGACAGAGGACTTCAGTGGACGCTTCCCACCTGTCTGCTCTCTCCTGTTGCACTCTTAATGTTGACGCCCTTGCTTCTAATATCACCGAAGACTGTTTTGAATTTTCTATTTGCTGAATCAGTCCTTCCGACGAAGCCTTCTGTTTCGGTTTCTTCAGATTTTTCCTGCAGTCATTTCACCTTGTCCTTCCTGGACTTGCTATTTATTTCATTCCTAACGTAATCATATTGCTGCATTCCCATTTTCGTTTGAAAATTTTTGTACTTCCTTCTCCCACCCATCAATCGAATTACTGCTTCTGTTACGCAGGGTCTCTTAGCAGGTACCTCCTTAGTACGTATGCTTGTCTGTCCGACTTCCATGATTGCTCTTTTTAAAGGTGTCCATTGCTCTTCAACTGAACTGCTTTCTGTGGTATTCATTATCGTCGCATCTACATCCTCAAAGAACTTCAAGATCGTCTCCTCATTCCTCGATACGTCAGTACCCCACTTCTTCACCCACTGATTCTGTCGGCTGATTCTCTTAAAATGTGGTCTACTCTTAGTTACTACTGAATTATGATCCGTGTCTATATCTGCTTCCAGATGTGCCTTAACATCCACTATCCAGTTTCAGATTGTTCATGATATGATCCGATTCGAATCTTCCCGTGTCTCTAGACCTTTTATGCATACGTTTACCTTCTCTTCTTGTGAATTTTGATGAATGTGTTTATTGTTGCCAGCAAAAATTTATTGCAGAACTCGTTTACTCTGTTTCCTATGTCTTTTCTACCACAAAGCCGATATTCTCACGTAACTATTTCTTCTATTCCTTCGCCTACTATTGCGTTTCATTAAACTTTTAGATTATCATGTTTCTTTACATAATGAGTTCAAAATCCTCATACACCTTTTTTAGTTCTTCATTTCTGCTTTTGACATCTGCAAGTACACAGGAACTATTGTTATTGGTGATGGTTTGCTGTCGAGTCTAATGAGAACAACCCTATCACTGAACTCTTCACAGTGCCTCACTCTCTCTCCTAGCTTATAATTCATAACGAATCCTTCTCTCGTTACATCATTTTCTGTTACTGTTTATACTCCCTAGAATCCTGTCTTGAGCCTTTCCCTCTTAGGGTTTTTTTGTAGCTTCCCTACTACGTTCGTATTTGTGACATTCCAAGCTCCGACTCGTAAAGTGTTACCCTTTCGTTGGTTTTTCAACCACTTTTTTTGTTTCTTCCTAGTAACCTCCAACTTGGCAGTCCCCTCCCGGCCAACTAATTCGGAATCTTTGTCAATGGATACATCACAATGACACTACTTCAATTGCAGGACACATATCCTTTGGATAAACAGACAGTATCTTTAATGCAGTGTTTTCCTTTGCTTTCTGCATCCACACGCCGTTGATCATTACTGATGCTTCCATCTCTTAAGGGCATTTACCAGGGTAAGAGCAACGAGATTGCTCTGAATCCTGTCCGTTCCTCCATGCTATTTGACACGGCTGGCTCTATGAGGATGACTCCCCTATACAGGAAGTCTTCGGTTGTAATTGTTGATGATTATTACTAGAAATTTAAGCAGTGGCTATAGAATAAGCATGTAATACTCGTGCTATAAAAAGTTGATAATGTCGACTTAGTCCACAACAGGGTGTTGTTCATCGTCAGGGGGTAGTTTCATTGAGTTCTTTGTTGCTGAGCTGGTAACAAGATTTTATGTGAAGAAAAGCTCCATATCAGCCCAAGTTCCTATCCCATTGCTGGAACACGCTCCAAAACGCACCTTAGAAAAAGATAATTCACTCCTCTCGTTTACATGACAAGTAAGACCCAAAACAGAATTTCCTTCATCTCGGTGGTAGGCTTATGTTTCTGAAAGGCAGTAGACCCTAGGAGAACTCATCGAACTTTCTCGCACTTGTTGCAATACTGGAGATACTGAGTCCATAGGCGACACTAAATTACCTTTACTTAAGCATTTACGTATTACGAAACGCTGTTGACAGCCTGCAATGATGCGTGGTAACGGAAAATGAAGTAATGACTGCTGAGCCAGCCTCGAGATCACGTAATTTACCGCGGCGCCCATAAACACGGAGATAAGAACGATGGAAAATTAACGACGATATTTCATGGTCGCGACCTGCCAAGATGGAACGTTGTATAGAATGAATACGTACTTCGGAGAACTGATAGTAATCTATAAATAAATCATATAAAGCTGTAAAGCTACTGCATTCTGGATTTCTTAGCTCCTAACTGCGGTGGGAATCATTATCACGCAACGAAGCTGTTCTACATTGTTCAACACTTTTTTGTGGGGTATTATAATTAGGTATTATGTAAGAGAATGTTAACATAGTTTCTATTTCTGCCATACTGCTTTCGTATTTAATGTATTGTCTTTCATGGGTTGTAAATTTACTTTGTAGAATTAACATTTTCTTTGAAACTGTTCAGAAAATTCGGCCTATAACTATTTTTACAAACTGGAGGTAATATTAGTAGCTTACATGTGATGACAAGACAAAAATGTCACAGTGTGGCACAGAGATAACATTTTACTAGTACACATGGCTTGGGGATAATTCTGGACCCTCACTTAGACAGCAGTCTGTGAACGGGTATCAGTAGTGGGAAAAACAGAGTACTGGTGCAATTTTGATATCAAATAAATTATGCAATTTAAGTAATTGATCAAGTAATCAACCCCATCCCCTGATGATGTCATGGGTTTTCCCCAGCCCACACACTGGTTCCCTCAGGGAACTCATAGCCCCTCCCCTCCCTCACCCTCCCTGTCCCCTCCTCCTCCGCTCTTATGATGTAATACAAGATGATGGTCCAGAAAAAAGTGGCAGGAAAAATAGTTCAGTCGATGTTTTGTTGTCGTACTGGGATGATCTCTAATATAGTGTCAATCACAATGCCTTAAACAATCTGCATGGATATTTTTTGTTTATTTTTTGTACACCTCGTAATTGTTGCCGGTGTTTAAAGAATTGCAACGATATTGTTTATGCAGAATATTGTTTCACGCACGCACGCACACACGCACGCACAAGAATTCACATCTACTTACTTACATCAGGCTTACTAAATACATCGAAACTGAATGTTGCATGGAATATTTAAACAATTTGTGGGCATATTGTTTATGGAATATTGCTTAAAAAATATGAACATTGTGTGGAATGTATCACACAGTCTATAAATTGAAGATGTCATATTAACTAAACGTATCATTGCACATAGATAGAGAGAGAGATCTCAGCAGATGACACAAGCATATTTAAACAATTAATGATGTAATTTCACTTTTTATTCCAAGGAATACCGCCACACTTGAACACACACTCTAAAAAGATCGCAGCAGGTTCCAGCACACTTGTGAAACCTCCCAGTCTTCATCCAGCCTTCCTCCCGCGGTCACTTCGTGCACTTTTGTGGGATATACCAAGGCCTTGCCGGCCGGTGTGGCCAAGTGGTTCTAGGTTCGAATCCTGCTTCGGGCATGGATGTTTGTGATGTCCTTAGGTTGGTTAGTTTTAAGTAGTTCTAAGTTCTAGGGGACTGATGACCTCAGATGTTACGTCCCATAGTGCTCAGAGCCACCAAGGCCTTCCTGAAGCACTTGTCTTTGAACACGAGCTGCTTCATCTGAATACGTCTCTTAATACAGTTTCAAAAAGATCTCTGTACAGTAGCCTCCTTCAAGATTTGTCATAAATAAATTGTTAAACAGTTTGTAGGGTTATGTTTCGCAAATTGAATGTGTACTTGCACAGTAGAAAATATTAATTAAAACTACAGATCCACATTGTATTTGCGTGCGTTAACAAATTAGGTAAAGCGTTTGATGCCTCAATATACTTGCCAATGTTGATTTAAAAATTTAGTTTTCAAATACCTTCGCACATAAAACACTGCACCGTAGTTGGAAAGTGTTATATACCTGTGCTGGAAGTCGCGGCACACTGAGCCACGCCTGGACATCTTGGAATGCATGGCAGCCTTCTCAGACCTGTCGCCACTCGTGAGCATAGCAGTCTTCCCAGGTGCATGTGGATTGGAAATACATTGCGTAAAAATAAATGAATTCAAATACACTCGAAAATACGTCGTGCGGGAATATTGTTAACATACTGAAACTAAAATAAATGAAATACGTCATGTCGAAACTCTGAGGACGATACTACATCATGGTAAAATATTGTTAAATACATTAGCACAATATTTTGCTATGCGAGCACTGTTGTAACACAGAACCCACGAAGAAACGCGTCCGTCAACGGCCGCAGTTCGCCACAAAGCTAGCCGGCGACCGGAAGCAGGTTCTCCAGCCATATGGATGAGTGCGTTCAGCACAGAAAATGGATCAGAGGAACAACAGCGTATTTCTAGCGTGCGCCAGAACGAACATGCGAAAGTGCGCGAAATCCGTGGCTGGCAGACCAGCATCAACTTGTCCTGTGTGCTCAGACCAAGAATCATCAGCAGTTGGGGAGGAATGCTGCGCTCCTATTAGTCATCTCTTCCATATTCTTGTCTTTACCACAGATTCCTTCATTGAAAGTCTGTCCTTTCTGAACAGTTTTAGTCACTATCATTTCAATCTTCTCCTCTGGCGTTATCCCTTTGTTTCTAATGATACTAATCACGGCTTCAGAAGTGATAAAGTAATCAATATGATTGTTATTCTTAACGTCATTTATTCTTATTATTATTAGTATGCGAATTATTTTTTATTATTCACTGTTATTATTTTGTTGGTTACTATAATTGCAGTTTCGCGGATGTACATAACTGAACCAGAATTATGCATGTTTCGTAATTTTGTGGGTATGTGCTGTTGCTGGTCCGATGTAACAGAGGGCCACAAGGTTAAATAATCGATAAATAAAATAAGTAAATATAATTTAAAGGGCGACAAGGCTCATCTAGACACACTGCTTGCATGGTTTTTGAAAAGTAATCATGTTGTGTGTTTCTTTCAATCTGATAATCTAGGATACCTACTGCCACAAAATTCTTTGTTTATCTCGAAAGGAAATTCATATAATCTTTGGCAGAGGTCTGTATGGAGTCTGGTTCTTAATTATCAACAGTTAATAACTGGACATTTGAATTCATTCTTGCAGTACTTTTCTTTAAGGCGATGCTTGCGAAGGACATACCGTAACTGGGAACACAGATTAAGATGTGGAGT
Organism: Schistocerca cancellata; assembly: GCF_023864275.1. Lineage (NCBI taxonomy): Eukaryota > Metazoa > Arthropoda > Insecta > Orthoptera > Acrididae > Schistocerca > Schistocerca cancellata. Next base: position 369,253,588 of record NC_064632.1, read on the forward strand.
AGATCCACAGCATCGATCACATACTTGATCTAAGTAGATGGAGACGTTTCGAATAAAGATCTGAATCACAAACGGAAAAAAATGTGCCTTTACAACAATTCTTAAGGCAATGAAAATGAGATGCGTTTGCAATGCGAATTTTGATGAACGAGTTGCAAAACTCGCTCTACACACTACCCAACCCCACTGAAGAAGTAGGTTTTGATTCCTTTGCTCGTGGTCTCGCGGTAGCGTTCTCGCTTCCCGAGCACTGGGTCCCGGGTTCGATTCCCGGCGGGGTCAGGGATTTTTCCTGCCTCCAGATCACTGGGTGTTGTTGTGTCGTCTTCATCATCATCATTCATCCCCATTACGGTCGGAGGAAGGCAATGGAAAACCACCTCCACTAGGACCTTGCCTAGTACGGCGGGCGGGTCTCCCGCATCGTTCCCCTACGCTCCGTCACGGAGTATGGGACTTCATCATCATCAAGGATCTTATAGTTTCTACAGATTCTCAGTTGATGCAAAAGGAAAAAAGCGAAAGTGAACAATGCTAACTACTTTCACAGTTCATTGTTCATTTGAATATTTGATCACATGACAAATTATTATTCTTTATTTTATTATATAGAGAGTTCCTTATATTTTTTCTCCGCGTGCGTCGATTCCGTTTCTTGATCTTTGTCCATAACGCAAGCTTTTACACACACTGTGTTTGAGTCGCAGCACTAGCGAACTTCTTTAGCGCTTCTGTCCAGTTTCCAAACAAACGCAAAACAAATCCAAAATCAGAGTTAACAGACCAATATAAGGAGTATTCAGTGAATTCGGATTTAAAATGTTGCCAATTAATCGGACCCTAGATTCTAAGAAATTATGATCGTACGTGAAGTTAGAGAGAGGATAGAAATTAGTTATTCAGTGACCATACTGGTACAGGAATAAGATATGACTTACAGAAATCCGTTCTACTACATTCCGTCTTTTGAAATTGTCCCACCACAGAAGATCGTATTAAAATTCCTCCTTTGTTACTACAAGAACACCGGAAAGATAGATGGTGAGATAAATGAACACGGAATAGAGAAAAAACAAGAAAAAAAAAACTAAAATCGCTCAATGGGAGAAAGGGATCTGGAGCGGATAAGATAAACGCGAGATACCGCAGAGCTTATGAGAAAGAACTTACTCCCATTCTAGAAGCTGTTTTGCCTCAGGTCACTGTATGAACAAAGAATAGCAAGAGATCAGAAAAAAATTGCAGCTCATTCCCATTTTGAAGGAGAGTCGTCGGACAGATGCTTGTAATTATGGGACTGTATTGCTGATTAATCTGCTATTAAATTATCAAAGATGTTTTAGGATCAAGCATTAAATGTTTTTGGAGAGCTAAAAATCTCCTCTAAAAAAAATGTACACTGATTGCGTTAACAGAGAACTTGCATTACGCAGCTTCCCCTCAACCGTCAACCACGGCGACCAAGTTAATGCTGTGTTCCTTGACTTTATGAAGGCATTCTACAAGTGTAAAGTAACGCATAACTTAGAGTATACCACACTAGATTGTCGACAGCGTACAGTTCTTAGAGGATAGAACTCAACACGTTGATTCATGTAGAGATAGGTTCGAGAGAACCCAAAGGAGAGTTATAGGGTCATTACTGTTTGCCTTATACATACGGTGGGTGAACAAAAAACTTAATGCACGAAAAACACAACACATTACACGCCTAATACTGTGTAGGAAAATGGGTGGCATTCAAACACATTCCAGTTGTCTCGGGATGTATAAATACGGGTCCTGTATAGTTTTGTGGGGAATCTTATACCATTTTTACTGCAAAATAGTCGCAAGTTCAGGTAATTATGATGGAGGAGAGTAGTGATCATGCACTCTTCTGTCTGAGGTAGACCGCAAAGTCTCAATTGTATTGAGACATGGCCACTCCGGTGGCCAGGAGAGAAGCGACAATTCATCCTCGTGCTCACATGAGGTGAGTTGGGTGACCAGAGGCTGTGTCGTCTTGGAACACAACATCACCACTGGGGAACAAACATTGTATCATGGGGTGGATCCGATCCGCAGAAATGGTCACGTAGTCTTTGGAAGTGGTACGCCTTTGCAGAGCAACTGTGAGGCCCCTTGGGATACCGCTGTATGACTACCCAAATAATCACCGACCCCCTCCATGCTTCACCGTTGGGTCGTAAACTTGGGCAGAAGTTGGAAACAGTGTGAAACCAGACTCATCCGACCAAATAACTTTTGTGCAATTGCTCAGTAATCCAGGCTTGATGGCTTCGGCACCTTTTTCCTGTTACAGCCATTTCCATCAGTGAAGTTTGGTTTTTGAATTCCGGCTCGCCGTGCAATTCCCATCTTATGGGGATTCCCTTGTCTTGTTTCGATACTGACCGAGATCACGAGTGCGAAATTCGGTTCTGCATTGGCTTTTCCAGCTTGCGTCGTCTTATTTTCTCATCACAGTCCTCTAGAACAAGCGTCTGCCACAATCATTCAACACACACACACACTTGTCCGCGTTGTGACTTAGCTGACGATGTTCGTCCGCTTTCCCTGTTTGCGGAACAAATCGTCGATACGGTGCCTCTTGAAGCACAAAACACATCAGCTGCCTCGTTTATGGAAGCAACAACTATACGAGCAACAATTTGCCCTCGTTCCAAATCACTCAGCTCCTACAGCGACTGACACTTGCAACGTATTGAGGACATTGCACAGGTGTCGTTGGTGGTCAGATATAACAGCGCAACCTGCAGACTTGGTTAGTATCTTCAGTTATGTTCAAGGATACATTTATCACGGTATTTGCTCATTTTCGTCCGACCCCTGCAAATGATCTGGTGGATCACGTCGAAAGCTCCATGGAGCAATAGTCTCTGAACCAGTCGAGGTAATCAAATACCATTTGAAATGATCAATCTTTTCATCAATATGACCCTCAACTGCGGTTGTTCGTCAAATCAGATTTTATGTTCCATGATGCCGTTCACAGACGATGCCGTATCTATAGGAAGGTAGCAAAGGTATAAGAGTGCAACGAAATGCAAGAAGAGCTGTGCAGGATCAATGCTTCGTACAATGAGTGGTAGTTGACGCTAATCGTAAATAAACATTACGCACTGCGTATAAATATATGTTAAGTTCTATTAATGTTCGGTTACGGTAATGATGAAAAACTCTCTAAAACACAAATGAATTACAGACATTGGCCGCGAGTAGGCATTGATGTAAATTAATGGGGAACTTTGAAAATTTGTGCCGGACTGGGATTCGAAAGGTTCTCTCCTCCTTACTAGGCAGTTGCTCTGACCATTGAGCCATCCGGAGACAGCAGTCATCGCAACTGCACGGACTACCGTAGCACGCCTCCTGTCAGCCCTAAATTCTCAATTAATCCTTAACTTATCCTAGCACTACGAATGTAGTGCCTCTTGTCCATTTCCTCATTAATCGTGTCATTTCGCCAATTCCCGTAAGAGTTCAAACCAGGTGCGTATCCGCGCTGAAAAGATCATTGGCTGTCTTCGCCTTAAGTATACGTATATGGTGTCTGTTCTTGTTCAGGCACCACATATACAGGGTGGTCCATCTGAAGTTTCGGACGAGATTATCTTTAAAACTATACATCGGTTAAAAATAGTGGGTAAGAAAAGTTGGTAAGCTCAGAGGGGGACATCAAATGATACTACATGTAAATATTAAATGGAAACACCCATTTTTATTGCAGATTCGGATTATCCATAAAAAAGTAATCAAGTTCTGTCCGAAACATTTTTTTAAACCATTGACATATGGTGCTGAAATCGAGAAACATTAAAATTGGGGAAGAACTCCGATTTATTTAGAATTATCCGAGAAGGACGCATCAAATCGATACAACATATGCACCAATTCATTCATTACGCCAAATGAAGCTATTTTTTTTTAAAGAAATTTATCCTACTCGCTACAGGTTTTGATGGAGGGAGACGAAAGGGTATTAAAATCTCGTTAGGGAACTCTTCACGATTACATTACTCACCCGACTGCGGCGCTACCGTGGCCAAACTGCGAATTGTGGCTCAATATAAAGTTCGGTGCAATGCGATCAGGCGATTGACTTTACGCATTGAAGCAAATGGGGATAATTTTGAACGATTTTTTTGTGGCTAATTTCATTAATTAAGCACCCCAAATTGTGAGAGGCAAGGGGACTCACTCAAATGAAGCACCCCATGGGAACATCATTCTACTACGTCCATGTTGTTCCTCGGTAACGTTAAAAGTAGGATACAGTACATTTTGAACAAAAATAACTTAATTTGTCGTAACGAAAGAATTGGTGCACATTTTTATCGATTTGATGCGCCTTTCTCGGATAATTCTAAATAAATCAGAGTTCTTCCCCAATTTTACTTTTTTCTCGATTTCAGCGCCATCTGTCAGTGGATTAAAAAATTTCAGACAAAACTTGATTACTTTTTTTATGGAGAATCCGACTCTGCTATAAAAATTGATGTTTCTATTTCAGATTTAAAAGTTGCCCGCCGTCCCACCCAAGGGGGTGGGGGCTGGGGGTCACGTGTAGTATCATTTGATGTCCCCCTTTGAGCATACGAACTTGTCTTACCCACTACTTTTACCCGATGTATAGTTTTCGAGATAATCTCATCCGAAACTTCAGATGGACCACCCTGTATATACTCTCTAAAACAGCAACGAACAGAATATGAGATCTTAAGATTTACCATCCGGAGCGACCAAAAGTGCATAAACGCGAAAAAACTTGAAAAGCAAATTCACAGATTACTTTTACGAAAATGTAATTCATCCTTGAAAGAAATGGCTTGCGAAAGACTTGTTCTATCGAGTCTTTTTGTATCGGTCATTTGTCCGACATTTTTACCAGCTTGGATTAACAAATAATACAGAACATCCAATGAAGAACGAAACGTCCCGTCGTGGAATCCTTTAGTAAGAATGAGGTGCTAATCACTCTCCAGTGGTGGACGTTATTGCAGAGGAGTTGTGTTGAAACTTAAGAGACTGTACGTTCGATGAATACACAGAAAACATAGCATTTTCTCGCAAATGTGTGTTACAAATGACCAGAACGAGATACTAGGAGCTCGTGAACTCATATGGACTCTTGCTCACAGTCGTTCTGCCCATAAATGTTTCACAAATATGATAGCAAGAGGAGATGGGATTCCCAGGGGGGGGAGGGGGGGAGGGAGAGTATGACAGTGTTACAGAATACACTCTGCCACACACTGTAAGGTGGCTTTAGAAGCGTAAACGTATATGTGGATACAGTCAGTTTCGTTTCCGGATAGAGCGAGGCAATACCATCTACTCTTACAGAGATCTTGATAGTTGTTCAGAATTTAATGTACTTACTTGGCGTTGTGAAAACAAACAGAGCAACAATCAAAGGCTATACGGACAAATTGTGATGACCATGTACATTTTCAAAAACTTTTATTTCATTTAAAATAATATGTTTCAGTTACAAGTAGCTGTTGCTGCATTCCAGCAGTTTCCTGTAGATATTTACTTCGTATCAGGCTGACGCCGTTTAGTAGACCCAAAATTACGCTAAAGACCGAGGTGAACGATGCCGCTTATTGCTGTGCAAGGCTACTTATTACAGGCCTTGCGGTAATATTTAGTACTCTTTGCCAGAATTCACTTTAATATTAAGAGTTGTGCTGTACCGAGGTTAAGGTGACCCATATATTCTTGTGTCTGAAGGTTGTTTCCATCTGCCCACCGAGGTCATACTCGTAACCTACGGAAAGCACAGGGAAAAGTGACGAGCTGTTGTATTTCTGCTGAAGCTTCAATACAGCTCTAAATATTCGATAGTCTGCGTATTTCTCTGTAGTTGTCTGGTTCGAACTAGTTTAGCTGTTATATATCTTCCACTATAGTCAAATCTTTCAAATGGCTCTGAACACTATGGGACTTAAAATCTAGGGTCATCAGTCCCCTAGAACTTAGAACTAATTAAACCTAGCTAACCTAAGGACAGCACACAACACCCAGTCATCACGAGGCAGAGAAAATCTCTGACCCCGCCGGGAATCGAACCCGGGAACCCGGGCGTCCACTATAGTCGGCTGTGGCATTGAAACTCTAACGACTTCAATGCCACCGGATCAGTTAACTGGAAATTTCTTCCGTTTATTGTTTCATGACACCAAAGATATACTTCTGGTTGATTTGTAATAATAATATCTCCAGTGGTAACCGAACAAAGGGATATCCAGTGCAATACTTACAATTATTGCTAGTGTTAAGGGGAAGAGGATTATGAAGATACCATAGAAAAAAAATTATTACTGCAGTTTCAGTGTTTGCGGTTTACATAGAATCAGAAAAGAGGAAGAAAGAAGAAATCTAGATAGGCACAACCAGAGTCGAATCCAACGGTTCAGTTAGCGCTGTGGTGTTACATGCTGATTCTCAGGGAAAACCATTGCATAGAATCAGAAAAGAGGAAGAAAGAAGAAATCTAGATAGGCACAACCAGAGTCGAATCCAACGGTTCAGTTAGCGCTGTGGTGTTACATGCTGATTCTCAGGGAAAACCATTGCATACACTTGAAGGGAGGTGGCTCCTGTCCAGTGTAACATTACAAGGTAGTTTATTGCGATTAGTATTTGAATTCGACTGTAAGAATAATCTGTGGTCTCCTTTATAAGTTCAATGTAACAGCAAAAATCATAATGTAGCCATTCATATGAACATGACGAAGCGTGATTAACTGAATCTGATAATACTTCGTTTGGCGAGTAAATTATTTAGGAAAAACGCTTTTAAAGCCAAATGCGAACAAATAACTAATCGTTTGTTTATTGCTATTGCCACGTGGAAATGACCAGAGCGATGAATTCGTTAATATATACTAAAGTCTTTCATTGATATTTCAAAAGCTGAGTGTAACTCCCTTCTATCGATCTTATATTTTTTCGTGAAGAGCATTGCCCACATATTTGTTTATAATATTAATAGCTTAGCGTCAGCTGCTTCGCTCACGTAGACTGCATGATGTGCACAGATTTTTGTTTCTCTTTAATCAAATTTTTATGTTGTCCACAAATTGCAAAGCCGGCCGGAGTGGCCGAGCGGTTCTAGGCGCTACAGTTTGGAACCGCGCGACCGCTACGGTCTCAGGTTCGAATCTTGCCTCGGGCATGGATGTTTGTGATGTCCTTAGGTTAGTTAGGTTCAAATGGCTCTGAGCACTATGGGACTCAACTGCTGAGGTCATTAGTCCCCTAGAACTTAGAACTAGTTAAACCTAACTAACCTAAGGACATCACAAACATCCATGCCCGAGGCAGGAGTCGAACCTGCGACCGTAGCGGTCTTACGGTTCCAGACTGCAGCGCCTTTAACCGCACGGCCACTTCGGCCGGCGGTTAGTTAGGTTTAAGTATTTCTAAGTTCTAGGGGACTGATGACCTCAGCAGTTAAGTCCCATAGTGCTCAGAGCCATTTGAACCATTTTGAACAAATTGCAAAACCTTCCAAACTTTTCACGGTAATTAAGGCCATAGAAGCATGGTTTCTCCGATTGTATTTCAGACCAAAAAACGATTATGGTAGCTGCAGTCGGAGTTCTTTGTTAACCATGGCTTTTGCGCAGTTGTGATATTTACATAGAAACTTTCATGCCCTAACGAGTACTTATTTGTATGTATCGACAAGTGAAATATCAATTTTTCTAGAAGTAGCTTCATAATTTTTTCATCGTGTTGAAATTTTTTTAAACATTTTCGTCTCCTATTTGATCAAAAGCAATGAAACATGTATTTATTTCTAACAGAGGAATAAGATAAAAATTTTCATACATTTTGTTGAATCCTGCCTAGCCGTTGTGAAATTGTGGGGTGTCTAGGAAACCTGCTTTCTCGGATCGCTAGACAACGATTCAAGCAAATCGTATTAATGAGTTTGATTACAAAAGTAAGTGACAATACTTAACTTTCAGAAGTACACAGATGTGTCGCAAGCAAAAGGGTGACAAAAATAACAAGCAAGTTTCTTCAGTATAAATAATGCTACATAACACACGGGAAATGATTAGTCTCGAAGATTCTCGTAGATTGGGCCGCGACCAGTAGGGCGCGGCGCTTATGTCCTTTTCGCATAGAGGCCACGGATGTCGCGTTGTCGTCTTGGAGAGGGGTCGATCAGCGTGTAATTGACTGACGTCTTCTTCACAGCCCTTTCTGCTCTTTCGTTCCCGACAGGCGTTCCGGATCTTGACTTTACGCCGTAACACTTGTATCTTTGAAAATCCTTTCATAATGAAACAATTTCATGAAGTTTTTCAATCCCTATTTCACTTACAGAGGGGGTTGAATTTCCATAAACACTGAAACATGCAATACTTTTATTTCTAACCGAGAAGTCAAATACCAATTTTTGTAGATGGAGTTTTAAAAATGATTTAATGGTTCTTTAATAATGATTTATTTCCAAAAAACTTTCACCCACTAATTTACCCCGGTACTGGTTGAATTTCTAAATACGCTGAAAAACTAAATTTTTTATTTCTGACTAAGGAACCATATATCAATTTTTCTTAGTTACAGCTCCAAAATTGCCTTATAGCGATATTTTGTCACAAAGCTTTTCATCCCCTTTTTCACCCTCTTACGGATGGAAGGTCGAAAAATTCCTACTTAAACGACGCCTACAGTATAAGATCAACACCCTCTGCAGATTTCAAGTTTGTACTCTTAGTGGATTGGGCTGGACGACGATGAGCCCTTGAGTGGGTCAGTTGTCGGGACATTGCCTTTTATACACGGAGAAGAACATAACCATTCCCGTTTTGGTGAAAATGAGATGTAGTTTATAATTAAGACTAGGAACAATTGTAGGCGAAACGTGTGGTGTCTGTTACAGTACTCTACAGAAACTGAGCCCACTGCGTCACCGATCTACTCAGACTGAAGTGTAACGGAAGTAAAGGCTGCAGCCGCGTGAGACGGTCTCGCATTGCTTCATCTATCCTCCGCGTACAATTGCAGTACTGGAGCCTGGACTCCAGCCAGAGGCATGCACTCAACATTCTCGCACGCCTGTAGCGGAATGGAAGCGGTTACGAGCTTAAAGAAACAGCCATACCGCAGCACAGAGAAGCGCGTGACGCTGAGGTCGGCATTGACCGACTTGAGCCTTTCACGGACGTCTTCAGGAATTCTGCCTCTGCGTCACGTGACCATCGATGTATTCAGCACTTACCTAGCCATTCAAAAGATGGCACAGAGGGCTACATGTATTTCCTTCATCACCCTGTAACGTAACATATATGTATTTAATCCAACATTTAGCATATTAACTGGAATGGAAAGTGTTCCATTATGTTGCACCTGCACAATATTTACCAAACTTTGTGGAGATCTTCGTCGCACAACGGGCATTAAATAATTGAGATTTCATTCAACACGGGAATTATGTCCCTCGTTGTCTTGCGGTAGAGTTCTTGCTTCTCGCGCACGGGGTCCCGGGTTCGATTCCAGACGGGGACAGGGATTTTCCCTGCCTCGAGATGACTGGGTGTTGTGTCGTCATCATCATCATTCGTCCCCATTTCGGTCAGAGGAAGGCAATGGCAAACCACCTTGCCTAGTACGGTGGTGCGGGTTTCCCGCATCGTCCCCTACGCTCCTCGGAGTATGGGACCTAATCTTCATCATCAACATCCGTATAAAACTGTGACCTCGAGTAGGACGGCTACTGTCTTGTATTCATTGTGACATGAAAGAAAAGAAGTTTTCGAATGTCATCTTGAGGAATTTCTCGCAATGCCCGCAATCCTTGCAGTGTTAGTTCCTGAAAACTGCTGGCCGGAGGTATCGAATAGGTATCGTATCCCAGACATGCTCGCTGGGTGACGAATCATGTGAGTGGACCGATTAGTAAAGGACCGCTTCCTTTCTTCAAGGCGTTTGGTATTTGACGAACAGCGTGGTGACTCGCAGCATTCTTCTGGGAAATGATATCTGGTATCTTGGTCATGAAGGGGTTGACAACAGCGCCTACCATTCTTGACACATGCTAACGAGCAATCAGCGTCTCCCTTCAACAAATACTAAGTCAGATCCGCTGCCAAATCCAAAAACTCCCTGCGTCTTGTTCTTACACTTACTTTCTTTCTTTCTTTCGCTTACGCCATTGACCCGCAGCGATCGCAGGGTCGGCGTGGTTACAACGGATTTGGCAGTGTTAGTGTTAGGGATGGCCGGATGCCCTTCCTGCCGCCACCCCATACCCTCAGGACGGAATCAGTCTACCCCAACTGTTTGCGTCTAATGTGAAATGTGAAATAGTGCGGACGTGTTTCAAATGTCTGCGACGCGTGTAACTGAGGCGGAACGTGGGACTAGCCTGGTATTCACCTAGTGGGATGTGGAAAACCGGCTAAAAACCACATCCAGGCTGGCCGGCACACCGGCCCTCGTCGTTAATCCGCCGGGCAGATTCGATCCGGGGCCGGCGTGCCTACCCGAGTTCAGGAAGCAGTGCATTAGCGCTCTCGGCTACCCTGGCGGGTTATAGTTATATACACTACTGGCCACTAAAATTGCTACACCACGAAGATGACGTGCTACAGACGCGAAATTTAAAACACAGGAATAAGATGCTGTGATATGCAAATGATTAGCTTTTCAAAGCATTCACACAAGACTGGCGCTGGTGGCGAAACCTACAACGTGCTGACATAAGGAAAGTTTCCAACCGATTTCTCATACACAAACAGTAGTTGACCGACGTTGCCTGGTGAAACGTTGTTGTGATGCCTCGTGTAAGGAGGAGAAATGCGTACCATCACGTTTCCGACTTTGATAAAGGTCGGATTGTAGCCTGTCGCGATTGCTGTTTATTGTACCGCGACATTGCTGCTCGCGTTGGTCGAGACCCAATGACTGTTAGCAGAATATGGAATCGGTGGGTTCAGGAGGGTAATACGGAACGCCCTGCTGGATCCCAACGGCCTCGTATCACTAGCAGTCGAGATTACAGGCATCTTATCTGCATGTCTGTAACGGATCGTGCAGGTAGCGTTCTCGCTTCCCGAGCACGGGGTCCCGGGTTCGATTCCCGGCGGGGTCAGGGATTTTCACCTGCCTCGAGATGACTGGGTGTTTGTGTTGTCCTCATCATTTCATCATCCTCCAGGAAAATGGCGAAATTGGACTGAGCAAAGGTCGGGAAATTGTACGGGCGCTGATAACCACGCAGTTGAGCGCCCCACAAACCAAACATCATCATCATCATCACGGATCGTGCAGCCATGTCTCGATCCCTGAGTCAACAGGTGGTGACAACAACCATCTGCACGAACAGTTCGACGACGTTAGCAGCAGCATGGACTATCAGCTCGGAGACCATGGCTGCGGTTACCTTTGACGCTGCATCACAGACAGGAGCGCCTGCGATGGTGTACTCAACGACGAACCTGGGTGCACGAATGGCAAAACGTCACTTTTTCAGATGAATTCAGGTTCTGTTTACAGCATCATAATGGTCGCATCCGTGTTTGGCGACATTGCGGTGAACGAGCATTGGAAGCGTGTATTCGTCATACCGGCCTTATGGTATGGGGTGCCGTTGGTTACACGTCTCGGTCACCTCTTGTTCGCATTGACGTCACTTTGAACAGTGGATGTTACATTTCAGATGTGTTACGACCCGTGGCTCTACCCTTAATTCGATCCCTGCGAAACCCTACATTTCAGCAAGATAATGCACGATCGCATATTGCAGGCCCTGTACGGGCCTTTCTGGGTACAGAAAATGTTAGACTGCTGCCCTGGCCAGCACATTCTCCAGAGCTTTCACCAATAGACACGTCTGGTCAATGGTGGCCGAGGAACTGGCTCGTCACAATACGCCAGTCATTACTCTTGATGAACTGTGGTATCGTGTTGAAGCTGTATGGGCAGCTGTAACTGTAGACGCCATCCAAGCTCTGATTCCATGCCCAGGCGTATCAAGGCCGTTATTAGGGCCAGAGGTGGTTGTTCTGGGTACTGATTTCTCAGGATCCATGCACCCAAATTGCGTGAAAATGTAATCACATGTCAGTTCTAGTATAATATATTTGTCCAATGAATACCCGTTTATGATCTGCATTTCTTCTTGGTACAGCAATTTTAATGACCAGTAGTGTAGGTACGTCTCCGTCATCACTGATTCCTGTGACATTTCACCACTCCGCCTACACTCACGTGGGCGTCGAACTGACGTCCATGAACGGAAGAGAGCCTCATCGCAAGTATGTCTGCAAGACGCCATTGGGGTCGGCTGCAGTCTAACAAATATGCCTTTGAAATGCATGGAGAATTTCCTAACGAAATACAGATCACCCCACCATGATCCAAATCTATGGAAAAGATATGTGCGCAAAGAAACGGAGGTAAAGATGGCCTTCCCAGGCAAACCGTTGTTGAGTGCCCTGATAAATAATTAACAAATTAATAATTCAGTGGTAGTAATGGGGGCTATTAACTACTGGAATGAGGCAAGGGTTCTGAACCGTTAAATTTATTGGTCAGAGATTGGGAATAATATCCAAAAACAAACATTAAACAGTTGCTTTACTCAGAGAAAATGTGTCCAGATCGTAACATCCAGAACGTAGTAAGGTGATCATAGAAGAAAGAGAGAGTGGGGAAGGTAAAGGCTGCATTAATAAAAAACTTCCTGAGCTGTTGTAACTGTATTATACACCGTGTTAAGTTAGTGATGATGACTGATTCGGTATGTTAGTGAGAAAAAGAATGAAAGCTCAAATAGCAAACTCGTTGCAAGAAGACCACCTCTAAAGTGAATGATTAGTTAATCCGCAAGAAAGGCACCTATCACCTCACAAGATTTACGCAACCGCCACATGGCTGCGATACTTACACAAGACAGGTGAGATGAGATGAGATTGCAGATGGTGTTGGACTCTGGGGTGGCGCGTCCATCTCGTCTACAGCATCTGTCAGCTCACGAGGTGCCTCCAACAAGAATGTATATCTGACTTGTAACAAGGTCGCTCTCTGCTGCCTTGTTGCACTGACACGTCAAAAACTGCCTTTTGAGTCAGTCTCTTAATCCTGCCAATCGCAAAACTTGTTGTATTACCTCTCTCATATTCCAGAAAGTTCAAATTTCGAGTAACTACGAGTCTCCGTTCCCAAAGTTTGCGAATGCCGACAAACCAAATGAGGTCCCACCTAAACATACTGTCCCCCGCCTCCTCTACCACCACCCCGGAGTCCAGCGAACTCACCTCACTCATTTCGGTGGCTAACGGCACCCTCATGGCCACAACAAGACAGCACATCCCGCTACCTACTCAAGAAATAAAACTGCCATAACCGTTAGAATTAAAGAGTAGAAGGGGTAATCTCAGCAATCATATCTCAATCCTACGGGTCATTACACTCTATTTTGCAGATTAACCTGCTTTTATACATTACTGGGCCTTACCACACCATGAATCAAAAATGGCTCTGAGCACTATGCGACTTAACTTCTGAGGTCATCAGTCGCCTAGAACTTAGAACTAATTAAACCTAACTAACCTAAAGACATCACACACATCCATGCCCGAGGCAGGATTCGAACCTGCGACCGTAGCGGTCGCTCGGTTCCAGACTGTAGCGCCTAGAACCGCACGGCCACTCCGGTCACCATGAATCAAATTATTGGGCATAATTAGAATGAAATAAGAGGCTGGCTGCAGCCTGATGCGTTTTAAGACTCAGTGTCCCTCTTGACTCTGGCTCTGCACCACGAAAATCTTTGTTTCTGTGGTATGGTGTCAACAAACGACACACGACAAATCGAAATCTCAACCTGCTTCCAGTGACGTGTTCCCGACTATTCATTGTGATACTTTGGCTGTAATCTCTGTGTGAATTTCAACTGTTGTCATATGTCTGCTCCTGCCCTCAGGGGGCATAATATGCCAGGATGACAGAGATGTGGTTTGCGAGAGAGGGGTGAATTACTACGTCATGGCGTGCAGAGATACAGAGCCAAGTTCCGCATTGACTTTTATTCGCCAAAGAATACAGAGTGCCTCTGCTGATCCAGGCGCCCATGGCGCGTTGTGTGTGCGTGTGTCAGCGCAAACGCCAGTGCCGGAGACTGCCGCTACGGTGCCCGGCCGCTAAGTCCGCGTGAGGTAACGGTTGGCAGTGTGTGTCGGCCGAGACGGAAGTCCCACGCTTGCCCTCTGGAGCGAGTCTGCCTACCCCCTCAAGTGCCTCTCGTGGTCACCACAATAGCAGCCGTCGTTGTAGTAGAGCCTCAGCAGCTGCAGTTGTCCGCCCAGGACGGCTATGTCGATGACTGACGACAGCCTTGGACCCGGGAGTCGGCGAAATCGGATCCTATCTCCTCCCTTGCAGACGGCAGCTTGTAGTCGGTGGAATGACGTCACCCACGGAACGGGGTCTGGCGGTCCGTTCAGCAGGCCACTGGCCACCAGAATCCACCACCAGATGGTCGTCGTGGTTGGGTTACAACTGAAACAGCCGTCATTCTATCCAGTTCCAGAAAGGGAGAGAATGGCGACGTGACAGCTTACCTTGCACCTCTGGGCGCCCGTATTTATACTCCCTTTCCTGCATTTCTGACGAAGTTCCTTTGGAGGGGCCGAGTGCAGTGTTCCTCAACAACTATAACGCCAGCTTTTCTAGCCCACTACAGCTCCCACCGGAGTAGGATTCGTTATGAACAGCAAGATAGGGCAGAGAGTGTGTTACCGTGAACAGAGCAGTCATAGGGTTGATATTATCGGAAACGGCACCAAGTATAGAGAAAGTATATGAAGATATTGAAAGGTTAATACAGTACGTAAAGGGAGATGAAAATCTAATAGTCATGTGGGACTGAAATGCAGTTGTGGGGGACGGAGTAGGAGGACAGGTTACGGGAGAATATGAGCTTGGAACAAGGTATGAGAGAGAGCAGAAAGAGTACCGCAATAAATTTCAGCTAGTAATAGCGAATACCTGATAAAGAATCACAAGAGGAGGAGGTATACTTGAAAAATACCCGGTGACAAGGGAAGATTTCAGTTTGAATTCATCGTAGAGATTCCGAAATCAGATACTGGATTGTAAGGCGTACCCAGGAGCAGATATAGATTCAGATCACAATGTAGTAGTGATGAAGAGTAGGCTGAAGTTTAAAGAGATTAATCAGGAAGAATCAATACGCAAAGAAGTGCGATACGGAATTACTCGTGCGGTAGCGTTCTCGCTTCGCCCGCCCGAATTCCCGGGTTCGATTCCCGGCGGGGTCGGGGATTTTCTCTGCCTCGTGATGACTGGGTGTTGTGTGATGTCCTTAGGTTAGTTAGGTTTAAGTAGTTCTAAGTTATAGGGGACTGATGACCATAGATGTTAAGTCCCATAGAGCTCAGAGCCATTTGAACCATTTTGAACAGAAGTACTAGTGAATGACGAGATACGTTTGAAACCCTCTAAGGCTATAGACACACCAATAAGGAATAGCTCAGTAGGCAGTACAGTTGAAGAGGAATGGACATCTCTAAAATGAGCCATCACAGACGTTGGGAAGGAAAAATAAGGCAGAAGGAACAGATAACATTCCATCAGTTCTAAAAATCATTGCGGGAAATGGTAACAAAACGAGTATTCACTCTGGGGTGTAAAATGTATGAGTCTGCAGACGTACCATCTGACTTTCAGAAAAATGTCTTCGACCCCCATGCACCATAGACCTTGCCATTGGTGAGGAGGCTTGCGTGCCTCAGCGATACAGATAACCGTACCGTAGGTGCTACCACAACGGAGGGGTATCTGTTGAGAGGCCAGCAAACGTGTGGTTCCTGAAGAGGGGCAGCAGCCTTTTCAGTAGTTGCAGGGGCAACAATCTGGATGATTGACTGATCTGGCCTTGTAACACTAACCAAAACGGCCTTGCTGTGCTGGTACTGCGAATGGCTGAAAGCAAGGGGAAACTACAGCCGTAACTTTTCCCGAGGGGATGCAGCTTTACTGTATGGTTAAATGATGATGGCGTCCTCTTGGGTAAAATATTCCGGAGGTAAAATAATCCCCCATTCGGATCTCCGGGCGGGGACTACTCAAGAGGACGTCATTATCAGGAGAAAGAAAACTGGCGTTTTACGGATCGGAGCGTGTAAGGTCAGATCCCTTAATCGGGCAGGTAGGTTAGAAAATTTAAAAAGGAAAATGGATAGGTTAAAGTTAGATATAGTGGGAATTAGTGAAGTTCGGTGGCAGGAGAAACAAGACTTTTGGTCAGGTGAATACAGGGTTATAAATACAAAATCAAATAGGGGTAATGCACGAGTAGGTTTAGTAATGAATAAAAAATAGGAGTGCGGGTAAGCTACTACAAACAGCATAGTGAACGCATTATTGTATCCAAGATAGACACGAAGCCCACGCCTACTACAGTAGTACAAGTTTATAAGCCAACTAGCTCTGCAGATGACGAAGAAATTGAAGAAATGTATGAGGAGATGAAAGAAATTATTCAGTTAGTGAAGGGAGACTAATATTTAATAGTCATGGGTGACTGGAATTTGATAGTAGGAAAAGGTAGAGAAAGAAACGTAGTAGATGAATATGGATTTTGCGCACAGCAGAGCTTAATCAGAGCTAACGCTTGGTTCAAGAATCATCAAAGAAGATTGTATACATGGAAAATGACTGGAGATACTGACAGGTTTCAGCTAGATTATATAATGGTAAGACAGAGATTTAGGAACCAGGTTTTAAATTGTAAGACATATCCAGGGGCAGATGTGGACTCTGACCACAATCTATTAGTTATGAACTGCAGATTACAATTGAAGAAACTGCAAAAAGGTGGGAATTTAAAAAGATGAGACCTGGATAAACTGACTAAACCAGAGGTTGTAGAGTTTCAGGGAGAGCATAAGGGAACAATTGACAAGAATGGGGGAAAGAAATATAGTAGAATAAGGAGTAGCTTTGAGGGATGACGCAGTGAAGGCAGCAGAGGATAAAGAAGGTAAAAAGACGAGGGCTAGTAGAAATCCTTGGGTGACACAACAAATATTGAATTTAATTGATGAAATGAGAAAATACAAAAATGCAGTAAATGAAGCAGGCAAAAAGGAATACAAACGTCTCAAAAATGAGATCGACAGGAAGTGCAAAATGGCTAAGCAGGGATGGCTAGAGGACAAATGTAAGGATGTGGAGGCTTATCTCACTAGGGGTAAGGTAGATAATGCCTACAGGAAAATTAGACACCTTTGGAGAAAAGAGAACCACTTGCATGAATATCAAGAGGTCAGATAGAAACCCAGTTCTAAGCAAAGAAGGGAAAACAGAAAAGTGGAGGGAGTATATAGGGTGTCTACACAAGGGCGACGTACTTCAGGGCAATATTGTGGAAATGGAATAGGATTTAGATGAAGATGAAATGGGAGATAAGATACTGCGTGAAGAGTTTGACAGAGCACTGAAAGACCTAAGTCGAAACAAGGCCCAGGGGAGTAGAGAACATTCCATTAGAACTACTGACAGCCTTGGGAGAGCCAGTCCTGACAAAACTCTACCATGTTGTTGTTGTGGTCTTCAGTCCTGAGACTGGTTTGATGCAGCTCTCCATGCTACTCTATCCTGTGCAAGCTTCTTCATCTCCCAGAACCTACTGCAGCCTACATCCTTCTGAATCTGTTTAGTGTATTCATCTCTTGGTCTCCCTCTACGATTTTTACCCTCCACGCTGCCCTCCAGTACTATATTGGTGATTCCTTGATGCCTCAGAACATGTCCTACCAACCAATCCCTTCTTCTAGTTAAGTGGTGCCACAAACTTCTCTTCTCCCCAATCCTTTTCAATACCTCCTCATTAGTTATGTCATCTACCCATCTAATCTTCAGCATTCTTCTGTAGCACCACATTTCGAAAGCTTCTATTCTCTTCTTGTCCAAACTGGTTATCGTCCATGTTTCACTTCCATACATGGCTACGCTCCATACAAATACTTTCAGAAACGATTTCCTGACACTTAAATCAATACTCGATGTTAACAAATTTCTCTTCTTCAGAAACGCTTTCCTTGCCATTACCAGTCTACGTTTTATATCATCTCTACTTGGACCATCATCAGTTACTTTGCTCCCCAAATAGCAAAACTCCTTTACTACTTTAAGTGTCTCATTTCCTAATCTAATTCCCTCAGCATCACCTGACTTAATTCGACTACATTCCATTATCCTCGTTTTGCTTTTGTTGATGTTCATCTTATATCCTCCTTTCAAGACACTGTCCATTCCGTTCAACTGCTCTTGCAAGTCCTTAGCTGTCTGTGACAGAATTACAATGTCATCGGCGAACATCAAAGTTTTTATTTCTTCTCCATGGATTTTAATACCTACTCCGAATTTTTCTTTTGTTTCCTTCACTGCTTGTTAAATATACAGATTGAATAACATCTGGAAGAGGCCACAACCCTGTCTCACTCCCTTCCCAACCACTGCTTCCCTTTCATATCCCTCGAGTCGTATGACTGCCATCTGCTTTCTGAACAAATTGTACATAGCCTTTCGCTCCCTGTATTTTACCCCTGCCACCTTCAGAATTTGAAAGAGAGTATTCCAGTCAACATAGTTAAAAGCTTTCTCTAAGTCTACAAATGCTAGAAACGTAGGTTTTCCTTTCCTCAATCTAGCTTCTAAGATAAGTCGTAGGGTCAATATTGCCGCACGTGTTCCAACATATCTACGGAATCCAAACTGATCATCTAAGAGGTCGGCTTCTACCAGTTTTTCCATTCGTCTGTAAAGAATTCCCGTTAGTATTTTGCAGCTGTGACTTACTAACGGATAGTTCGGTAATTTTCACATGTGTCAGCACCTGCTTTCTTTGGGATTATTATATTCTTCTTAAAATCTGAGGGTATTTCGCCTGTCTCGTACATCTTGCTCACCGGATGGTAGAGTTTTGTCAGGACTGGCTCTCCCAAAGCCGTCAGTAGTTATAATGGAATGTTGTCTACCCCCGGGGCCTTGTTTCGACTCAGGTCTTTCAGTGCTCTGTCAAACTCTTCACGCAGTATCGTATCTCCCATTTCATCTTCATCTACATCCTCTTCCATTTCCATAATATTGTCCTCAAGTACATTGCCCTTGTATAGGCCCTCTATATACTCCCTCCACCTTTCTGCTTTCACTTCTTTGCTTAGAACTGGGTTTCCATCTGAGCTCTTGATATTCAGTATCTATCATACCCCTAGTGAGATAACCCTCTACATCCTTACATTTGTCCTCTAGCCATCCATGCTTAGCCATTTTGCACTTTCTGTCGATCTCATTTTTGAGACGTTTGTATTCCCTTTTGCCTGACTCATTTACTGCGTTTTTATGATTTCTCCGTTCATCAATTAAATTCAATATTTCTTCTGTTACCCCAGGATTTCTACTAGCCCTCGTCTTTTTTCCTACTAGGTCCTCTGCTGCCTTCACTACTTCATCTCTCAAAGCTACCCATTTTCTTCTACTGTATTTCTTTGCCCCATTCCTGTCAATTGTTCCCTTATGCTCTCCCTGAAACTCTGTACAACCTTTGGTTCTTTCAGTTTATCCAGGTCACATCTCCTGAAATTCCCACCTTTTTGCAGTTTCTTCAGTTTTAATGTACAGTTCATAACCAATAGATTGTGATCAGAGTCCACATCTGCCCCTGGAAATGTCTTACAATTTAAAACCTGGTTCAGACTTCAAGAAGAATATAATAATTCCAATCCCAAAGAAAGCAGGTGTTGACAGATGTGAAAATTACCGAACTATCAGTTTAATAAGTTACGGCTGCAAAATACTAACGCGAATTCTTTACAGACGAATGGAAAAACTGGTAGAAGCCGACCACGGGGAAGATCAGTTTGGATTCTGTAGAAATGTTGGAACACGTGAGGCTATATTGACCCTACGACTTACCTTAGAAGCTAGATTAAGGAAAGGCAAACCTACGTTTCTAGCATTTGTAGACTTAGAGAAAGCTTTTGACAATTTTGACTGGAATACTCTCTTTCAAATTCTGAAGGTGGCAGGTGTAAAATACAGGGAGTCATACGAGTCGAGGGATATGAAAGGGAAGCAGTGGTTGGGAAGGGAGTGAGACAGGGTTGTGGCCTCTCCCCGATGTTATTCAATCTGTATATTTAACAAGCAGTGAAGGAAACAAAAGAAAAATTCGGAGTAGGTATTAAAATCCATGGAGAAGAAATAAAAACTTTGATGTTCGCCGATGACATTGTAATTCTGTCACAGACAGCTAAGGACTTCCAAGAGCAGTTGTACGGAATGGACAGTGTCTTGAAAGGAGGATATAAGATGAACATCAACAAAAGCAAAACGAAGATAATGGAATGTAGTTGAATTAAGTCAGGTGATGCTGAGGGAATTAGATTAGGAAATGAGACACTTAAAGTAGTAAAGGAGTTTTGCTATTTGGAGAGCAAAATAACTGATGATGGTCGAAGTAGAGAGGATATCAAATGTAGACTGGTAATGGCAAGGAAAGAGTTTCTGAAGAAGAAAAATTTGTTAACATCGAGTATTGATTTAAGTGTCAGGAAATCGTTTCTGAAAGTATTTGTATGGAGCGTAGCAATGTATGGAAGTGAAACATGGACGATAAATAGTTTGGACAAGAAGAGAATAGAAGCTTTCGAAATGTGGTGCTACAGAAGAATGCTGAAGATCAGATGGGTAGATCATATAACTAATGAGGAGGTATTGAAGAGGATTGGGGAGAAGAGAAGTTTGTGGCAGCACTTAACTAGAAGAAGGGATTGGTTGGTAGGACATGTTCTGAGGCATCAAGGGATCACCATTTTAGTATTGGAGGGCAGCATGGAGGGTAAAAATCGTAGAGGGAGACCAAGAGATGAATACACTAAGCAGATTCAGAAGGATGTAGGCTGCAGTAGGTACTGGGAGATGAAGAAGCTTGCACAGGATAGAGTAGCATGGAGAGCTGCAGCAAACTAGTCTCAGGACTGAAGACTACAACAACAACATTATCGACACAATTCCGAAGTTTACAAGAGCCAAGTGCGAGAATTACCGCACCATCAGCTTAACAGCTCATGCATCCAAGTTGCTTGCAAGAATAACATACAGAAGAATAGAAAAGGAAATTGAGTATGTATTAGATGACGATCAGTTTGGCTTCGCGAAAGGTAAAGACACTAGAGAGGTATTTCTGACGTTGCGGTTGATAATGGAAACAATACTAAAGAAAAATCAAGACACGTTAATAGGATCTGTTGACGTGGAAAAAGCGTACGAAGTGCCAAATAACGCAAGATGTTCGAAATTCTGAGGAAAATAGGAGTAAGCTATAGGGAGAGATGGGTAATATACAATAAGTACAAGAGCCAAGGGAGAATAATAAAGAGTGGACTACCAAGAACGAAGTACTCGGATTAAAGAGGGTGTAAGACATGGATGTAGTCTTTCGCTACTACTGTTCAGTCTGTACATCAAAGAAGCAAAGATGAAAATAAAACAAAGGTTCAGGAGTGGAATTAAAATTCGAGGTGAAAGGATATTGATGATACTATTCGCTGATGACGTTGCTATCCTGAGTGAAAGTGAAGAATTACATGATCTGCTGAATGGAATGAACAGTCTAATGAGTGCAGAATATGGGTTGAGAGTAAATCGAAGGACGACGAAAGTAATGAGAAGTTGCAGAAATGACAACAGCGAGAAACTTAACACCAATATTGATTGTCACGAAGTAAATGAGTTAAGGGATTCTACTACCTAGGCATCAAAATAACCAGTGACGGACGGAACAAGGAGGACATCAAAAGCAGACTAGCACAGACAAAAAGGGCATTCCTGGGCAAGAGAAGTCTGCTGATATCAAACATAGGTATCAATTTGAGGAAGAAATTTCTGAGAATGTATACATTTTGAGCACAGAATTGTATGATAGTGAAACATGTACTGTGGGAAAACTTGAACAGAATAGAATCGAAGCAACTGAGATGCGGTGCCATAGACGAATGTTGAAAATTAGGTAGATTGATAAGATGAATGAGGAGGTTCCACGTGAATCGGAGAGGAAAGGAATGTGTGGGAAACACTGACAAGGAGAAGGGGCATGGTGATATTACATCTGTTAAGGTATCAGGGAAAATCTTCCGTGGTATTTAATTAAATATTTTGTCGTCATTTAAACCGTCGAGGTATGACTACATCATTCATGATTACAATGACTTTGTTTATACAGGGTGGTCCATTGATCGTGACCGGGCCAAATACACTCCTGGAAATGGAAAAAAGAACACATTGACACCGGTGTGTCAGACCCACCATACTTGCTCCGGACACTGCGAGAGGGCTGTACAAGCAATGATCACACGCACGGCACAGCGGACACACCAGGAACCGCGGTGTTGGCCGTCGAATGGCGCTATCTGCGCAGCATTTGTGCACCGCCGCCGTCAGTGTCAGCCAGTTTGCCGTGGCATACGGAGCTCCATCGCAGTCTTTAACACTGGTAGCATGCCGCGACAGCGTGGACGTGAACCGTATGTGCAGTTGACGGACTTTGAGCGAGGGCGTATAGTGGGCCTGCGGGAGGCCGGGTGGACGTACCGCCGAATTGCTCAACACGTGGGGCGTGAGGTCTCCACAGTACATCGATGTTGTCACCAGTGGTCGGCGGAAGGTGCACGTGCCCGTCGACCTGGGACCGGACCCCAGCGACGCACGGATGCACGCCAAGACTGTAGGATCCTACGCAGTGCCGTAGGGGACCGCACCGCCACTTCCCAGCAAATTAGGGACACTGTTGCTCCTGGGGTATCGGCGAGGACCATTCGCAACCGTCTCCATGAAGCTGGGCTACGGTCCCGCACACCGTTAGGCCGTCTTCCGCTCACGCCCCAACATCGTGCAGCCCGCCTCCAGAGGTGTCGCGACAGGCGTGAATGGAGGGACGAATGGAGACGTGTCGTCTTCAGCGATGAGAGTCGCTTCTGCCTTGGTGCCAATGATGGTCGTATGCGTGTTTGGCGCCGTGCAGGTGAGCGCCACAATCAGGACTGCATACGACAGAGGCACACAGGGCCAACACCCGGCATCATGGTGTGGGGAGTGATCTCCTACACTGGCCGTACACCACTGGTGATCGTCGAGGGGACACTGAATAGTGCACGGTACATCCAAACCGTCATCGAACCCATCGTTCTACCATTCCTAGACCGGCAAGGGAACTTGCTGTTCCAACAGGACAATGCACGTCCGCATGTATCCCGTGCCACCCAACGTGCTCTAGAAGGTGTAAGGCAACTACCCTGGCCAGCAAGATCTCCGGATCTGTCCCCCATTGAGCATGTTTGGGACTGGATGAAGCGTCGTCTCACGCGGTCTGCACGTCCAGCACGAACGCTGGTCCAACTGAGGCACCAGGTGGAAATGGCATGGCAAGCCGTTCCACAGGACTACATCCAGCATCTCTACGATCGTCTCCATGGGAGAATAGCAGCCTGCATTGCTGCGAAAGGTGGATATACACTGTACTAGTGCCGACATTGTGCATGCTCTGTTCCCTGTGTCTATGTGCCTGTGGTTCTGTCAGTGTGATCATGTGATGTATCTGACCCCAGGAATGTGTCAATAAAGTTTCCCCTTCCTGGGACAATGAATTCACGGTGTTCTTATTTCAATCTCCAGGAGTGTATTTCACGAAATAAGCGTCATACGAAAAAACTACAAAGAACGAAACTCGTCTAGCTTGAAGGGGGAAACCAGATGGCGCTGGTTGGCCCCCTAGATGGCGCTGCCATAGGTCAAACGGATATCAACTGCGTTTTTTAAAAATAGGAAACCTCATTTTTTATTACATATTCGTGTAGTACGTAAAGAAATGACTCTTTTAGTTGGACCACTTTTTTCGCTTTGTGATAGATGGAGCTGTAATAGTCACAAACATATGACTCACAATTTTAGACGAACAGTTGGTAACAGGTATGTTTTTAAATTCAAATACAGAACGTAGGAACGTTTGAACATTTTATTTCAGTTGTTCCAAAGTGATACATGTACCTTTGTGAACTTACCATTCCCACATTTATGCAATAAATGCTCAAAATGATATCCGTCAACCTCAATGCATTTGGCAGTACGTGTAACGAGATTCCTCTCAACAGCGAGTAGTTCGCCTTCCGTAATGTTCGCACATGCATTGACAATGCGCTGACACATGTTGTCAGGCGTTGTCGGTGGATCACGATAGCAATTATCCTTTAACTTTCCCCACAGAAAGAAACCCGGGGACGTTAGATCCGGTGAACGTGCGGGCCATGGTATGGTGCTTCGACGACCAATCCACCTGTCATGAAATATGCTATTCAACACCGCTTCAACCGCACGCAGCTATGTGCCGGACATCCATCATGTTGGAAGTACATCGCAATTCTTTCGTGTAGTGAAACATCTTGTAGTAACATCGGTAGAACATTACGTAGGAAATCAGCATACATTGCACGATTTAGACTGCCATCGATAAAATGGGGGCCAATTATCCTTCCTCCCATAATGCCGCACCATACATTAACCCGTCAAGGTCGCTATGTTCCACTTGTCGCAGCCATTGTGGATTTTCCGTTGCCCAATAGTGCATATTATGCCGGTTTGCGTTACCGCTGTTGGTGAATGACGCTTCGTCGCTAAATAGAACGCGTGCAAAAAATCTGTCATCGTCCCGTAATTTCTCTTGCGCCCAGTGGCTGAACTGTACACGACGTTCAAAGTCGTCACCAATGAATTCCTGGTGCATAGAAATATGGTATGTTGATGTAGCATTCTCAACACTGAAGTTTCTGAGATTCCCGATTCTCGCGTGGTTTGTCTGCTACTGATGTGCGGTTTAGCCGCGACAGCAGCTAAAACACCTACTTGTGCATAATCATTTGTTTCAGCTCGTGGTTGACGTTTCACATGTGGCTGAACACTTCCTGTTTCCGTAAACAACGTATCTATCCGGCGAACGGCCCGGACATTTGGATGATGTCGTCCAGGATACTGAGCAGCATACATAGCTCACCCCCGTTGGGCATTTTGATCACAATAGCCATACATCAACACGATATGGACCTTTTCCGCAATTGGTAAACGGTCCATTTTAACACGGGTAATGTATCTTGAAGCAAATACCGTCCGCACTGGCGGAATGTTACGTGATACCACGTACTTATACGTTTGTGTCTATTACAGTGCCATGTATCACAAAGCCAAAAAAGTGGTCCAACAAAACATTCATATTTCTGGACGTAGTTCACGAATATGTAAAAAAAAAAATGGGGGTTCCTATAAAATAAAAAAAAAACGCAGTTGATATCCGTTTGACCTATGGCAGCGCCATCTAACGGGCCAACCATAGCGCCATCTGGTTTCCCCCTTCAAGCTAGACGAGTTTCGTTCTTTGTAGTTTTTTCGTTTGATGCTTATTTCGTGAGACATTTCGCCCAGTCACTATCAATGGACCACCCTATATAGTAAACTACTTCCGTGGTTCACAAATTGGCATTCTTCGGTTATTATACTTTCTTTTTAATTTCTTAAGCCCATGCCACATGTCTCCAATGGGAGGGGAGTGCGCAGGGCGTGTGCATATTTCAGCGATCTCCAACATCTACTCACAGCAACTACTACCATGGACTTTGTCGTGGTTTTTGTGTGTCGAGTTTGTGTTGTCAATACATTGCAGTGGACTGTGTCTTGCAGTGGCATCTGCTTTTGTCTCTATCATATCATACTGTAGACCTTCCTCCTTACGAATATAGCAGAGAGAACCAATTTACGAATTGTATAGTGCTTTGAAATCATAATCGCGTCGTCGACTTCCACACTGATAGCGATCTCTGACACTAGCAATTACAACAGATTGGATTGTGGTTTAAATGTTTGTCGTGTTGAGTGCTTCTCAGTCCATAACAGTGGATTGTCTTGCATAGGTATTTGTTGTTGTTGTTGCTTCTATCGCCTCACGTTGTAGACCCTTTCCTCCCTCCTTCTTCGTTCACGTGTAGCAGAGAGAACCAGCCAACTTAGGAATTCTATGCCGCTTTAAAAAAAAAAAATACACTTAGCAGATTTGTAGTGGTCAGGTACTCTATAATTGTGACAGTATAAATTAACGTCGATATTTGAAATTCCAACTATCATTTCATACATCACCGGTTCCAATGGTGACATCAAACAATAATGTGTTTAGATTATTTAATGAAAACCTCATAAAAAACGTATCACTGTTGTTTATGCATGAGACTACTGTGCAGTGTCGGCCTTTTCTTTATTTTGAGTGGTTATAAACTGTGTAAAACAAATTGTTGAAATACCTTTATAAACGATTTCAAAAAATGGTTCAAATGGCTCTGACTTAACTTCTGAGGTCATCAGTCCCCTAGAACGTAGAACTACTTAAACCTAACTAACCTAAGGACATCACACACATTCATGCCCAAGGCAGGATTCGAACCTGCATCAGCCGGCCGGTGTGGCCGTGCGGTTCTAGGCGCTTCAGTCTGGAACCGCGTGACCGCTACGGTCGCAGGTTCGAATCCTGCCTCGGGCATGGATGTGTGTGATGTCCTTAGGTTAGTTAGGTTTAAGTAGTTCTAAGCTCTAGGGGACTGATGACCACCGATGTTAAGTCCCATAGTGCTCAGAGCCATTTGAACCATTTTTTTTTTTTCGAACCTGCATCCGTTGCGGTCGCGCGGTTCCAGACAGAAGGGCCTAGAACAGATGGCCACAGCTATAAACGATTTAGTTAATATTTCCGTGGCACATCTTCTGAAGCAACATTTATGACATCTTTAAGATGCAGATGAAGCAGTTCGTGGAAGTGCACCAGGAAAGTTGGTGCCAGCAATGAGCCCATAGTTCAAATGGCTCTTAGTACTATGGATTTAACATCTGAGGTCATCAGTCCCCTAGACTTAGAACTACGTAAACCTATCCAACCTAAGGACATCACACACATCCATGCCCGAGGCAGTATTCGAACCTGCGACCGTAGTAGCAGCGCGGTTCCGGACTGAAGCGCCTAGAACCGCTCGGCCATAGCGGCTGGCACATTGAGCCCATGGTGGAATAAAATATCTCATATTAGTTCCTATGTCATCTGCAAAGCAAACTACCGCTCTCTCCCTCTATCTTTGTACGCAACCATCTCTTTAAACAAAACAAAAAACAAAAAAAAAACAAAAAAGTGTATTTCTTGTCAGCTTGCTACTAGTTATGTGACATCGAGAATTTGTGTGTGTGAAATAGCTATAGCACTCGCTTTACATCCCCTACATCATGATCATGTGACCGGAAATAAATTTTTTACTGATTTCAGCAGTACTTCTGGAACGATTCTTCTTCGGAAATTTACCTTGGAAAGTGTTCTCGCGCGTATCATTATTCCGGGTAAACACTGCTTTGAAACTTCCTGGCAGATTAAAATTGTGTGTCGGACCGAGACTCGAGCTCATGTAGTTCTTGTCGAACAGGGAGCCACAAATCCGGTCTCCAGTGGAACGTTGTTCAAGGAGCTCCCTGTTCGACAAGAACTACATGAGTTCGAGTCTCGGTCCGACACACAGTTTTAATCCGCCAGGAAGTTTCATATCAGTGTATACTGTGCTGCATAGTTAAAATCTCATTCTGGAAACACTGCTTCGTTTAAATTTCTGTCTGACCATGACGAATGGCGCATTAAGGCCCGGCAGTGGCGCGCTACAAGACCAGATATAGAGCCGTGTTTCGATAGGAATTTCTCTGGTGTCAAGTATCAAAGAGTTGCCGCCACATGATGCTTTTGTTTGGGAATTAGTGAGGCATTTGGTCTGTCAGTTGCGTGGCCCAAGCAGGCAAAAAAATGGTTCACAAGGCTCTGAGCACTATGCGACTTCACTTCTGAGGTCATCAGTCGCCTATAACTTAGAACTAATTAAACCTAACTATCCTAAGGACATCACACACATCCATGCCCGAGGCAGGATTCGAACCTGCGACCGTAGCGGGCAAGCAGACACTCCTGGACACCGGCGTGTGATGCAGCCCTTGGCGGATGGGTCGCTTTGCGAGACCCCAAGCGATCTATGTGTACGGTGGCACAAGCGAGCGCTGGGTGCAGGAGGTGGACGCTGCGTCCTTCGTGATCGAAAGATTTTCAACAGTATAATTACATGTGATAGGGGTTTCATGGTGGTATTCCTTGCGTGTTCGGGATAAAAAAAAAGCGATCGATTTAATTACTTCTTTTTGATGTATTTTACAAGACCTGCATCTTCCCAACCAGCGGAGAATGGTGAGAAAGAGAGCTCGAACCCCCGCAAATTCAAATTTGTATAAATAAACAATATACCCTCTGCTACGTAATTGAATTTCCTGTCGTGAGATTCTTCCTATCCAGCACACAGTCGCCAGTTTCCTGCTAGAGGGAGTGGGCATGGGAGGTGAGGCTTGGGTGACTAACTGGAGGGGGAGCGTTAAAGTAATTGATTGATTTAATTAATTAGTCAATGAAATTGTGTAATGGGACGCGAAATTAAAGCGTCACCCATCCACAAGGATCAGCTCAGTTTTCAGGTAAATATAAGTTTAATTTAGTGTTTTGTTTATGTATTTGTAATATTTTGTTATGTTTGTAAATTATTTAAAGTTTTGTATTTTTGTTTTGTATGTTTCATGTTTGGAGAGAGCAGCGCAACTCGCGGAAACAGCATCTTCACTGCCGGAACCAGAATGAAAATTGCTGGCCACTAGACGTCGCGGGCCAACGGCCAAAGAGCAGCAGAAGATCCTGTGACCAGGTTGTTGCGTCGAACCTCCAACATTCAAATAAATAAAAATTTGTAATTTTCCATTGTAATGACGTCACCGAATGTTTAGTTCATGTTGTATTGGGTTCAGTTCTGTTTTGTCGAGTCTGATGTTCACATCTGTATGTAGCACATACGAAGACAATAAAACAGTGTATGCTCTAAAGCTTGGAAATGGCTCTGAGCACTATGGGACTTAACATCTATGGTCATCAGTCCCCGAGAACTTAGAACTACTTAAACCTAACTATCCTAAGGACAGCACACAACACCCAGCCATCACGAGGCAGAGAAAATCCCTGACCCCGCCGGGAATGGAACCCGGGCGTGGGAAGCGAGAACGCTACCGCACGACCACGAGATGCGGGCGCTCTAAAGCTTAAATACGTGTTCGAGAATTATTTATGAAGAGTTATATTGAGGAAGAATTGTTACTGAATTTTTCCAAGGTACTAATTTTCAGAAGAGTTTGATTTCGATTTTTGAATCTTAAAGGTTTTACAGTCTGATTTTAATATGGGAAAAATAAGATAACTTGCAAGAATATAATTTCCATGAAGAAACAAACGACATCCAAATTTCAAAAGTTTGTGCAAACCAGTTGGGCTGAGTGACGTAATTTTGCACAAACGACTCAACTGAAGGTGTTTTAATTACAGTTTCGTTGAAGAATCTTTTATGTTGTTGTGGTCTTCAGTCCTGAGACTGGTTTGATGCAGCTCTCCATGCTACTCTACCCTGTGCAAGCTTCTTCATCTCCCAGTACCTACTGCAACCTACATCCTTCTGAATCTGCTTAGTGTATTCATCTCTTGGTCTCCCCCTACGATTTTTACCCTCCACGCTGCCCTCCAATACTAAATTGGTGATCCCTTGATGCCTCAGAACATGTCCTACCAACCGATCCCTTCTTCTGGTCAAGTTGTGCCACAAACTTCTCTTCTCCCCAATCCTATTCAATATTTCCTCATTAGTTATGTGATCTACCCATCTAATCTTCAGCATTCTTCTGTAGCACCACATTTCGAAAGCTTCTATTCTCTTCTTGTCCAAACTATTTACCGTCCATGTTTCACTTCCATACATGGCTACACTCCGTACAAATACTTTCAGAAACGATTTCCTGACACTTAAATCAATACTCGATGTTAACAAATTCCTCTTCTTCAGAAACGCTTTCCTTGCCATTGCCAGTCTACATTTTATATCCTCTCTACTTCGACCATCATCAGTTATTTTGCTCCCCAAATAGCAAAACTCCTTTTACTACTTTAAGTGTCTCATTTCCTAATCTAATACCCTCAAAATCACCCGACTTAATTCGACTACATTCCATTATCCTCGTTTTGCTTTTGTTGATGTTCATCTTATATCCTCCCTTCAAGACACCATCCATTCCGTTCAACTGCTCTTCTAAGTCCTTTGCTGTCTCTGACAGAATTACAATGTCATCGGCGAACCTCAAACTTTTGATACCTACTCCGAATTTTTCTTTTGTTTCCTTTACTGCTTGCTCAATATACAGATTGAATAACATCGGGGAGAGGCTACAACCCTGTCTTACTCCCTTCCCAACCACTGCTTCCCTTTCATGTCCCTCGACTCTTATAACTGCCATCTGGTTTCTGTACAAATTGTAAATCGCCTTTCGCTCCCTGTATTTTACCCCTGCCACCTTTAGAATTTGAAAGAGAGTATTCCAGTCAACATTGTCAAAAGCTTTCTCTAAGTCTACAAATGCTAGGAACGTAGGTTTGCCTTTCCTTAATCTTTCTTCTAAGATAAGTCGTAAGGTCAATATTGCCTCACGTGTTCCAGTATTTCTACGGAATCCAAACTGATCTTCCCCGAGGTCGGCTTCTACTAGTTTTTCCATTCGTCTGTAAAGAATTCGTGTTAGTATTTTGCAGCTGTGGCTTATTAAACTGATTGTTCGGTATTTTTCACATCTGTCAACACCTGCTTTCTTTGGGATTGGAATTATTATATTCTTCTTGAAGTCTGATGGTATTTCGCCTGTTTCATACATCTTGCTCACCAGATGGTAGAGTTTTGTCAGGACTGGCTCTCCCAAGGCCGTCAGTAGCTCCAATGGAATGTTGTCTACTCCGGGGGCCTTGTTTTGACTCAGGTCTTTCAGTGCTCTGTCAAACTCTTCACGCAGTATCGTATCTCCCATTTCATCTTCATCTACATCCTCTTCCATTTCCATAATATTTTCCTCAAGTACATCGCCCTTGTATAGGCCCTCTATATACTCCTTCCACCTTTCTGCTTTCCCTTCTTTGCTTAGAAATGGTTTTCCATCTGAGCTCTTGATGTTCATACAAGTGGTTCTCTTATCTCCAAAGGTCTCTTTAATTTTCCTGTAGGCAGTATCTATCTTACCCCTAGTGAGATAAGCCTCTACATCCTTACATTTGTCCTCTAACCATCCCTGCTTAGCCATTTTGCACTTCCTGTCGATCTCATTTTTGAGACGTTTGTATTCCTTTTTGCCTGCTTCATTTACTGAATTTTTATATTTTCTCCTTTCATCAATTAAATTCAATATTTCATCTGTCACCCAAGGATTTCTACTAGCCCTCGTCTTTTTACCTACTTGATCCTCTGCTGCCTTCACTACTTCATCCCTCAAAGCTACCCATTCTTCTTCTACTGTATTTCTTTCCCCCATTCCTGTCAATTGTTCCCTTATGCTCTCCCTGAAAGTCTGTACAACCTCTGGTTCTTTCAGTTTATCCAGGTCCCATCTCCTTAAATTCCCACATTTTTGCAGTTTCTTCAGTTTTAACCTACAGGTCATAACCAATAGATTGTGGCCAGAGTCCACATCTGCCCCTGGAAATGTCTTACAATTTAAAACCTGGTTCCTAAATCTCTGTCTTACCATTATATAATCTATCTGATACCTTTTAGTATCTCCAGTGTTCTTCCATGTATACAACCTTCTATCATGATTCTTAAACCAAGTGTTAGCTATGATTAAGTTGTGCTCTGTGTTAAATTCTACCAGGCGGCTTCCTCTTTCATTTCTTAGCCCCAATCCATATTCACCTACTACGTTTCCTTCTCTCCCTTTTCCTACACTCGAATACCAGTCACCCATGACTATTAAATTTTCGTCTCCCTTCACTATCTGAATAATTTCTATTATTTCATCATACATTTCTTCAATTTCTTCGTCATCTGCAGAGCTAGTTGGCATATAAACTTGTACTACAGTAGTAGGTGTGGGCTTCGTATCTATCTTGGCCACAATAATGCGTTCACTATGCTGTTTGTAGTAGCTTACCCGCATTCCTATTTTCCTATTCATTATTAAACCTACTCCTGCATTACCCCTATTTGACTTTGTGTTTATAACCCTGTAGTCACCTGACCAGAAGTCTTGTTCCTCCTGCCACCGAACTTCACTAATTCCCACTATATCTAACTTTAACCTATCCACTTTCCTTTTTAAATTTTCTAACCTACCTGCCCGATTAAGGGATCTGACATTCCACGCTCCGATCCGTAGAACGCCAGTTTTCTTTCTCCTGATAACGACATCCTCTTGAGTAGTCCCCGCCCGGAGATCCGAATGGGGGACTATTTTACCTCCGGAATATTTTACCCAAGAGGACGCCATCATCATTTAATCATACAGTAATGCTGCATGCCCTCGGGAAAAATTACGGCCGTAGTTTCCCCTTGCTTTCAGCCGTTCGCAGTACCAGCACAGCAAGGCCGTTTTGGTTATTGTTACAAGGCCAGATCAGTCAATCATCCAGACTGTTGCCCTTGCAACTACTGAAAAGGCTGCTGCCCCTCTTCAGGAACCACACGTTTGTCTGGCCTCTCAACAGATACCCCTCCGTTGTGGTTGTACCTTCGGTACGGCTATCTGTATCGCTGAGGCACGCAAGCCTCCCCACCAACGGCAAGGTCCATGGTTCATGGGTGTGAGGGAATCTTTTATAGAGAACATTAAAAGAATTTAAATAATTTTTTTGAAGTGTTTTGTAAACGACATAGGTGACGAAGTTGGCACATGGTCATATTTCAAACAAAAATCACTGAGTCATACGCGTCGTTACACTATAATTGATATCAAAAGTGTGCTTGTATCATTGAGGGGAGTTCCCAGAAGGATGGCGCAGGAAGGGAAGGGGAAGGAGGAGAGGAAGGGGCTGGGTGGGGGAAAAATAGGTTAAAGACCTGTCAATGAAAACAGAACAATAGGTTTGAATGTGTGCTTGCTCCTGAATGTAGGCAACCCGCAACGTGAGGTGATGTCGGTGTTGCCCACGTACTAATATCTACAAGAGTTAAGAGGAATAATAAGAGTAGACGAACAAGAACAAAATGTTCGGATTAAAAAGGGTGTAAGACACAGTTGCAATCTTTCGCCTCTACTGTTCAATTTGTAAATCGAAGACGAAATGAAGGAAATAAAAGAAAGGTTAAGCAATGGGTATAAAATTCATGGTGAAAGGAAATCAATGACAGGATTCGATGATGGCATTGCTGTTCTGAGTGAAAGTAAAGAAGAATTACTTGATCTCCTGAAAGGAATTAACAGTCTAATGAGTACAGTGTATGCATTGAGAGTAAATCGAAGAAAGTCTAAAGTAATGAGAAGTAGTAGAAATGAGAACAGCGAGAAACTTAACACAGGGTTGATGGTTAGGATGTAGATAAAGTTCTGCTACCTGTTCAGCAAAATAACCAATGACTGACAGATCAAGGAGGACATCAAAAGCACACTATCACTGGCAAGAAGTGCATTGCTGGAAACGAGAAGACTATTAGTTTCAAACATAAGTGTTAATTAGTGGAAGAGATTTTTGGGGATGTACGTTTCCAGAACAGCATTGTGTGGTAGTGAAACACGGACTGTGGGAAAACTGGAACAGCAGAGAATCGAAACATTCGAAAATTGGTGCAATATTCGAATGTTGAAAATTTGGTGGAACGATAAGGTAAGGAATGTGGAGGTTCTGTGCAGAATCGGAGAGGAAAGCAATATACGGAAAATACTGACAATGAGAAGGGACAGGGTGACAGGAGATCTGTTAAGACTTCAGGGAATGGTATCCATGGTACTAGAGGGAGCTGTATAGGGCAAAAACTGTAGAGGAAGACAGAGATTGCAATACTTCTAGCAAATAATTCAGGACATAGGTTGCAAATGCTACTCTGAGACGAGGTGGTAGCACAGGAGAAGAATTCGTAGAGATCTGCATCAAACCAGTTGGAAGACTGATGACTGACCAAAAAAAAATGGTGCGAGGAGAGATGCTGGGTATGTAAGAACCAGAGTGTTCAACTTTTTTTATCAGTCTTGTCACTGGTTTGATGCAGCCCGCCGTGAATTCCTCTCCTGTGCCCACCTCCATCTCAGAGAGAAACACTTACAACCTACATTCTCAGTCATTTGCTGTATGTATTCCAATCTCTGTTTTCTTCTACAGTTTTTACCCTATATCGCTCCCTCTGGTACCATGAAAGTTATTCCGTGCTGTCTTAATACACTACTGGCCATTAAAATTGATACACCAAGAAGATATGCAAATGATAAACGGGTATTCATTGGACAGACATATTATACTAGAACTGACATGTGATTACATTTTCACGCAATTATGGTGCATAGATCCTGAGAAACCAGTACCCAGAAGAACCACCTCTGGCCGTAATAACGGCCTTTATACGCCTGGGGATTGAGTCAAAGAGAGCTTGGATGACGTGTACAGGTACAGCTGCCCATGCAGCTTCAACACGATACCACAGTTCATCAAGATTAATGATTGGCGTATTGTGACGAGCCAGTTGCTCGGCCACCATTGACCAGACGTTTTCAGTTGGTGAGAGATCTGGAGAATGTGCTGGCCAGGGCAGCAGTCGAACATTTTCTGTATCCAGAAAGGCCCGTAGAGGACCTGCAACATGCGGTCGTGCATTATCCTGCTGAAATGTAGGGTTTCGCAGGGATCGAATGAAGGGTAGAGCCACGGGTCGTAACACATCTGAAATGAAATGTCCACTGTTCAAAGTGCCGTCAATGCGAACAAGAGGTGACCGAGACGTGTAACCAGTGGCACCCCATACCATCACGCCGGGTGATACGTCAGTATGGCGATGACGAATACACGCTTCCAATCTGCGTTCATTGCGATGTCGCCAAACACGAATGCGACCATCATGATGCTGTAAACAGAACCTGGATTCATCCGAAAAAATGACGTTTGCCGTTCTTGCACCCAGGTTCGTCGTTGAGTACACCATCGCAGGCGCTCCTGTCTGTGATGCAGCGTCAAGAGTAACCGCAGCTATGGTCTCCGAGCTGATAGTCCATGCTGCTGCAAACGTCATCGAACTGTTCGTGTAGATGGTTGTTGTCTTGTAAACGTCCCCGTCTGTTGACTCAAGGATCGAGACGTGGCTGCGCGATCCGTTACAGGCATGCAGATAAGATGCCTTTCATCTCGACTGCTAGTGATACGAGGCCGTTGGGATCCAGCACGGGGTTCCGTATTACCCTCCTGAACCCACCGATTCCATATTCTGCTAACAGTCATTGGATCTCGACCAACGCGACCAGCAATCTCGCGTTACGATAAACCGCAATCGCGATAGGCTACAATCCGACCTTTATCAAAGTCGGAAACGTGATGGTACGCATTTCTCCTCCTTACACGAGGCATCACAACAACGTTTCACCAGGAAACGTCGGTCAACTGCCGTTTGTGTATGAGAAATCGGTTGGAAACTTTCCTCATGTCAGCACGTTGTAGGTGTAGCCGACGGCGGAAACCTTGTGTGAATGCTCTGAAAAAGCTAATCATTTGCATATCGCAGCATCTTCTTCCTGTCGGTTAAATTTCGCGTCTGTAGCACATCATCTTGGTGGTGTAGCAATTTTAATGGCCAGTAGTGTAGATGTCATACCATCCCGTCCCTTCTTCTTGTTAGTGTATTCCTCGCAGATTCTGCAGAGAACGTCGTCATTCCTTACATTATCAGTCCATCTAATTTGCAACGTTCTTCTGTAGCACCGCATCTCAAATGCTTCGATTCTCTTCTGTTTCATTTTACAACAGTCCATGTTTCATTACAATACAGTGCCGTGCTCCAAACGCACATTCTCAGAAATTTCTTTCTCAGATTAAGGACGATGTTTCATACTAGAGGAATTTTCTTTCTCCGATACGTATTCAGCTTATAATTGCACAAAATAGCTGCTAAAGATGCATGCATGAATAAGCTGACCTTTCACATAATTGGTACTATTAATGAAAAGTGACACCACATGCTTCTTATATGTCTCTTCTGTTTTAGTGTCATGGCATGTTTATAGCTGAAAAGTCAATATCCACTCTCACCGTCGATATAGAATATTATTCCTCAGATATTATACAGTGATTTGGAAACAATATGAACTGTCTACCGCTTGTAAAGTGCCAGTAACTAAGGTCGTTTGTTGATTCTGGAACAACATATAATCTGAAACTTCCTGGCAGATTAAAACTGTGTGCCGGACCGAGACTCGAACTCGGGACCATTGCCTTTCGCGGGCAAGTACTCTACCAACTGAGCTACCCAAGCACGACTGACGCCCCGTTCTCACAGCCTTAATTCTGCCAGTCCGGCACACAGTTTTATCTGCTAGGAAGTTTCATATCAGCGCACACTATAGAAACATATAAACTGTTTTCCCTTTCTCATAACTTGTATTTTCTCCCTCTTTCCATCTGTCTTTCACTCTCAGAGAGCTTCTCGTCAAGTGACATCATTATGTAACAAAAAGAATTGCTCCGACTGGTTGTTCCTGAACTCGCTTTTAATCTTATTTCTGAGTATAAATGGGACGCTTCATTTAGCGGAGTAAATAAAGCCGTGAAATAAGATGCATACATTGTAAACAGATGTAATTCAAACGATTATCACCACTGATGACGTTCTGGGAGAGAGTATAACGACCCTGAATGTTCTGATCGAAACATATCAGTATTTTCTGCGAAGAAATCTTGGTTTTATGACACACATAGGTTATTGTCAGATCGGAGCACGTGCAACGCAGAAGTGCTCCGGGGAATCCCCGTCACACTGCCCGAAGCTTTGCCTTTCGCAACTGTCTCCGTCTTGTAAGCAGCTGCGTACTCGATTTTCATTACTGACCATTAAAACCCTAACGAACCACGTGCAACACATTGAGGTACTCAAATAAAAGGACTGTATTTCTGTGAGGTTTTATGGCATACCTGTAAGAATTTTTCTAGGAAAGCTGTCCACCATCTCACCCTCATCATGCCAAGATGTTTTTTTGCTCGTCGATAAAGGTGACATGAAGGTCACGAAAAGGAAAGGAACGGTAGTCTCATCGATGCCGAAGCCATCAAGTACAGATAAACATAAGAAATAGAGGTGATGAAATGGGTGGGGATTTTATAGTATTCTTTATATGTTTTTGTCTTTTACTACACTGACGGGAAAAAATTGCAGCACCAAGGAGTTTTACGACATAAAGCAAAGTAGGTAGGCGTGTTTCTACATCTAATAGATGATTTCTAAAAAATGGTTCAAATGGCTCTGAGCACTATGGGACTCAACATCTTAGGTCATAAGTCCCCTAGAACTTAGAACTACTTAAACCTAACTAACATAAGGACAGCACACACACCCATGCCCGAGGCAGGATTCGAACCTGTGACCGTAGCAGTCCCGCGGTTCCGGACTGCAGCGCCACAACCGCTAGACCACCGAGGCCGGCAAAGATGATTTCTATTCAGATTTTGTGTCGGTCACATAAGGGTGGCGTTAGTAGCGCCGTTTTGAGATGAAAATCAGGTTTGTTTTAAATATACGCTCTAACAGTCATGAGATTTAGTTACCTTTGAGACTAGACGTGGTGAGCTGATGTCTGTCACGAAAGCCTTTGAGGCGGCAAAGACGCTATTATCACCACCTCACTGAGTTTGAACGGGGTCGCGTTTCAGTTAAACATACAGTTTATAATACTCAAAGTCCCGTAGGGTGCTCAGTGTTAATATACAAATTGAATGAACTAAAGTTAATTCCTTGTCTAACTCCGCCACACAGCCATTTGAAAGTAAAACATTAATAAATTTACAAGTCCACAAGTCTGTCACGATGACATGGATCCCCTATCTTCTTTGACGAGCAGGCCACTAACACACAAAGTACACAGCTGGCAACTCCTGGTGTGCGAAGTCAAACATGAATGGGAGTGACGTTGTGGAGGCAGCTCTTGAGTGAAAATTCGGATTGATGGAATCCATGCAGAATCAACACCTTACCCAGGAAAATGACTCGGAGATAACTGATCTGATCTGGATCGAACGCTGCCCTAAATACCACGCAACACTATGAATGGCAGGACCAGTTTACGATCATGTGGAAGCGAACAGGTCCGAGCGAACTGTGGCCCCTACTGATGCTTGGGTCGCCTCCATGGATGGTCAGAGCACAGCCAAAAACTGTCCTTCGTGTATTAGGCATCTTTAAAGCACTGAGGTGACGGTGGTTGCTGACACTACAGACGTCAGGCCTCGATACAGCGGTGTCCATGTTCAAAAAGAGGGAGAGAAAGGAATGCAAAATGACAATGTTTGCCTTGTCCTGTTTTGTTGTAGGTGGTAAAGAAATCAGAGCTATTACAAAGTTTTCTAAGGAATCAGTACAGCATTAACCTGAACCAATCTGTAACGTAGAAGGATTTGCCTTTGCACGGCCGGCCGTGACCGATCGGTTCTACGTGCTACATTCCGGAACCGCGCTGCTGCTACAGTCGCAGGTTAGAAGCCTGCCTCTGGCATGGATGTGTGTGATGTCCTTAGGTTAGTTAGGTTTAAGTAGTTCTAAGTCTAGGCGATTGATGACCTCAGATGTTATGTCCCGTAGTGCTTAGAGCCATTTTGTCTGCAGCTGAGTACAATATTGACAACATAGCACCAAGTGAAAAGTCTCCACCGTGCAGCCGCTCTTATGGGCACACAACGACGAGGGCTGAGCCAGTGTGAGGCTGCGGGTGATGAAACTGATCCTGACATATCCGGTAATGCCACTTATATTTGGGACGTTTCGATAGATTCAGATTCTGAATCGATTTTCGGTGATGTAGCATCCCTCCTCAGATAAATAGGTGCTTATGGACAGAACTGTTAGACTATGGCGCGGTGGAGGAGGGAGGAACTTTAGACGGGAAGGAAGATCAGGGTTCAATGTCCCTTCAACGAATATGTCATTAGGGATACAACACGAAATCACGGAAAACATAAATCTAGACGGTAGAGCCTGTATTGAACTACTGTGCTCTCGAATGCTAGTCTAGTGCCTTACCACTGCGTTACTTCGCTCGGTAGGGAATGTCTCTGGCGCCTTTCCACCGTTCGCGCGGATCCCACCGTCGGAGGTTCGAGTCCTCCCTCGGGTACGGGTGAGTATCTTGTCCTTAGTGTTAGTTCGTTTAACTTAGATTAAGTAGTATGTAGCCAGTTTGGTCCCATAGGAACTTACCACAAATTACCAGTTTCACAGGGACGTTAAAGTATACTATGCTGCACAGCAGCGTCCTTGGTGTCGTCTAATGACATCTCGACATCTCGGTGTCAGCGTCATATTCAAAGCTGTGGATGATGAGACGACATGATAGTCTTTAACATCGTCCAAGTGCCGATGGTGTGGCTTGCTGGTGTCGCCTACCTGTTGCTTGTGCCGATTGTGGTGGTTCAAATGGCTCTGAGCACTATGGGACTCAACTTCTGAAGTCATCAGTCCCCTAGAACTTAGAACTACTTAAACGTAACTAACCTAAGGACATCACACACATCCATGCCCCAGGCAGGATTCGAACCTGCGACCGTAGCGGTCTTGCGGTCCCAGACTGTAG
The DNA here is from genome assembly GCF_023864275.1 of Schistocerca cancellata. Classification (NCBI taxonomy): domain Eukaryota; kingdom Metazoa; phylum Arthropoda; class Insecta; order Orthoptera; family Acrididae; genus Schistocerca; species Schistocerca cancellata. The sequence goes on from NC_064632.1 coordinate 369,293,350, forward strand.
CGCCTAGAACCGCATGACCACTCCGGCCGGCTGTGTCGATTGTGGTGGCTTTACTGTAGAGATGGTAAAAATCGACCGGTTAAAACTGATAGCGGTATTTTAGATCTGAACCACCGGTATGTCTCGGTGTTTGGTTGGTCTCGGTTTTAACAAGTGTTTTTTTTTATATTTTTTTACTAACGAGTAAAAAACTGAAATATCAATTAGCCATAGAAGTAGTGCTACAATTTTTCGCTTTTAAATAAACTTAAAAAAACAGTAATTTTTATTCGCATTATTTCAATTGATTTGAAATAACGGGTTATTATAGAAAATGGAATAATAATTCGTACATCATTGCTGAGGCAATGATGTCCCTGTTGCTAAGTGTGGTTTAAGGTACGCGTGTATGTCAATGTGCAAGACTTGTCCCCAACTGGTATGTGGTAGTTTCTCGCTGTCGTAGCTGGACATTCGTTGTACTGCAGCGTGACATCAACCATAGTCTGGAAATATTTTACAAAGAAGTAAAACGCTTGATTTGCTTAAAACATTAAGGCTTTGTCGGCCATTTCTATGATATAAAAATGAGGAAGGAAATTAAGTTACTAGCAAATTAAAAACTTAACAACAGTTTATTCATACCATACAATAAAAATAGAAATTAGCTGATCTGCCGCCATTGCTTACATAATATGCCTTTATTTGCTTTTAGCTCTTGAAAATGGACAAATCAACACGAAATACAGAGTTACTTAACTTCAGTTTTCAGCCTTTAGCACCGATTATCCGTAATGACCAAATCATGGTATTATCTCCGATTACAACATGATCTCTGAGCAGAGTTTCAAAAATTAGACTCAATACTGGCGACTTTTTGTGTTATTCAACTCCTTATCATTTTCCGAGAAAACCAGTGAATGATGGACGGACTATGTTTCCTTCTATCTGCCTATTTAATTCAATAATTTAACTCAATGTATCTTGAAACTGAGGGAGTCAAAATTTTTCATTTTATTTATTTCTGCGTTTATTGCAGGAACTAACAGGTATAAAAAACCCGAAACAGATTATTTCAGAAACCTATTATTCTGAGCGGTTTTAGCACTCAGCTTAAACTGAAGTGGAAAAAAAGAACAATACAACCGAAAACCTTTTTCAGCGATAATCGTCATTCCTACTTTAAAGATAGCAGGCCCACTGATGGTTCAAATGGCTCTGAGCACTATGGGACTTAACATCTGAGGTCATCAGTCCCCTAGAATTTAGAACTACTTAAACATAATTAAACTAAAGACATCACACACATCCACGCCCGAGGCAGGATTCGAACCTGCGACCGTAGTCATGCGGTTCCGGACTGAAGCGCCTAGAACCGCTCGGCCACACCGGCCAGCGCAGGCCCACTGAAGCTAGCCTTCGGAATTCATGCTCCAAGTTTGTCACTCCTTGCTGTAGCTGAATGACTGTATCTTTGCGATGCGGTGGCGATGTTAGTTATGCGGGTGGTGGGGTTGGTAATTGAAGTAAACGGATAATGGAAGCTACAGCTGCTGCTGTACTCGTGTCGGCTGTAGCAACAATGAAGCTAGTGAGGAAGGAAGCATACCTCACTGCACGATGACTGTTGGGGTTTTGATGATGGACAAGGTGATTGTTGCTGCGAAAGACTGTGCCGCGTGACACTCACGTTGGCTCTTACTGTTGCGCCATTGGAAAAAGTAGTGATAACAACGTAAATTTTCGTCAGTTGTAAGGAATTTCTGCTGTGTTTTTATCGATTGCCGATGTCTCGCGAAACAGATTAAGTTGTTAGTGCCGCCTGGAGGATGTAGATACCACAGTTATTGTTGTAACACGTGTTTGATAGTACGTGTAATGGGCTATGCGTCTGCATTACTTTGAGGGTGGTCGGGTACTGATGTCAGGGAAACTACTTCGTTCTGTTAGTAGAACCGTTTAAATACTTGTAATGTGATTTAAGTCCATTTGTCTGAAACTAAAGTCTATTATAGACTTTCTGTTGAAAATACATTCTGTTGAAAACACATATGGGGAACTAGGTAGTGCATCAACTGGGATCAGATATATAGATACAGCATGATTGACAAAGAAAGTTTTCGATGATCCAGCTGGTGTCGGTCATGTGATGAACACAGAGCGAGCAGCTTAGAGATTCTCGGCACATGAGCAGCATATGTAAAACAGTTTTAGGGTGCCCGAAAAGACACTTAACCAATGCACATGACACCAAGCAATGCTGTTGGTTCGTGTGGTTTCCCAAAGATTCGTGCGTAGGAGGTCAAACGAGTGAGTTTCTGGTAGCGAAAAGACCGTGCTATGGTGCCCCTTTATATCAGTAATTAAGGGGACGCAATAATTCTCAGACAACATGTGATTTTGCAAGGAAAAGTCTTGTAATCTGCCTGCGCGTGAGTGGTAAATGGGTTTCTCATTACAGCATTTCTTGTGTGAATATTACGACACGATTAGTGGCTTCTGCAATATTTTTAACTGTGATCGTAAATGCGTCTACTATAGACCCTAATTCATTATATAAATGATCACATACTGTTTCTTCTTTTTTCTTTTTTTCCCCAGTAACTTCAGAATGCTTACTAGCGAGGACCACTCCGATAGTATACTGTGATACATCACGGACTATAAAATACTGTTTTCGTGCTGTAAACGTTGTTAGGAAAGGATTTGACTTAAGCTTGTGTTTTAAATTTCGCGATTCATTGTCGCACTCGCATGAGCATGTGAATGTCATAACTTTTCACTGGTCAGTTCAGGTTGTCTATTATTTGTTAGCATTGGAATAAACTTGGCGTAATGGTTTATCCCCCATAGAAATGCCTGTATTTCTGTCAAATTCTTTGATCTGAGCTAGGAATTAATGACAATTACATGTTTCTGAGAAGATGCTGTTGTTGTTGTTGTGGTCTACAGTCCTGAGACTGGTTTGATGCAGCTCTCCATGCTACTCTATCCTGTGCAAGCTTCTTCATCTCCCAGTACCTACTGCAACCTACATCCTTCTGAATCTGCTTAGTGTATTCATCTCTTGGTCTCCCTCTACGATTTTTACTCTCCACGCTGCCCTCCAATACTAAATTGGTGATCTCGCGATGTCTCAGAACATGTCCTACCAACCGATCCCTTCTTCTAGTCAAGTTGTGCCACAAGCTCCTCTTCTCCCCAATTCTATTCAATACCTCCTCATTAGTTATGTGATCAACCCATCTAATCTTCAGCATTCTTTTGTAGCACCACATTTCCAAAGCTTCTATTCTCTTCTTGTCTAAGCTATTTATCGTCCACGTTTCACTTCCATACATGGCTACACTCCATACAAATACTTTGAGAAACGACTTCCTGACATTTAAATCAATACTCGATGTTAACAAATTTCTCTTCTTAAGAAACGCTTTCCTTTACATTGCCAGTCTACATAGAAGATGCTATGCTTTGTAAACTGAATGATGCAGGGTATTTCAAAAATGTTCATCAGAATTCACAAAACTACAGGGTGTTACAAAAAGGTACGGCCAAACTTTCAGGAAACATTCCTCACACACAAAGAAAGAAAATATGTTATGTGGACATGTGCCCGGAAACGCTTACTTTCCATGTTAGAGCTCATTTTATTACTTCTCTTCAAATCACATTAATCATTGAATGGAAACACACAGCAACAGAACGTACCAGCGTGACTTCAAACACTTTGTTACAGGAAATGTTCAAAATGCCCTCCGTTAGCGAGGATACATGCATCCACCCTCCGTCGCATGGAATCCCTGATGCGCTGATGCAGCCCTGGAGAATGGCGCATTGTATCACAGCCGTACACAATACGAGCACGACGAGTCTCTACATTTGGTACCGGGGCTGCGTAGACAAGAGCTTTCAAATGCCCCCATAAATGAAAGTCAAGAGGGCTGAGGTCAGGAGAGCGTGGAGGCCATGGAATTGGTCTGCCTCTACCAATCCATCTGTCACCGAATCTGTTGTTGAGAAGCCTACGAACACTTTGACTGAAATGTGCAGGAGCTCCATCGCGCATGAACCACATGTTGTGTCGTACTTGTAAAGGCACATGTTCTAGCAGCACAGGTAGAGTATCCCGTATGAAATCATGATAATGTGCTCCATTGAGCGTAGGTGGAAGAACATGGGGCCCAATCAAGACATCACCAACAATGCCTGCCCAAACGTTCACAGAAAACCTGTGTTGATGACGTGACTGCACAATTGCGTGCGGATTCTCGTCAGCCCACACATGTTGATTGTGAAAATTTACAATTTGATCACGTTGGAATGAAGCCTCATCCGTAAAGAGAACATTTGCACTGAAATGAGGATTGACACATTGTTGGATGAACCATTCGCAGAAGTGTACCCATGGAGGCCAATCAGCTGCTGATAGTGCCTGCACACGCTGTACATGGTATGGAAACAACAGGTTCTCCCGTAGCACTTCCATATAGTGGCGTGGTCAACGTTACCTTGTACAGCAGCAACTTCTCTGACGCTAACATTAGGGTTATCGTCAACTGCACGAAGAATTGCCTCGTCCATTGCAGGTGTCCTCGTCGTTCTAGGTCTTCCCCAGTCGCGAGTCATAGGCTTGAATGTTCCGTGCTCCTTAAGACGCCGATCAATTGCTTCGAACGTCTTCCTGTCGGGACACCTTCGTTCTGGAAATCTGCCTCGATGCAAACGTACCGCGCCACGGCTATTGCCCCGTTCTAATCCATACATCAAATGGGCATCTGCCAACTCCGCATTTGTAAACATTGCACTGACCGCAAAACCACGTTCGTGAGGAACACTAACCCGTTGATGCTACGTACTGATGTGCTTGATGCTAGTACTGTAGAGCAATGAGTCGCATGTCAACACAAGCACCGGAGTCAACATTACCTTTCTTCAATTAGGCCAACTGGCGGTGAATCGAGGAAGTACAGTACATACTGACGAAACTAAAATGAGCTCTAACATGGAAATTAAGCGTTTCCGGACACATGTCCACATAACATCTTTTCTTTATTTGTGCGTGAGGAATGTTTCATGAATCAAGAGAAAGCTTTTATATAATGTACAGATTGAAAATGAAAGTTTACTTTGGAGCCAGTTTCCGGTTCATGGTGTTATCGTTAGGGGTTTCCCTGTTGCAGCTATCTTGCTCATTCATTACACTCTTATAATGTGTATCGAGTCGAGATGGCGATAACAGGGCTTTTTGTGTTCTCTGTAGCCATGGCGCTCGATGCGGGGGACGCTTTCACTCAGCAAGAAGACCTTTGTCAGAATTTTGAGAGGTCGAGTAGAACCAGGCGAACGAGGACGCTTGCTGACGTCGGTCCGAGAGGGAGTTTGGAGCTGTCGGTTCGGACAGGGTATGGAAACCGGCAACTAGTCAGTCGGCTGCTGCTGCCTTGATCGGCTGCGACTGTCTTTCGCTGAGGTGGTCGGTGGAACTGGCTTCCTGTCTACTGATACCACTGTGTACGCAGCCTGATGGTACCAATTCCGGCGATTGAAAACGGCGATCCTTCTGCGCTTCGGACAAATCTGAGTGAACGAATCTTCGCAAAGTGGTGAGTTGGATCACAAGCTCGTTGTGGATGTCTCTTATGAATCGAGCTTAATGCTTGGAGCTGTGTACACTGGTTAAAGATGTCCCAAGTGTAGTAGGATCAAGCATACGTTTGCGTGTGACTTTGTGGTATAGCTTACTCAGCTGAATTACATGGGCTAGTCTGAAGATTCACAACGGTAAACGCTTCTTTGCCGTGTCGTGCTTGGTGTAATTGAACCTTGTTAGCTCCTGACTGGCAGTAACTTGGTACATTCATTCTTGTCAGATGACGGAGTTTAACCTTGTGTCAAGGCTCGTATGCCAAACTCCGCTTTAAGCAATATAAGCTTTTGATGCAGCCCACTATTGCTCCTTAGTAATTTTATAAAATAATCTGTTTTAGTGGATTACTCCTCTGCTGCCGGCTGCTGTGGACGAGCGGTTCTAGGCACTTCAGGCCGTAACCGCACTTTTGCTACGGTCGCAGGTTCGAATCCTGTCTCGGGCATGGATGTGTGTGATGTCCTTAGGTTGGTTAGGTTTAAGTAGTTCTAAGTCTAAGGCACTGATGACCTCAGATGTTAAGTCCCATAGTGCTTAGAGCCATCTGAACCATTTGAACTCCTCGGGTGCTGTAATTGGTCGCCTTTCCCTCCGTGTTGTTGGGCAAGCAATTCAAGCTGTTTGTGGCAGTCCAAATAGTCTGGACAGATCAGTTGATGGAGGAAGGGAACTGTCAAATGCAGCAACCGTATTGGTTATATTACTGTGGCAAAGAAGAACGGGTTGGCCCCTTGGCCTTGGATTATGAACTAAGTTATGCACGCAATAGTTGTGTTAAAGTTATTACGTTTAAAGGTTTCAGTTAAAGGGCCTCACTTAATTTGCTTGCCACTTGGCAATTGAACTGCATTCAAGTAAGTGGCTGGTACTATTTGCTTAAATTCTGTGCGAGTTCACGAAATTCATTTTATCACGTTTTAATCTCTGAAAATTATTACTAGCCAGTTACTGAATGTTGGTTTTACGAATTTAGCGAGTTGTGTGTCTGGAGATATGATTGTTTCTAAAACGTGACTAACTTATTTACGTTGGTGTTCTTGATATTTAATCAGTAATTTTCTTAACGTCAGTATTTGTTAGCCTTAAGTTTTGGCACAAATTGAGGGAATTGCTAGCAGTTCAAGATATTTATTGCCTTAATCTTACTTAAAATACCATTATTCGGAACCTTTCCTCGGGATTTGTTAAGGCAATTTATGACACAGTGTTTTTAAATACGAGATGTGAGATTCTTCAAGCTGAGTGAGATCTAAAAAAGCTCCTTAAGGTTTCATCATCATAAATAGACGCAATTAGTTAAGGTTGCTATATCAAATTAAGCTTGCAAGTTGTTAAATAAATTTTCGTTTAAATATTTTTAAATGTGAATGGTGTTGCTTGAGTTCCCCCTCCATACTACAACCCTTGTGCTGGCCTTTACCTTCCCTCTGGTAAAACCTTTTTCACTCCGTTTCTAGAGGAGCGATTTACTTACACTTCTTAGAGAGTGCTGTCCCACATTTCCTACAATGTAAAGAGTGTAGCCTACGGATCTCGCACTACACCAGTGGCCTCCAAGGTCTCCTGCTCTCGCTATATGTTTATACAATGAAAGTTGCTGTTGAGTCTTCCGTGCTCTAAAGCCGTGGTCGAAGAAACTTTTCGGTTCCTGACGTTTCGTCCAGAGCTGCGTTGGACATCCTCGGAGGCGCTCCTGGTGCCGCTGAGTCTTGCCGACTGAAGAGCCGGACGTCGGAGAGCGACATAAATACTGCGTAAAGTGGTCGTGGTCGACGTTACATTTGATCAGCAGAGATAATCTGTGTCAGAGATAAAACTTAACTATCAATTGTCACCTGTCATGGATAAAAACTTATCTATCGATTCTGCAGAACCACTGTAGATGTATCTTGGAGTTTCATGGCTTCTTCTTTTCTGTTAAAATTACCAAAATCTTTATGTATTTCGATGACTTCTCTATATAGCCGTGAATAATAGTATATCATAATAGATAAGATTTTAATTTTGGAAACATCCACGCAATAATTTCATGACTGAAGAGCATGCTCTGCTAAAGCTGATTTTTCTGTTTTCCCCTAGTCGGCAAAGACTTTTATGTTATTTCAGTCTTACATTCAAGCTTCTCTTGGTAGTTCCAATGTACCAGGTATCTTATACACTCCACTTACTGACAGAAGAGGGCTTTTGTTGTTTACAGATCGGAGCGCTTGACATACTTTCTATAGTTGGTCATGTTTTTGTAAAATCTTGCATACGTGATCAGCTACTTTTTTGATAAAAGGGAGAAAAACCATGTTATTCCACCCAACGACGAATCGGTTACATTTTACTAACCGGGAAGAGAGACTATGTTCTTCCATGCAGTAACGGAAGAACGAGGTTTCTCTCCCTTTTACCAAAAAAGTAACTTGATCAGTTCGGCAAGATTTTACTGAAAGATGAAGTCACACTTCTTTTTAGAACAACGAAGAAAATATGTCAACCACTCCGATCTGTAAATGACAAACGCTCTCCTCTATTTGCTAGAGGAGTATAAAAGATACCGTGTACTGGAGGAAAGGTCTACTTTCGAACTACCAAGAGGAGCGTGAATACAAGACTAAAAGAACATGAAAGTCTTTGCCGACTAGGGAAAACAGAAAAATCAGCTATAGCAGAGCATACTGGTCAGTCACGAAATCCTGAAATTTTCAGAAACCATATTTTATCTTCTATGACAATTATTATCCACGGCTATATAGAGAAAACCATAGTGATAGTTTGAACAGAAAAGAAGCAGTCATGAAACTCAATGAATATTTTTGTGTGTCAGGTCTTCTGATTGGAGGTTTGAGGGACTTCGGTCGTTCACTTATGTAATAAAATGGAGCACCTACAGCTGGCCATACGACGTTATTTATTACATGGCTACCAGCTACAGCGCTTCATTACATTTTCAGGCCTTAAGTGACGCTGAAGAAGTTAACTCCAATCGTATACAAGATTCTTCAATGGCCAACATCTATGAACTGGTTTTCGCAGACTGCCTGTAATAACATGCTGTGTCTCTATCCATCAACTACCAACAACCACACGTTTTGTGGGCCTCCAGTTCCAATAATTTATATAGAACAGTGACGCCACGTAGCAGCAACAGTGAATCTATTAAATCCAGACATGCTCGCAAGAGCATAGGACAAGTTTATCATCTGGATGTTTGTCTTGCGTGCGGTGGAGAGCACACTGAACATTTCTGAAAGGCAATCGAAAACTTTATTCTTAAACAGAATTGCAAATAGTGTATCAAGGCTGTTCGTGCATGCGTGTAAAAGATATACCCTTGCATAATCGGGTGATTGATCCGAATATAACAGCTGTGTAATCGAATGCTAAGTTTAAATCCACCGCCAGTTTCTGTCTTCTTTTTGATAATATAGTCTTGTGAAATCAAATCAATCTTGTTTGAAAGATCTGTATTCACCTGAAAAATCGCAATATTTTAATGTTATGTTTTAAACCTGCCACTAGATAGCGTGTGGAAACTGTTTGTAGATTATTAACTAATCCTGCAGATCTGTGCATGTGAGGATGGCATTATCTAGATAAATTTCACTTTTTGATGCATCCTGAGTCACCTATTTCACAAAACTATGAAAAGACGCTGGAGTCTTTTACATCTATGGAGACTAGAAGGCGTATATACCACAGTAAGATTCCAGAACGCCTCATCATATGGCAACTGCAAGTATCAAATTTAGAGGTCTGACTCAGACTTTTGATAAACTTCGTGTAGCTGAAAGATGTGTGCTATGTGTTGGTCAGCTACTGTGTGGTAAAATGTTGTTTAAATACATACGTACTCCAAAACACACGCTTAATCCTTTAGTGACAACGTTGTTCGTACGAGTAGTTGCGTCACTAGCGGACATGGGTTCAGGAACTTCCATTTCGTGTAATCTAGCGAGTCCCTTTTCCCCAATTTCGAATGGTACTGAGCGTGCCCAAAAATGTCTGAGAACGGCTGTTGTAGCAGACCCGAAATCAGGTACGAATGATGAGTCAGATTCCTGACATCATCCGTCGATATAATGAAAGGGGTCTGTGAGCGCAATTAAGTCTACAGCTTCTTGCGTCTGTAAAGAAAAAGCTAGTAAAAGGTTAACAAAAGTAACTGTTATTGAACGAGACATTTTTGTTATGTGTGGCAACTTCAATTTTACTCCTGCTGGGTGTTTTCCGATTATGGAATAGCACCAACCACGATTCTTGTTAGAACGGGGCGGTGCTCCCAACTGGTTTAACATGAGCGTTCCTGAATTGGGGTTGCCACTCACGTATCTCACTGAATTTTATTATTTTTTAAATTACGTAACGGGAGCAGCAGATACTCTGCGAGACGTCTGGAAGCCAGGGAAATAGTGGGTGGAGACAGACTCGACCTGCCTTTAGAAAAACTGTATAACCTGAGCTCTTGTTTTATTTTTGCCTTGGCACTCTTGAGCAGCGTGGCCAGTTTTATGGCAGTAGTCGCACAACCGTTGCCTTAAGGCACACGCTAGCCACGCATGTGGAGTGAAAGAGCCGCCACGAGATGGAAGCACAATATCTCTATGGAATCTTTCCAACGTCGTAGGAAAAGGACGTTGAGAGAGCGCTTTTGGCTTCTGCGAACGGCTGTGACGCGTTGCTGACTGGTTTGTCTTCTCGTTTTACGGCCTTCGCCATGACCGTAGTTCACCACTCTGTAAACAACATTCTGGTTGCTCGTACGTGACGGCAGGACGTGGTGGTGGCCGATGGCGTGACGAACATCATTGTCTGCATACTTACGCAGTTGTTTGTTCGTGCCCTGGGCTGCGTAGAAAAGCAACTGCCATTTGTGCAGCATCATCTGCAGATACATGAGGAATCTGTGACCGTTCTTAACGAAGCTCTGTGTCCAGCGACTTCCGTTGTACAATGTCACAGATGAAACCAGCGCCACAAGATACTCAGCACCGAAGACTCACATAACTGCAGTTTATACTGTGCCCACCGGGGCCCTCGATCCAGGAAAAATAAGATAGATCAGTACGTTTAATATACTGGTTGAAATTTAGGAGGTAGGTGACAGCGACGATGTGACAGTGGAAAAAGTCTTTAATAAATCACAAATTCCAAGATCGTCGAATAGTGACATCGCTCCTGATCAAATTTCGAACGAATCGCCGATTGCTCTAATCGGCTTCTGTGGACTCAACTACGCATCCTCTCTCAAATGCTGACATCTGCTTATATTGAACAAGCGCCTGTTTATTAGGTATAGTTACTGTACAACTGACTGCATAAAATGAAATTCGCGAACACTTTCTGACCTATTGTCGACGTGTCCCGTTTACTATCCTTGCCAGTTGCGCTGTGAAATATCGTTGCAGCGTCATACATTCATCTATCACCGGCCTAAGTTTCCAGTTTTGCGTTTTCCGTCGATACCTGTATGAATATCAGTTTGGCCAGTTTGAATAACTCCTTCGTGGTACGTCGTTGTTTTTTCTTCTTTCCTTGGAGAGTATAATGATTCACATTCGTTTGGTAATGAGACCAAATGTCTCTCTATCAACCAAGTGAATAAATTTGTTCGCTGTCTAACTGGAATCCAGTAAAATGCAGCCGAAGGAAATGCACGTAAAGGTGCCAGTCCACAGCTCGTCAGCGTGGTTTGCAGTCGGGGCCCAAAAAGCCTTTCCAGGAGGAATTTTTATTGTTCGTCGCGTTTGTCTTGGTGGCTCACGAACTGCTGTAGTTGGTTCCAATCCCTAAGAAGCTCTGCTAGACGGCTGTGCAGAACTGGAAACCTAAATCAGTAACTTATTTTACTTGTAGAATTGTGATTACATTTTTTTAATAAAATTGCAGTCAAATAGCCATATACAGTTACTTTGCTTAACATTTTACATTTACATTTTACATTTTTGCATATTCATTTATCGATTTCACTCTTTTACTTCACAGTTCTATGTGATATCGTTCACAGGCTTCGTTACACAGTTCACATACACATGTTGTGGTTGGGTCGTGATAAGTTTTGTTTTTGCAGATTAGATGATGAAAGCCGTGAATAGAAAGTCTAGTTACGAAATGTCGCTGTTCGAAGTTTGGTGCTGCCCATGAGCCGTTCGTCATTGCTTCGGTGCAGTAGAACTCCGGCCATATCTTTTCTCGTTTGTCCTCGATGATCTTCAGTTTCTTTCTGGAAGCCCTGGTGTGTGGCATCATATATCGAAGTCTGATGTCTTCAACTAGGAATGTCTCTCTCGCTAGCAGGTACACTAGTCTAGATCTTGTTGTCTTAGAGAGACCTAGTGCTCTTTTTAGATAGGTCTATTTTACCTTTTCTAGTGTTTCTAGATTTTTTTCTGTCAGGTGGTCCCATATAACCTCCATCCCATAGGCCAGGATTGGCAAGAGTTTTGTGTTTAATAATTTCATGGCTGTTTCTAGACTGAGTAAGCGGATGTTTTTGATGTCCTGTATTGCTATCATTGCTTGGGCTGCACGTTCTGTTGTATGTTTTGTGAAGCATTTGGCTGTTGGTTACAATGTCACTCCTAGGTATTTAAAGTCTGATGAGATTTTTATTTTTTGTCCTCTGATGCTAATTTCCGCATTCTTGGGGTTTTGCCTCCTTTTCTGAAAATTACCATTTCTGTCTTTGTTACGTTTATGTGTAGTTTGTGTTCACTGCACCATCTGTCTATTTTCTCAATGATTCTCTGCAGCTTCTGTATATCTGTTGAACATATTGTGCTCACGTATGATGACTTTTCTGAAAACCAATCAACTACTGTGCAGGTGTCAGCGTGGATTCCACTAACACCAGTCATGTGAAACCTGGCATGTTCTCTCCGCACATGAGATCCAGGCGACGATAGATAATGGATCACAAGTTGACATAGCTTTTCTTGACTCTCAGATAGTCTTGGATACAATCACACTCTCGCTTCGTAAGAATAATACGCGTATACGAAATACTCGAACAAATATACGACTGGACTGACTTCCTGGCAGCTAGCTCCCAAATGATCAGTTGCCAATCTTTGGTTCGTGTACTGATGACCTCCAAGTTTCTCTGCATTTCGTGACAACATTTTATCGATGTCACACTCCTATATATAATTACGTCGTCTAAGAACAGCCTTGTATAGTTACAGACTTTATCCACCATGCACGTAAGTGTCAAGTGTCGTGGTGAACAATATCTGTAGCTGGTTGGTTGGTTGGTTTGGGGAAGGAGACCAGACAGCGTGGTCATCGGTCTCATCGGATTAGGGAAGGATGGGGAAGGAAGTCGGCCGTGCCCTTTCAGAGGAACCATCCCGGCATTTGCCTGGAGTGATTTAGGGAAATCGCGGAAAACCTAAATCAGGATGGCCGGACGCGGGATTGAACCGTCGTCCTTCCGAATGCGAGTCCAGTGTCTAACCACTGCGCCACCTCGCTCGGTATCTGTAGCTATATGGTTGTTTAGCAGCGAATCTATGACATTCGTTGAGGCACAGCGGCCACTGATTCTGGTTCTGACGATTCCTCCCCATAAATAATGGCTTTCTGAGTTCTGTATGTTGTATGTTTGTTAAGATATATCGAATGTGTGTTTTTACTTTAAGAAGTAAAACTGCTAAATTGTATCCATGCCATTATGGAAGCCAAGAAATGTTGTTTCAACTTGTTCTGCGATTCTTTCTTTCTTCTTTCTTTCTTTCTTTCTTTGCTGGTGCCTTGTCCCGCGGTTTTGCAGGATCAGCACAGTTAGGAACGGATTTGGCAAGGTAAGTTTTAAGGGGTGGCCGGATGCCCTTTCTGCCGCGAACGTGTTCCAATGTCTACGAGTCGTGTAACTGAGGCGGAACGTGGGGACCAGCCCGGTATTCACCTAGTGGGTTGTGGAAAACCGCCTAAAAACCACATCCAGGCTGGCCGACACACCGACCGCCGTCGGTAATCAGCCTGGCGGGTTCTATCCGGGGCCGGCGCGCCTACTCGAATCCAGGAAGCAGCGCATTAGCGCTCTCGGCTAACCTGGCGGGTTTCAACTCGTTCTGCGTTGTCGATAGATATCTGGACCTCATGAACGAAGTGTAGATGGTGTCGGTATTATCTAGTGGAGGATCGTGGGATGAGGTGAGAGAGAAGCCGTTCAAAGGTGGTAAAAACTCTTTATAATCCAGTAGTTCATATGGCAATCTGATGGCGCTAGAAAGTGGGCTTTGACACAGTCCAATAGCCCAGCAATCGAGCTTCTTTCTTTTTTGAGTCATCAGTCTTCTGACTAGCTGATGCAGCCTATCACTAATTCCTCTTCTGTGCCAATCTTTTCATCTCAGAATATCAGTTGCACCGTACATCCTCCATTATACGCTGGATGTATTCCTGTACAGTTTTTACTGTCTGCAGGTCCCTCTAGCATTATGAAACTTATTCCTTGGTGTCTTAACAGCTGTCCTATCACTAGGTCCCTTATCCTCTGTACTGTTTTCCATACGTTCCCTTCCTCGCCGTTTCTTTGGAGAACTTCCTCATACCTTACCTCATCAATCCACCTAATTTTCAATTCTTCTGTAGCACCATATCTCAAAGGCTTCGATTTTTTCTGTTACAGTTTTCCCAAAATCCATGTCTCACTGCGATGCAATGCTGTGCTCGAAATGTACATTCTCAGAAACTTAAGTACCTACATTTCATACTAGTAGACTTCTTTTGGTCAAGAATGACCTCTTTGTCGGTGTTAATCCAGCCGAGCTACGTCTTGCCTGATGTGGAACGCTAACATGAGAGATGACCAGCTTGCAGCAACAGGAGCTAGTAGCAGCTTGCAGGAGCTAGCAGGCCCTAGCAGGAGATAGCAAAAGTTAGCAGTTGCTGGCAGCAGCTAGCTGACGCTAGCAGGCACCAACAGAAGCTATCAAGCGCTGGCAAGAGCTCAGCTGCGTTAGTGCATAGAAGGACCTCAGTGCGTCCCTCGGACAATTAGGCAATTCCTGATCCAACTATTAGGCAGTCCTGTCATAATGATGGTGAAGCAAAATGGCCTCATGGTGGAAGCTGACATTGTGATGGACGTCGACTTAATAACCCATCAATTTGATGACCTGCCTCGTCGGATTGTCAGTATTTATATTCACCAAAGCACATTGTGATGTTGCTGCTGTAAAGTCACAATGTGCCAAAGTGCTCCTGGTTCCGGTGACTAGCCAGGCACTGACTGACTGGTGAACAACGGCGCCCAGCAGGAGCCTTAGCGCAGTGCTGTGCCAGCATATTGCTGCTAGTGACATGCTGCAGTGGTAGTGAACTCTCTTACCTAGGCCCACATCGTTGCAGAAGAGAGTAGGCTAAGCTTCACATGAAAACTTAATTAAATATAATGCACCATGGGCAAATAAAAGGGCAAGTTACTGCAGTCAGTAACAACTTCCAGTTACATAGGATTTTCCGTTCAGAGCGATTTAAAACTGACCAAGCACATAAATACACTCCTGGAAATGGAAAAAAGAACACATTGACACCGGTGTGTCAGGCCCACCATACTTGCTCCGGACACTGCGAGAGGGCTGTACAAGCAATGATCACACGCGCGGCACAGCGGACACACCAGGAACCGCGGTGTTGGCCGTCGAATGGCGCTAGCTGCGCAGCATTTGTGCACCGCCGCCATCAGTGTCAGCCAGTTTGCCGTGGCATACGGAGCTCCATCGCAGTCTTTAACACTGGTAGCATGCCGCGACAGCGTGGACGTGAACCGTATGTGCAGTTGACGGACTTTGAGCGAGGGCGTATAGTGGGCATGCGGGAGGCCGGGTGGACGTACCGCCGAATTGCTCAACACGTGGGGCGTGAGGTCTCCACAGTACATCGATGTTGTCGCCAGTGGTCGGCGGAAGGTGCACGTGCCCGTCGACCTGGGACCGGACCGCAGCGACGCACGGATGCACGCCAAGACCGTAGGATCCTACGCAGTGCCGTAGGGGACCGCACCGCCACTTCCCAGCAAATTAGGGACACTGTTGCTCCTGGGGTATCGGCGAGGACCATTCGCAACCGTCTCCATGAAGCTGGGCTACGGTCCCGCACACCGTTAGGCCGTCTTCCGCTCACGCCCCAACATCGTGCAGCCTGCCTCCAGTGGTGTCGCGACAGGCGTGAATGGAGGGACGAATGGAGACGTGTCGTCTTCAGCGATGAGAGTCGCTTCTGCCTTGGTGCCAATGATGGTCGTATGCGTGTTTGGCGCCGTGCAGGTGAGCGCCACAATCAGGACTGCATACGACCGAGGCACACAGGGCCAACACCCGGCATCATGGTGTGGGGAGCGATCTCCTACACTGACCGTACACCACTGGTGATCGTCGAGGGGACACTGAATAGTGCACGGTACATCCAAACCGTCATCGAACCCATCGTTCTACCATTCCTAGACCGGCAAGGGAACTTGCTGTTCCAACAGGACAATGCACGTCCGTATGTATCCCGTGCCACCCAACGTGCTCTAGAAGGTGTAAGTCAACTACCCTGGCCAGCAAGATCTCCGGATCTGTCCCCCATTGAGCATGTTTGGGACTGGATGAAGCGTCGTCTCACGCGGTCTGCACGTCCAGCACGAACGCTTGTCCAACTGAGGCGCCAGGTGGAAATGGCATGGCAAGCCGTTCCACAGGACTACATCCAGCATCTCTACGATCGTCTCCATGGGAGAATGGCAGCCTGCATTGCTGCGAAAGGTGGATATACACTGTACTAGTGCCGACATTGTGCATGCTCTGTTGCCTGTGTCTATGTGCCTGTGGTTCTGTCAGTGTGATCATGTGATGTATCTGACCCCAGGAATGTGTCAATAAAGTTTCCCCTTCCTGGGACAATGAATTCACGGTGTTCTTATTTCAATTTCCAGGAGTGTATAACTGAGAAGATGGCAGGTGCTCTACTCGGTATATTTGATCAAGCCTGAGGTAGTACGATCCGTTAACGTCGTTTAGAGGACCCTCCTTCGATAATTCTTGAATATTGTTCATCAGTCTGGTATATTTGTCAAGTTTTATTAACGGAAGAGGTAGAACAGACTGAGGTAAGCGCTGCACGATTCATCAGAAGTCAGCATGGCAGAGTCACGGAACTGCACGACAAGCTACCGTGGGAGGTTTTGCCGGCCGGGGTAGCCAAGCGGTTCTAGGCGCTACAGTCTGGAACCGCGCGACCGCTACGGTCGCTGGTTCGAATCCTGCCTCTGGCATGGATGTGTGTGATGTCCTTAGGTTAGTTAGGTTTAAGTAGTTCTAAGTTCTAGGGGACTGATGACCTCAGAAGTTAAGTCCCATAGTGCTCAGAACCTTTTGAACCATTTTTGGGAGGTTTTACAAGGGAGATGTTGTGCATCAAGGACAGCTTTATTCATAAAACTAGCAGAGAAACCCGACGTCGCACAAGTATTTACTTATAGCTATGCGTCCACATCTGTACCACACTGCACCTGGTCTTGCGCTTAATGTTTGTGCCGTCATATCTACTGAGCTGCGTGTAGTACCGTGTTTTAATAGTGTAGGTACGTTCGGTGCCACATGTGGATACTGTCTGCGAAATTTATTTCCAATAGAGCTAGTAACAAAGAAGTAATGAAGTTAAACATAGTGTGTGATGCGGTCGTTTTTCACGCATATCATTGTTTATGACGTAATATCTCCTGAACTAAGTATTGTACAACGAAATAATTTTGCAGTCACATTCAGGGCAAAATGTGTCGCGAATATAATTATTAGTAAAAAAATTATAACACCATCCCTCATATGGTGCTTTTACTGCATGAACATCGGAAAAGTAGCAAGCAATGAAGTTTATTCATTTCATCATTTTGTACGGGTCGTAGCGATTAAAAGATCTCGTTAAGATTTGAAATGATGTGTAAAGACTGTTCGAAGTCGCTAAGTGCTCTCATTCTCAAACACTGGGAGAATAAAATCTGGGAATTCATCCATCGTGGGCTTTTTTGTTCCCCCACAGTGGACGGTCAATTTTTAAGTTGACAAACCAGAATAACTCGAGAAATAAGCTTCACACGCAAAGACCCAGGGGGCTGGGGTACAGGGCTAATTTTAGCACCAGGAGATGTCCTCCTCGAAAATAATCAACTTTGTATTCTACACATTTTTACGCGAGAAGTTTATTTTTCGAGTTATTCTGGTTTGTCAACTTAATGCATATCAATTACGAGAGCTGGCGTCCAAAATGAGTCACCTAATATACCGCTTTCTTCAACATACATGCCGTGTAATGACCACGTCTCTAAAATTAAAGAAATGTCTAGAAGGATCAACAGTCTTTCTGCCCACCGAGCACCTGTGGATGTAGTAGGGTCGGGGGTTGGGTGTGGTTTGCGCGGGAGGGGGACGTTGGAGGTGTAAGATTGCTGCGATGTGTCCCCTCCACCACAAGTAGTACAGGTCTCGAGTACAATATGATCGTTCGCCATAGGAATTATCTTTCACGATACGTACACGTTGTCTTTGTAGTTGCGTATTCAATTGCTGGTGCTTTCGTTTCCACGATTTTTTGCAAAGCCGCAGCCATTTCTTCATACCGGCAGTTCAGAGTACATGAGACATCGCCGCCAGTCTTATGACTGAGCAAACAAACATTTATTGCAGAAACACAAAATGAAAGAAAACTGAATGTTCTGAGCGCATATGAAGCTTCACTGGTGACTGTAGTGCTGCGGTGAAGCGCAATCAGACATTCAGTTGGTAGAGCAAGTCGTAAATGGAACTGCGACAAAGAGTTCCAAGGATGTCGAGAATCGCTGGTAGCTGACTGTACAATAAACAGTGCGAGCATCGTTAGCACCCGCAGCAGTGAGATCACTATTTGCCAGACACTACCCAAAGGGGAGTTACAGCTGCGCTGCCCATATCTAAGGCGACGTGGTCACGGCGAGCCCAAGCCACGTGGTGCGCCTAACTCAGCTGTCTTCATAGATCCTTCGTCTGGATCATTTCGAAAGCTATATCACCAGCATTAGAACATTTCAAAAAGATTCCAGTTGTACATTTGAACTAAAGCTTTTCTGCATATTTAACAACTTTTTGACTGTCTTTAATTGCAGTTGTCAGAAGTTGACTAAACTATCCCTCAGTTAAGTAGAAGTAAAGAAGGAAGAAAAGCTTAAACCAGAATCACAAATGCGTCTTGCAGAGCTAAGGTAGAAGAGAAAAATGAATGAAAGAATGCTCTGGGCACTTTTCCCGATAATACAGGTAAAATAAACCCACATTAAACGGAGAATTAATTATATTTAAACGATAGTTACGTAACTAAGAACTTTGACTTTTCGAATATTAAATTCGTGTTTTAGTGCATATTGGATTTCTTGTAGCATCTCTACCAAACTAACAATAACTCGATATAAAAGTGATATAACTTGTAATGTTGATGCATTAAGTTGTTCTGAAAGCGGTGTTGATATTGAAGACAATAAAAGCGGGTTAAAAGCTGTGAGCTATCTGGGGAAGTTAACCTTGCATTACTGAGCAACTGTTTCACCAACTGTTTCCCAGGCAGACTAACATTAATTATAATTTTTTAATAGTCATCTTACGACTATCGGTGATATATATATATAAAAAGAGAATTTAAATAAAAAGACATAAATCAGTTTATATTTGGACATTTATTTTAACATTGATCATTGTTACGTTAAAATTTCAGCATATTAAACATGATTCATAACTTAACTGGTGCCTTATTTAGGATTGTGAAAATTGTGAGTTTGTAATCTTACGGAACACATCAAATATCGATCCAAGATTAGGAGAATGCGTACAACACTGCATTCATAAAATAACACACGAAGAATGTTGAATCATATGCAAGAGGAAATTAACCACAACCAACCGATTCAATTTTCACCCAAAGAAGTTACGTTCGTAGCGCAGTCCTGTCCATCATGAAATTACCACACACTGGTATACTAAATTCATACTAACTCTCCATGAAATCTTCCCGAAAAGAATAGCTGAGGGCTACTTTGATGATTACGCCACATGATTCATGTGGTCAACTTGGTTTACATATAGAGTGTAACTCCACAATAATTTTGATAATTAAAATAAATTACATCGAAACCCAATTTACAAAAGAAAAACTTCGAACTGGTTACTATCGTCTTACTATTAACCTGATGGGTCAAACAATTGTATAAGCACGTGGTACTGGTCTCTCAAAGTACACCCCACGTGGAGTGAACATAAAGCAAAGTTGCTATATTGAAAAATATTGTCAAGACGAAACGTTATACTCTCACGCACATTCGCATTTAAGATTGATGATCTTAGTTAGAGTTACGAATCATCAACACGTGGTTCCACTTTAATCACAAAGTAGTGACAAAGCAACTACTGGAAGATATTCTGAACTTCACACTCGAATTACACTGCGTTGCAATTTAAGATAACATAAGATATTTTAGATCTAAACCTGAAATAAAGGTAATTAAATTTTCAGTTAGGCTGAACTTAAGAAATCCATTGTCCTATGGACTTAGCAGAGACGCGCTTAGCTGGAGATCTTACCACTTCAGACACTCGCCGCAGACAGACTGGCCTGGGCCCCCTACTGATGGTGCTTCACAGATACAAACGGAAGTGACCAGAGAGGCAGCTTCCTATACAAACATGACAAGGCACGGACAGGACCATACCAAGAATAGAAACCTCTTTGCTTTTAGAAAGCGTAGCTACCTGTTCCGACGTTGGTCCTACTGTTCTCTAGCAGACAGGCTTGTCTGCTACCATCGAGCATGCAACTAGAAACACATTTGCTCATTCATCCTTTCACACAGAAGGGAAGGGGGATGACAGTATCTTATCATATACGGCATATAAAAGAAAGCGGATGTAAGTTCCGTATGAGACTGTGTGACATGAATTACATATAAACTGTGTTTTAAAGTGTAGTAGTGCGACAGATCGTTCTTGTTTATGTGTAAAAGTAACACGTTCCACTGCTCAGTCTCCTCCCAGATAGTCAGAAACACCACAGTAAATTTAGAAGTAGAATGTATGCCGTAAATGACAACAGTTTTAAGAAATTAACATGAAAGGAATCCAACAGACACGTTTCAAACTTAATTAACAAATGGCAGTACAACTGAGTTGCACACTTGTGCTATGCCAGACCTTATTCAAGAGTCCTGTGTCCCCTACCGCCTATTATATGGTTCTGATAGATGCAGTCCACCATACAATGTTTCTGTTGCCACTTCTGGAAATCCATTGTACCTACAGATCTAACCCAAGGCCTCTAACTCCCCTGTACATTGGTGATGACAATACATAGGAGAAGGGATCTGTCAAGATATAGAATTAAAACAGGTCTTAAGGTTTTATAGGTATCACTAAACTAAACATTACTCATTGATGGATGGCTCTTAAAAAGAAAGTTTCTGGCAAATTTGTGTTTCTTATAGTGCTGGAAAATATGACACTGTTAAATAACACCAAATGATACCAACAAGTTGATTGGCGAAATGAATCTGCTAGCTTCACTTCGCAGTGAGGCTTTATTTGATGCACTGCAATGTCCGCTGACAGTTTGCTCAAAACTTTGGCGACAGGCAGAAGTGAGAACTGTCTGTGGGAGTCTTTGATACTAACACCTGATGTCTGGTCCTCCACAGGGAATAGCCAAACACACATAACGGCGTCGTCTCCACTGTCGCTGCTCCAGAGATGCTGTTTCACAAATCACTCGGCGTCACACACTGGTACACAGCACAATGCATTGGTGTATCCAAATGAAACTCTCCCTAGCAATGTTCTGTTTGCATCAAAGTAACAAATAATACCGAGGAAAGTGACCTGAGGTGATTATTAACATAGTGGTCAGAACTATTTTCTTTTTAATCTTAGTGTCTGATGGAAAGATGTTTTGGAATATACTTTTAAAGGGATAACTAAATTGAATCTATCTACGGACATTTTGTGGGAATAAAAGCAATTGCAATGCACTTTAATAACATTTCTGCAGATAGCACATAATTTTTATTTGAAACTGAATGCAGACACTGAATTCAAATGCAATTTTATTGTTAAGAAATATAATTAACGCAAATTAGCTTTTAAAGCTAAATAAAGTAATAAATCCATCACAATTTAAAAATTAATTTCAAAATGGATCTAACAAATAATCAGTTGATATATATAAATTTCCGGCGTAGGACTAAAAGTAAAATTTCTTACTATATGCTAAAATTTTCCAGGAAATTGGCATATTTAAGATATATATTCTTTTGTAATTATTTGAGTTTATAATTTTCAATTTGGCTTTAGTCGAAGAATATGCAATCGTCAGAAGAGATAATGCGTCTGTCTTGTGTAGACAGATAAATGTGTACCTTAAGATAGAAAATAACGTCCGATATGTAGAAGCACTAGAATCATTTTCCAATAACACAGTTCAGGAAAACAATATTGGTGGGGCGAAGAGGCGAGTGGCGGAGGATACAAAATATTATGGAGAGTGGATGCAGAGAGTTTTGCCTGTGCAAGACTGTGTTAATAGAAGAATCTGCACGTGTGAAAAATAACGAAACATACAACTAATGAATAATTACAATCGGTAGACAATTCAAAAATGAAGACTAAATTACCTTTTCTTTTGTACACCCGTCTTCAGCTAAAGGTGGAAAGTGGGATTGCGGCTGGTCAGTATTGGGAATTAATGGTAACACCTTGAGCCCTATGTCCAAACCTCTTCATTCAAATGTTACCAGTTTCGGTGGTCCATTTCACCGTCATCCATTACAGTAGAGGAGTCTGATGACTGTCAGTGGATCAAAGTAACTGGTCGTATTTAAATAAAGTTTAGACGAACGGTTACTTTCAATTCTCATATACTAAATTACCTTGTCAAATAATGGTGTTGATGGAAAAAAGTCCTAAAAAGAACTACTTGTCGCTGCGTTACCTACATCGTACACGTTTGGTGATTTTCGACATATAATCGTTACTTGCTTATTAAGTAATTCAAAGCAACGTGCTATACTGTTTTATCACAAATTACATTTTCTCGGTATTCATTTACCGTCCCTTCTTTCCACATAGACGACTTGCAATTAGATGATTTCGTTGTGGTTTTCAGTCCAAAGACTGGTTTCCTGCAGCTTTCCATGATATTCTATCCTGTGCGAGCCTCTTCTTCTCGAATAACTACTGCATCCTACTCAGATCTGAATCTGCTTACTGTATTCATCTCTTGGTCTCCCTCTACGATTTTTACCGCACACGCTTCCACCCAATACTAAATCGGCGATCCAATGATGTGTCAGAATGTATTCTATCAATCGATCTCTTCTAGCCAAGTTGTAGCACAAATTTCTTGTCTCCCCAACTCTATCAAGTACCTCCTCACTTTTTATGTGATCTATTCACCTAATCTTCAGCATTTTTTGTAGCACCACATTTCTCTCCTTGTCTAAACTGTACATGGCTACACTGATGACAAATACCTTTAGAAAAGAATTCATAACACTGAAGTCTATATTAGATGGTAAGAAATTCCTCTTCCACAGAAAAGCTTTGCTCGCCATTCCTATTCTACGTTTTATATCCTCTCTACTTCGGCCATCATCCCTTATTTTTCTGCTCATCTACTGCTTTAAGTGACTCATTTCCTAATCTAATTTCCGTAGCATCACTTGATTTAATTCGACTATATTCCACTATCCTTGTTTTGGTTTTGTTGATGTTCATCTCATATCAGCCTTTCAAGACACTGTCCATTCCGTTCAACTTATCTTCCAAATCCTTTACTTTCTCTGGCAGAATCACAATGACATCACCAAACCTTTTAAGTCTTTATTACTTCTCCCTGAACTTAAATTCCTACTATAAATTTTTCTTTGGTTTCTTTTATTGCTTCCTCTGTGTACAGATTGAATAACATCGGGGACAATCTACAGCCCCGTCTCACTCCCTTCTCAAAGCTTCCCTTTCATGTGCCTCGACCCTTGTAACTGCCATCCGATTTCTCTACAAGTTGTAAATAGCCTTTCGCTCTCTGTATTTTATCCCTGATACCTTCAGTTTTCATTCTGAAATATTTTACCTGTACTAACTATTCTGTGTTTCAAATGCCAAAGTACGAATCCAAATGTTTGGGATTCAATAGTCGATTAGTTCTTGAGCTTATTCCATAATTTGCCACTTTTTCTGTCCTGAGAATGATCTTTGTATGTGAGAAATGCCATGTTGCAACATGGTTCTAAAGCCACGTAGAAAACTGCAATGTTGAAACCAACCATCAAATTCGGGACAGCTTTAGTACGAGTCGATCTTCAGTGGTATTGCTAGCTTACAATAGCCTCTTACTGTTAGTCAACTTTTACGTCTACGTATTCTGCATGTGTCTTCCTTCCTAGCACAGAGGTTAACGCGACAAATCCACATCCAGGTGCCCTGCGTTCGATTCCCGGTACTGCCAGTGATTTTTTTCTTGGTGGGAGAGCTGGCCCAATGGGAACTCATCGTGTGATGCCAATTCAGGAGCTATCTGCTTTAGTGGTAGTGGATACAATCCGATGGTGCTTGTAAAATGGCGCCACGGTCATAACTTGTAGAACCATCCCATCTGCACTTGTGCAGCAGATAACAATATTTGATTTGTTCGGTACGACTCCGGTTTATGATACTCCACTGACGTCTATGAAGATCGACTCGTTTATCCGCATGGAAGGTTCTCAACTATTTTGTCCACTACTGATGATTGATTCCACTACATTTTCCATGAGTGGCCGACATTGGAAGAGGACGTAACAACGTTCTTTGCTGTTAGGCTGTAATTATTGTTTATTTTATTTTGGCCATTATGTCATTTTGAAGCCTTAGTTGACGCGTATGAACACAAACCACATACCTCTCCAGTCACGAGCATATGGTCGGTGAACGTAAAACTTCCGAATATTCATGTGTACAATTGCTACAATTACTTGTCGGAAGTTTTATGTTCACCCACCATTTGATGGTGGCTGGAGTGCTTGGTGCTTTGCGTTCATGAACGTAAACTACCTTTGAAAATGGCGTAATAACTCGAATTGACTAAGAGGTAAAATAATTACAACAGAAGGGAGAGAATAACATTTCAGCAATTTTGTACGACTGTTGTAGTCACGAGTAGCAAAACGTTCGAAATAATAGCAATCATATTGTACTTTAATTTATTACACACCAGTTGCTGGTGCACCTAAGCATTTATTTGTTACGAAATGCAAACACTCCACCAAATGTATTTTTATAGTTAATAAATGTAACAGATATAAATTATCTTCCCAAGCACCTGGTGTGCAAAATATATTAGACGGACGAAATACCCTGACAGGTGTGAATACTATCAAACCATCATTTTAATAAGTCGTGATTGCAAAATATTGACACGAATCATTTACAGCAGATCACATTTGTAGAATTAGGGAGAGTTTTTGACAATGTTGAGTGGAATTCTGAAGGTAGCAGGGGTAAAAGTAAGGGAGAGACAGGTCATTTGTAGCTTGTATACAAACCAGATTACAGTTATTGGAATCAAAGGACGTGAAAGGGAAGCAGTAAATGAGATGATACAGGTTTGCCGTCTATACCCAAAGTTATTCTATTGTGTACATTGAACGAGCAATAACGGAAACCAAGAAGAAACTAGAAAATGGAATTAAATTTTAGAGAGAAAAAAATGAAAGCTTCAATGTTTGCCTATGACACTATAGTTCTCAGAGACGACAAAAGACATGGAAGACCAATTAAACAGTATGGTTGTCTTGGTAAGAGGTTGTAAGATGAATGCCAACAAAAGTAAAACAAGGCTAATACAATGTAATCGAATGAAATTAGGCGATGTTGAGGGAATTCTATTAGGAAATGAGGCACCAAAAGTATAAGGTGAGCTTTGTATTTGGGCAGCAAACTAACTGCTGATGGCCAAAGTAGAGAGGATATAAAATACACAATAGCAACAGGAACATTTGTAAAAAAGAGAAATTTATTGAACATCCAATATAAATTTAACTGTTAGGAAGTATTTTCCGAAGGTATTTATCTGGAGTCTAGGCTTGTACGAAAGTGAATCGCGGACAATAAGCAGTTCAAACAAGAAGAGAATAGAAACTTTTGAAATCTCTTGTTACGTAAGAACGACGGAAATTAGATCGTAGACAGCATATCAATCGAGGAGGTACTGACGAAATGATCACAAAGGAAATTGATGACACAACTTAACTAAAATATGGACTCGGTTGATGGGACACGTTAAGAGGCATCAAAGACTAGTACGTTTGGTAACCGAGGGGGAAGTGTGTGTGTGTGCGGGGGGTAGGTATCGTGGGGGAGGGAGGAGCTTACCAATTCTAACCGTGAATACAGTAAGAGCTTTCAGATGCAAGTAGGCTTCAGTAGTTATTGAGGGACTACAAGGTTCGCACAGAGTGGACTAATGTGAGATGCTGCATCAAACAAATCTGTCGAGTGAAGATCACAACAGTAACATATTGTCAATCTGGGTACAAACAGATCCATCATAAGGCAATTCATCTTCCAAAAGTTAGCCTGACGAAAATCGACACCATAAAGTTGTGACTTGGAGTTTATCTGTAAGATGCAGCCAGGTGGCTGAATGGGAGCGCATCACCGAGAAAAGAAGGCGTCTCTGTTCGAGTTTTGGCTCGACCTAAGTTTTACGGTTATGACAGGACTCAAATTATATTTGTTTCATACTGTTTCTGACGTAAGGGCATATTTACACAAAAAGAGCTCCAAAAAGAGCTTGTGTTTCATACTAGTGCAAAGCATGTTCTCTGCATGTAAAACTGTAAAACATGGAGACGTTGTCAACATAAAAACTGCAGAACTGTGAATCTTTGACGATTCCATGAGGGTACTAACTAATGACACATAGACATCTGTATACAGGATGAGTTGGGAGGGAAGGTACATACATGTTTCGAGGGCCGATAGTGTGGTATCTTCCAAAGAGCGAGGTGCCAAAACGATGTTGGTACTTCCTAAAGGAACCACAAGAAACAACAGTCACTGTAAGCCGCATCAACGAATGAGGGCCACTGACCAAGGCACCCCCACAAACATTTCGCTACCCCACCGCAACCGCTCGTCTACCTACGGCCGAGCACAGAATCGCTCTGCCCAGTCCGCGATTATCGAATAAGACGGCAGCAACGTCTTCTAGTAGGACAAATGTGTAATCAATGTATTAGGTATAACTATAAGTGATGTTAAAGTTACTCTAAGTAAATAGACTTGTAATTCGTCTGTATCTAGTGATAAGTTAATGTTCAGAGGCAGTTGTATATACTCGTGACATTCCCGTCGGAATGAGCTGTAAAAGTCAAGTAATTCTTCTTATCTATGTCGTAATAAAATGATTTAATATTCCATGTGTGATAGTATCCACCCTTCATTGTACTGATAAGTGTATTTTAGTCCAGAACAACAGGTAGTATTTTTGTGATACTGAACAAAAAAACTTCAAATGAACATATTCTCCTTTTATAACCGTATCCGACATACAGTTTTTGCTGAAAATCACGGGCGCCAGTCCCATCTCCTTCTTCACCAGCACTCACATTCGAATACAACCAAAGCTACATTAGGCTACATAGTGTTGTCTTTACTAACCATCAGTGCCGTTTTGTTGACGACCAATCTTCAGTCCAGTTGTTTTAGATAACCGTCTTAACGGAGTACGTTGTTTTGATTTACTCTGAAATGTGTTACCACAGTATTTGGAGTATATCGATTTGGTGACACGAAGTCGTACGTAATGTCAGCACGGTGAAGCTCCTGCACATTCCATACGGCTATGGACACAGTCCCCCAGTGAAACGTATTATGGGAGTTGGATCTGTTGCCATGGAGTCGTTTCTTGGCCTCCGACGTCACCCGATCTTACTCCATTCGATTACTGTTTGTAGAGTTGGCTTAAGAGCGAAGAATACAAGTGCAGGTCAACATTGTGAGCACTTAATAGGATATTCATAATAGTTCAAATGGTTCAAATGGCTCTGAGCACTATGGGACTTAACTGCTGTGGTCATCAGTCCCCCAGAACTCAGAACTACTTGAACCTAACTAACCTAAGGACATCACACACATCCATGCCCGAGGTAGGATTCGAACCTGCGACCGTAGCGGTCGCGCGGTTCCAGACTGTAGCGCCTAGAACCGCTCGGCCACTCCGGCCGGCCATTCATAATAGTAAATGGACGCCTTTCCTTACGTTTGGTACGTTAGGCCAGATATTTATGGGATGTTTTCTGTTAACGACGGGATAGCGGCTTACAGTGCTGTTATCTTGCTACTATTTAACCAGATTCCAATCCCCTCATAGGCTCTTTCCATTGCCACAGAAGAAACTACACAGTTCTATTCAAAAGTCACAGTCGACGTCATAATTAGCCAGCTATGAAAATTAAAAACTGCCTGTGTACGTCACAAAATTCAGCATATAGTCCTCTATAGCTCAGCGAAACCATACCTCGAGATATTGACTCATTGCGGACGGATAATATTAGGAGTATCCTATCATAGCTGCCACAACTCGGGTACTAACATTTCATATCTTCTCAGTGTAACACAGATTACGTGCTACAGCGATTTTTTTGTAGTTACTAAAAGGAAAAGTAATTCTACGCCGGAACAGGGCTGTCAGGGTGATAGGGAACCTAAAGTCATTCTACATGTTATTGGAAGCAACGACTTCATAGACGATTCATGTAAATGACTGTGTGTACAGCATTCAAACTCAAGCAGTTGCTGGATAGTAACCAGCCTGTGTGCTGCCAGACTGGAGTCTGAATCTACACGTGGCGTCTCAAACTCCTACGCAAGACACAAGATTCTTTTGCAACTCCATCTATCATCCTGGAGTAGCAATTTCTGTAATTGAAAGTAACTACGACCTTCTTTATTGTCTTGGGCAAAAAGAAAAAAAGAAACAGGTACTCCGGCCATTGTTTGACATGAGCTAATCGACAATCAGTACACGCTTTTGCACTTAAGACTATTACTAAGTGAGGTAATATTGAAAAGGATATTCTGCGCAGCAATCTGGCAAGTTACGAGGCAGTGATATGTGATTACACCAGCCAATCTGATAACTGAAGCGGTTCACTTCTTATAGAAATTTAGATGTGCCATCATCTCCGCATTGCCTGTCATCCTTTGTTACTGAAACTGCAAACATAATGACAGTAATCTCATTTCTTCGCGCTGAAGAACCTTGAGCTATAATTCAAGCATAAGCTGTATTGCCCAATATACGCCGCCTGCTAAAAAAGTGAAGAACCTAGAACGTTAGAGAGAAACGAAATGGGCCGGCCGGTGTGGTGGAGCGGTTCTAGGCGCTTTAGTGTGGAACTGCGCGACCGCTACAGTCGCAGGTTCGAATCCTGCCTCGGACATGGATGTGTGAGATGTCCTTAGGTTAGTTAGGTTTAAGTAGTTCTAAGTTTTAGGGGACTGATGACCCCAGATTTTAAGTCCATAGTGCTCAGAGCCATTTAAGAAACAAAATGAAACTTCACGCGTTGAGGGGGTACGTGATGTTTTTCCTGTGATTACAAAATCTGATCAAATTTACATAGAATTTGGCAGTATGAGGCAATTAATGTGCAAGACATTACACCCCCTCAGGCCTTGATGTTTCCACTGACTCGGTTAGGAAGGGTGTCACAAAATCGTTGCAGCCTCTCCTGAGGCAAGCTTTCCCGCAACTTTGGTAACTGGTCGTTGATATCCTGGACACAGGCACCACGACGTAGTTGACGACCAAGTTGGTCCCATATAAGTTCTATCGCAGACTAATATGGGGATCTTGCTGAACAAGGAAGGACCTCAACTTACACAGGCACTCCATGAAGACTCGGTCCTTACGTCGACGAGCATTATCCAATTGAAAAATGACGAAACATTACTGTCGCATAAGAGGTAACACATGAGCACATACGATGTCTGTGACGTACCGCTGTACCACTGAAATTCCCTCATTTGCTACCATTCGTGACGAAGTCATACCCGATGGCTTCCCACACCATAACACGAGGAGTAATACTGTTGTGCCTCTAGAAAACATTAGAAGATTGGGTTATTTCCCAGGTCACCGTCATATTGAACGATGCTGGTCATACGGGCTACTGCAGAACCTCGATTCATCCCTGAACATAGGGCACTATTCATCTTCAATCCACGCTACGTGGTAGGACTGTTGATATTTAAAGAGAATATCATCATCTGTTCTCAATATACCGAAAAAAGTGTCGGTATATCGACAGAAAAACATATCCGCATACCTGCCTGCGAAAATATCGGCTGCACATTGTGTGCATACTGCTGGTTTTAGAGCTGTACATTTAAGTATTGATTTATTATTAGATGTTCTGTACATCAATAAGCTGGGAGCCTGCTTGTCCCCCTTAGAGCAAGAATTGGGGATAACCACTTTGCTAACAATGGCAACTGCATGTAAGTGGCACAGTGAAAGGTGTCCTTTGGGTCCGTTGTTCGGTTTCGTCACATATCGGATTGTCCGAAACACTTCATGTCGACTTTCCCTGTTTTTCCATTTCTGCCAACGCCAGCGACCTAGCAGTTGTAGTGTCAAAAATGCATAGTGAAGGTAAACATTGCACTTTCTGGTGGTAGCGCCGAGCGCCGATCACATCAGCATTTTCCCTCACTCGTGCCTATCCACCGTAAAGGCCGGTCTCGTCATTTACAGTTTTGTTAATCATTTTCAGCAACTGTTTTCGAAGAATGCCGATGTGAAGAAATAGCAGACTGGTTGCATAATTTTTTTTTTTTTTTTTTTTTTTTTAAGCAACTGGTTGCTATTTCTTCACATCGGAAAACTTGTTATTCCATTCACATCGCCACCACCCAGTTCAATCCGACTTCTTCTTTTGTACCACATGTACTTACTTTAAACAGTCAAATAGTGGGATTAGACGTGATTAAAGCTGAAAAAGTAGTAAGACTCCATCACATAGTCAAAGTAAAATTGTGTTCTGCTACAATTACAAAAATTCAACTTCAATTTTTACAGAAAATTTAAAAAAAATGTGATATAAAATAAAAATATCGAAACTCTAGGGCGCCATTTTGATATCGACATATCAGGTGCAGAAATGTCGCCCATATACTCCGATGCGGCAAAGAAACTGGTATAGGCATGCGTATTCAAATACATTGATGTGTAATCAATCAGAATATGGAGCAGTGGTAGGCAACGCCTACTAAGACAAGAGTCTGTCGCAGTTGTTAGATCGGATACTGCTGCTTCAATAGTAGGTTATCAAGATTTAAGTGAATTTGAACGTGGTGTTATGGTCCACGCACGAGCGTTGGGACACAGCATCTCCAAGGTAACGATGAAATCGGGATTTTTCCGTGCGACCATTTTACGAGTGTTCCATGAATATCAGGAATCCGGTAAAACATCAAATCTCCGACATCGCTGCGAGTGAAAAAAAATCCTGCAAGAACGGAACCAACGACGACTGAAGAGCATCGTTCAACGTGACAGAAGTGCACCCTTCCGCAAATTGCTGCAGATTTCAGTGCTGGGCCATCAACAAGTGTCAGCAAGCGAAACTCTCAATGAAACATAATCAATATGGGTTTTCGGAGCCGAAGGCCCATTCGTGTACCCTTGATGACTGCACGACACAAAGCTTTCCCCCTAGTCTGGGCCTGTCATCACCGTCGTAGGACTGTTGATGACTGGAAACATGTTGCCTGGTAGGACGAGTGTCGATTTAAATATTGTATCGGTCGGATGAACGTGTACTGGTATGGATACAACCTCGTGAATCCATGGACCCTGAACTTCAGCAGGGCGCTGTTCAAGCTGGTAGAGGCACTGTAATTTTGTGGGGGGTGTGGAGTTGGAGTGATACGGGACTTCTGATACGTCTAGATACGACTCTGACAGGTGACACGCACGTAAGCATCCTGTCTGATCACCTGCATTCATTCACGTCCATTGTGCATTCTGACGGACTTGGGCAATCCCAGAAGGACAATGTGAAATCCTACACGTCCAGGAACACACTTGTAAGTTTAAACACTTCCACTGAAAACCAAACTACTCAGACATGAACATTATTGAGTATATCTGGGGTGCCTTGCAATGTGCTGTTCAGAACGGATCTCCACCCCGTCGTGCTTCTAGAGATTTATGGACAGCCCTGCAGGATTCTTTGTGTCAGTTCCCTCCAGTACTACTTCAGAGAATAGTCGAGTCCATGCCACGTCGTGTTAGGGCACTTCTGCGTGCTCGCGGGGGCCCTACATGACATTAGGCAGATATACCAGTTTCTTTGTCTCTTCTGTGTATATCGATATTTCTAAAGAAAATGTAGTTATATCGATATTTTGTCGACAGCCCTACTAAGGAATACTGAACAACTGCGAATACAACCGTTTGTGTAGCGATGTTTAGTTTTGTCTAAAGGTCATAAATAGCGTCAGATGTTCAATGATTACTGTAGTAGACACACGGATGCCGCATACTCGTGTGAGGCAATGTTACGATCACCTGACAGAGTTTGTGAAGGGCCTCACTGTGGGTCTCCGTTTGACCAGCTGGCAGAATCGAGAATTTTCGGGCGTTTAAATGTGTTGTGGCTGTGTCGTCTAGTAATTTTTGTGGTTCCTGTCTTGGTGATATGATAGTATAATGGTATGACAGGTGGGTGGCCGGTTTCCTCTCAAAACAACACAAAATGCAAACATGGTTAAGATGTACCTTATTACAGGAACCAATTGGTTTCCTTACTTCAATGATGTCCAGTCTGAAGTTTTGTGGTTAGCAGCAATCAAATAAAATGTGCTAATTCCTGAGTTTTGTCCGTGTCCATATAACAACTACACTACTGGCCATTAGAATTGCTACACCAAGAAGAAATGCAGATGATAAACGGGTATTCATTAGAGAAATATAATATAGTACAACTGACATGTGATTACATTTTCACGCAATTTGGGTGGATAGATCCTGAGAAATCAGTACCCAGAACAACCACATCTGTCTGTAATAACGGCCTTGATACGCCTGGGCATTAAGTCAAACAGAGCTTGGATGGAGTGTACTGGTACAGCTGCCCATGCAGCTTCAACACGATACCACAGTTCATCAAGAGTAGTGACTGGCGTATTGTGACGAGCCAGTTGCTCGGCCACCATTGACGAGACGTTTTCAACTGGTGAGAGATGTGGAGAATGTGCTGGCCAGGGCAGCAGTCGAACATTTTCTGTATGCAGAAAGGTCTGTACAGGACCTGCAACATGCGGTCGTTCATTATCCTGCTGAAATGTAGGGTTTCGCAGGCATCGAATGAAGGGCAGAATGGTTCAAATGGCTCTGAGCACTTTGCGACGTAACTTCT
Organism: Schistocerca cancellata; assembly: GCF_023864275.1. NCBI lineage: Eukaryota > Metazoa > Arthropoda > Insecta > Orthoptera > Acrididae > Schistocerca > Schistocerca cancellata. The sequence continues at coordinate 369,326,421 of NC_064632.1, forward strand.
GAGGTCATCAGTCGCCTAGAACTTAGAACTAATTAAACCTAACTAACCTAAGGACATCACACACATCCGTGCCCGAGGCAGGATCCGAAACTGCGACCGTAGCGGTAGCTCGGTTCCAGACTGTAGCGCCTAGAACCGCACGGCTACTCCGGCCGCCGAATGAAGGGTAGAGCCACGCGTCGTAACACATCTGAAATGTAACATCCACTGTTCCATGTGCCGTCAATGCGAACAAGAGGTGACCGAGACGTGTAACCAATGGCATCTCATACCATCAGGCCGGGTGATACGCCAGTATGGCAATGACGAATACACGCTTCCAATGTGTGTTCACCGCGATGTCGCCAAACACGGTTGCGACCATCATGATGCTGCAAACAGAACCTGGTTTCATCGGAAAATATGACGTTTGCCGTTCTTGCACCCAGGTTCGTCGTTGAGTACACCATCGGAGGCGCTCCTGTCTGTGATGCAGCGTCAAGGGTAATCGCAGCCATGCTCTCCGAGCTGATAGTCCATGCTGCTGCAAACGTCGTCGAACTGTTCGTGCAGACGGTTGTTGTCTTGCAAACGTCCCCATCTGTTGACTCAGGGATCGACACGTGGCTACACGATGCGTTACAGCCATGCGGAGAAGATGCCTGTCACCTCGACTGCTTGTGATACGAGGCCGTTGGGATCCAGCACGGTGTTCTGTATTACCTTCCTGAACCCACCGATTCCATATTCAGCTAACAGTCATTGGATCTCGACCAACGCGAGCAGCAATTCGCGATACGACAAACCGCAATCGCCATAGGCTGCAATCCGACCTTTCTCAAAGTCGGAAACGTGATGGTACGCATTTCTCCTCCTTACACGAGGCATCACAACAACGTTTCACCAGGCAACGCCGGTCAACTGCTGTTTGTGTATAAGAAATCCTTGGAAACTTTCCTCATGTTAGCATGTTGTAGGTGTCGCCACCGGCGCCAACCTAGTGTGAATGCTCTGAAAAGCTAATCATTTGCATATCACAGCATCTTCTTCCTCTCAGTTAAATTTAGCGTCTGTAGCACGTCATCTTCGTGGTGTAGCAATTTTAATCGCCAGTAGTATATACAGGGTGTTACAAAAAGGTACGGCCAAACTTTCAGGAAACATTCCTCACAAACAAAGAAAGAAAATATGCTATGTGGACATGTGTCCGGAAACGCTTACTTTCCATGTTAGAGCTCATTTTATTACTTCTCTTCAAATCACATTAATCATGGAATGGAAACACACAGCAACAGAACGTACCAGCGTGACTTCAAACACTTTGTTACAGGGAATGTTCAAAATGTCCTCTGTTAGCGAGGATACATGCATCCACCCTCTGTCGCATGGAATCCGTGATACGCAGATGCAGCCATGGAGAATGGCGTATTGTATCACAGCCGTCCACAATACGAACATTTGGTACCGGGGTTGCGTAGACAAGAGCTTTCAAATGCCCCAATAAATGAAAGTCAAGAGGGTTGAGGTCAGGAGAGCGTGGAGGCCATGGAATTGGTCCGCCTCTACCAATCCATCGGTCACCAAATCTGTTGTTGACAAGCGTACGAACACTTCGACTGAAATGTGCAGGAGCTCCATCGTGCATGAACCACGTGTTGTGTCGTACTTGTAAAGGCACATGTTCTAGCAGCACAGGTAGAGTATCCCGTATGAAATCATGGCGGTGATACGAGGAAGTACAGTACATACTGACGAAACTAAAATGAGCTCTAAAATGGAAATTAAGCGTTTCCGGACACATGTCCCCATAACATCTTTTCTTTATTTGTGTGTGAGGAATGTTTCCTGAAAGTTTGGCCGTACCTTTTTGTAACACCCTGTATACAATGACTGACGTTCCCACACAGTTAGCTAAGATGCGAGGCGTCGACTCTCATTGTGGAAAACTAGAGCACAGTACGGCGCATAGAGCTGCAATGCGAACTCATCCCCGATGCGTCATACTGAGTGATTTAGACAGCTCGGTTGGCTACGGCGGCCTATATACACGCTGCCCAGGAGACGTCATCGGCGCGTAGCTTGGGGCGTGTCTTGGTCTTCTCTTGTAATAGGTGCGCTTAGTTCGGCGCCTGCTATACATTGTTTCCTAATGGCAGGGGTCCGATGTTGCGAACGGCCTTGCCGCAGTTGTAACACCGGTTCCAGTCAGATCACCGGAGTTAAGCGCTGTCGGGCTGGGCTAGCACTTGGGTGGGTGACCACCCGGTCTGCCGAGCGCTGTTGGCAAGCGGGCTGCACTCAGCCCTGGCGAGGCAAACTGAGGAGCTATTCGATTAAGAAGAAGCGGCTGCGGTCTCGGAAACTGACATACGGCCGGGAGAGCGGTGCGCTGACCACATGCCCCTCCATATCCACATCCGGTGACACCTGTAGGCTGAGGATGACATAGCGGCCGGTTGGTACCGTTGGGCCTTCATGGCCTGTTCGGGACGAGTAAAAGTAAAAGGGTCCGATGTTAGAGTGCATGAGAACTACGGGTTAGGCACACTTGTTGTCAAGGTTCAGTTCCACCACGTCTGTCCAACGCGTGGGAGGACCACTATACTGTGCACTAAGCACATTGCAACATTTTTCATGTCATCGCCTGTAATCCGAGAAAAAGTATTGAATTCCCTGGAACATTCTGTGTCATCCCGTGCCGTTGGCAGAAGTCCAGCAGCATCTGCACTAGGGTATCATCATCCCACTCTTAGGCTACCGATGATATGCACACTGATGTTCGTTCTGCGTATCACAGATAATTTTAACTATGATCATTTACGTACCCGACCAGTGTGTGTACGCGTACGAAGTTTTTCGCATGTTCCTCTCAAATAATCTATATATGTCACTTGGACATTTCCTGCATAGTGGACATGGTACAATAGTGTCGACCACCGAGGGACGTGACGCAGTGGTTAGCACACTGGAGTCGCATTCGGGAGGACAACAGTTCAAATCCGCTTCCTGCCATCATGATTTATGTTTCCCACAATTTCCCTAAATCGCTTCAGGCTGGTGCCGGAATGTTTCCTTTGAAAGGGCACGGCAAATTTCTTGACCCATTCTTCCCAAACCCGACGGGTCCGATGACATCGCTTTTCCGTCCCCTCCGCCAAAATCAACCAACCAACCAATGGTGTCAACTAGTCGACTTCGTTAAGAGTCAAACGTTAACAAAACTATCTAAATGTTAAGATACTACCGGGGTCAAAAGTCACATTTTTACAAGTGTAGGTAAATCTTTGACTTAATTGAATCTTAGACTGTATGTCAATAATTATTTCGTGCTGACACAGTAAGGACGATATTATGATGACAAGGCATGATTTCAACAATATATACATACACACATTATGTGATCAAAAGTATCCGAACACCGCCAAAAACATAGTTTTTTCATATTAGGTGGTTTATGCTGCCACATACTGCCAGGTACTCCATATCAGCGACCTCAGTAGTCATTAGACATCGCGAGAGAGCAGAATGGGGCGCTCCACGGAACTCACGGACTTCGAAAGTGGTCAGGTGGCTGGGTGTCACTTGTGTCATACGTCTGTACGCGAGGTTTCCACACTCCTAAACATCCTTAGGTCCACTGTTTCCGATGTTATATTGAAGTGGAAGCGTGAAGGGACACATACAGCACAAAAGCGTAGAGGCCGATCTCGTCTGTTGACTGACAGAGACCGCCTACAGTTGAAGAGGGTCGTAATGTGTAATAGGCAGACATCTGTCCATACCATCCCACAGGAATTCCAAACTGCATCAGGAGCCACTGCAAATACAGTCAGGCGAGAGATGAGAAACTTGGATTTCATGGTGGCGATGCTGCTCATAAGCAACACATCACGCCGGTAAATGCCAAATAACGCCTCGCTTGGTATAAGGAGCATAAACATTGGGCGATTGAACAGTGGAAAATCGTTGTGCAAAGTGACGAGTCACGGTACACAATTTGGCGATCCGATGGTTGGGTGTGTGTATGGCGAACGACCGGTGAACGTCATCTGCCAGCGTGTGTAGTGCCAACAGTAAAATTCGGAGGCGGTGGTGTTATGGTGTGGTCCTGTTCGCATGGCACTATCACAGCAGAGGCCTACATTGATGTTTCAGGCACATTCTTTCTTTCCCCTATTAAAGAGTAACTCGGGGATGGCCATTACATCTTTCAACACGATCGAGCACCTGTTCATATCGCACGGCCGGTGGTGGAGCGGTTACACGACAATAACATCCCTGTAATGGACTGACCTGCACGGAGTCCTGACCTGAATCCCATAGAAAACCTTTGGAGTGTTTTGGAACGGCGACTTCCTACCAGGTCTCACCGACCAACATCAATACCTCTCCACAGTGCAGCACTCCGTGAAGAATGGGCTGCCGTTCCCCAAAAAACCTTCTAGCATCTGATTGCACGTATGCCTGCGAGCGTGGAAGGTTTCATCAAGGCTAAGGGTCTGCCAACCCCACGAACTTGTTAGTCGTTTTCAGCCAGGTGTCCGGATGCTTTTGATCACATTGTGTATGTATGTGCTACTATCCCTATATCACCTATCGCCTGCAATCCCATAGAGGTCACTTTGAACATCTGTTGTGACGTGAATGCGGTGCAGCTCTGTACTGTGTTCCGGGACGATTTGTTGTCGCTGCAAGCTCACCGTCCATTTGTGGACACATGTTCATGGGATCTGTCATCCTCCGTTTCCAGTCATGAATCCGTCCCTGTAGTTTGTCGCTTTTACAAAAGTTCACCCTGTATAAATGGGAAAGGTTGTTACCAAAAATTTCTAAAAGTTCGTAACCGATTTACTTCAGAGTTCTAATTCAGATGAACAACGAAGAAAACATGAAAAAATAAATGCCTGCCAAACGAAATATATCATGATGAAATAATCGAAATTCTTATCTAGAGAATAAGTTACAGCTACAATACCTATCTTGGAGATAGTATTATCAGACGTCACTAGATCTTGCGATGAGCGAAAGCTCGAGAAGTTGAGAGAAACATGGTTGCGAACTCTTATTTGGTGAATAGTTATCGTTGTGGCATATGCAATGGAACAAGGTTGGCCGTGAAGAACCTATTGCCAATCGTATTACACCGAAGAGCCAAAGAAACTGGTATACCTGCCTAATATCGTGTAGGGCCCCCGTGAGCACGCAGAAGTGACGTAACACGACGTGGCATGGACTCGACTAATGTCCGAAGTAGTGCTGGAGGGAAATGACACCATGAATCCTGCAGGGTTGTCCATAAATCCGTAAGAGGAGGTGGGGGGGGGGGGTGGAGATCTCTTCTGAACTGCATTTTGCGGGGTATCCCAGATAGGTTCAATAATGTTCATGTCTGGGGAGTTTGTTGGCCAGCGGAAGTGTTTCAACTCTGAAGAGAGTTCCTGGAGCCATTCTGAAGCAATTCTGGACGCGTGGCGTGCCACATTGTCCTGCTGGAATTGCCCAAGTCTGTCGGAACGCACAATGGACATGAATGGATGCAGGTGATCAGGCAGGATTCTTACGTACGTGTCACCTGTCAGAGTCGTATCTAGACGTATCAGGGTTCCCATATCATTCCAAGTGCGCACTCCCCACACCATTGAAGAGCCTCCAAGAGCTTGAACAATCGCTTGCTGACGTGCAGGGTTCATGGGTTCATGAGGTTCTCTCCATACACGTATACGTCCATCCGCCCAATACGATTTGAAGCGTGACTTGTCCGACCATGGAACATGTTTCCAGCCATCTACTGTCCGATGGCGGTGCTGACGGGCCCAGGCGAGGTGTAAGGTTTTGTGTCGTGCAGTCATCAAGGGTGCACGAGTGGGCTTCGGCTCCGAAAGCCCGTATTGATGATGTTTCATTGAATGGTTCGCACACTTTGTTGATGGCCCAGCACAAAAATCTGCACAAATTGCGGAAGGATTGAACTTCTGTCACGTTAAACGATTTTCTTCAGTCGTCGTTGGTCCCTTTCTCGCAGGATGTTTTTCCGGCCGCAGCGATGTCGGAGGCTTGATGTGTTACCGAATTCCTGCCAATCACGATATACTCGTGAAATGGTCGTACAGGAAATTCTCCACTTCATCACTACGTCGGAGATGCTGTGTTCCGTCGCTCGTACGCCGACCGTAGCATCACGTTCAAACTCAATTAAATCTCGATAACCTCCATTGTAGCAGCAGTAACCGATCTGACACTGCGTCAGACACTTGTTTTCTATAGGTGGTGCCGACCGCTGCGCAGTATTCTGCCTGTTTACATATCTCTGTGTTTGAATATGCATGCCGATACCAGTTTGTTTGGCCGTTCAGTGTAGAGGTCACCATCATTAAGGGGTATGCCACAGGTGAAGATGTATTCTTTCTCCTGTTCTGTTGATATCCAGAGACGTAAATGTAGAGTCTTGTACCATGGAAAACATGGGAGAGGAAGTTGTTTGGTGGCCGGTATCACTTTTTTACAACCGCACACATGTACTGAAAGAGTTCTTTATTTACTTAAATAGGTAGCTGCTACTTAACTTTAACAGCGTCCATGCGTTGTGGTAGAAGCTCTTCAATATTAGTCCACGTTAGCCTCACTGCTGGTGAAGTACAAGTCCCACTATGTACACTAATGTGGTCGCAATGTACTGACAGATGCGAACTTCGAGTGCGAGTTAGTGCTGAACTGACCGAGCAGTTGAGCTAGTGACGCAGACTGAGCCTGAGGCCCTCCAGTAAGAGGCGGTTATCGACACTCATGCTCATAAATTAAGGATAATGCTGATACATGGTGAAACAACACTCTGGTGGCCGGTTCGTGGATTTAAATAACCTCGGGGTATGATAATGCGGTGCATTTGACCTGCAGTCGTCGCACGGTGGCGCTGGCAGCAGTCCACATACGCATGGTGCATGTCAGAGTACGATTCAGCGAATAACTCTGCAGACGTTTTCAGAGGTGCTAATGGTGACTGTGTTGAAAATGATTCAGAGAACTCAAATTGATGACGTTATGAGGGATAGAATACTAGGGCGACTGGAGGCTGGTCAGACACAGCAGGTCGTAGCACAGGCCCTCTGTGTGCCACAAAGTGTGATCTCAAGATCATGGCAACGATTCCAGCAGACAGGAAACGTGTCCAGGCGCTACAGTACGGGACGTTCTCAGAGTACAACACCACAAGAATACCGATATCTCACAATCAGTGCCCGCAGACGGCCACGGAGTACTGCAGGTAGTCTTGCTCGGGACCTTACCGCAGCCACTGGAATACTTGTCTCCAGACACACAGTCTACAGACGACTGAACAGACATGGTTTATTTGCCCGGAGACCTGCAAGATGCATTCCACTGATTCCTGGTCACATGAGAGCCCGTTAACCCTCGTGTCAAGAAGACAGTACATGGTCATTGGAACAGTGGTCCCATGTTATGTTCGCGGACGAGTCCAGGTATAGTCTGAACAGTGATTCTCACTGGGTTTTCATCTGGCGTGAACCAGGAACCAGATACCAACCTCGTAATGTCCTTGAAAGGGACCTGTATGTAGGTCGTGGTTTGATGATGTGGGGTAGGATTATGATTGATGCACGTACACCCCTACATGTCTTTGACAGAGCAATTTCAACAGGTCAGGTGTATCGGGACGTCATTTTGCACCAGTATGTCCGCCTTTTCAGGGGTGCAGTGGGTCCCACCTTCCTCCTGATGGATGATAATGCACGGTCCCACCGAGCTGCCATCGTGAAGTACCTTGAAACAGAATGGAGTGGCCTGACTGTTCTCCAGACCTAAACTCCATCGAGCACGTCTAGGATACTCTCCGTCGATGTATTGCTGCACATCTTCAAACCTGTGTGACACTTCATGAGCTCCGACAGGCACTGGTGCAAGAATGGGAGGCTATACCACAGCAGCTGCTCGACCACCTGATCCAGAGTATGCCAACCGTTGTGCGGCCTGTGTACGTGTGCATGGTGATCATATCCCATACTGATGTCGGGGTACATGAGCAGGAAACAGTGCATTTTGTAGCACAAGTGTTTCGGGACGGTTTTCTCAACTTATGATCAATTCTGTGGACTTACAGATCTGTGTCGTATGTGCCTATGCTATTAGCGCCAGTTTTGTGTAGTGCCACGTTGTGTGGTATCACATTCTGCAATTATCCTTAATTTATGAGCATGAGTGTAAATACTTGCAGGCAAGAGAGCGTTGCCAGCGTGTTCCTTGCGAGTATGCCTTTGGTCTCTCTTCTTATAGGCGTGCTTCATCCAGCGCCTACTATCTATCCTTCTTTTACATCTTTGATGACAAGTGTGCTGGGAATAGATTACGCCAGCACATTCCTCCCTCCAACCTCCCCTCCCCCCAAATGCCACACCACTGTCGTGGAGAGAGGAAGCGAACGTCAACGTGGATGGAGGCAGGACGCTGGACGCTGAGATGAGCCAGGAGCCGTACTGTAGAAGACAGCATACTCCCGACCGTGCCCCGCCATCTGGCTTACAAGGCAATAGGAACATTATGCGGAAAACTGCTGTCAAGGCACACGTCCAGGACTGAGGGCGTCTCCTCGGGCGGTGATGGCGACGGCGATGGAGGCCCCGTCCATTGGGTCGGCGAGTGAGGTCGACGGGGGCGACAGCGCATCGTCCATCCGCTCCTCCTGGGGTGCCCTGCTAGCAGAAGGGGGCTGTTGCGAGGGCCGCTCGGTCCCGTGAGGCCGTGAATCTGGGGGAAGAATAGCAGCAGGAAGGAAATTTTGTAGTCTGTGAGTACGTGAGTGTGTGTGTGTGTGTGTGTGTGTGTGTGTGTGTGTGTGTGTGTGTGTGTGCTGTGTGTGTGTGTGTGTGTGTGTGTGTGTGTGTGTGCGCTGATTTGACTGAAATTAATGAAACATTGACTTTAGATGCTAAAAATACTGAAAAATTAAAGTTATTGAGCAGTCAGCGATGAAAGCCCTGTCGTTGAGGGCATTAGAGACGGAGAACAAGCTCTGATTATGGAGAAACGAGGAAGGAATTGGCCTGTGCTTTTTCAAAGGAACCATCTCGGAATTTGCCTGGAGTGATTTTAAGAAAGTCACGGAAAACATTAATCTGGACCGCCAGAAGTTGATTTGAACCGTCACGTCGTCCTCCTGAAGGTAAGTTCAGTGAGCTAATCACTACTCCACCTCGCTCGGTAGCAATGGGGAAATGGTTCAAATGGCTCTGAGCACTATGCGACTTAACTTCTGAGGTCATCAGTCGCCTAGAACTTAAAGCTAATTAAACCTAACTAACCTAAGGACATCACACACATCCATGCCCGAGGCAGGATTCGAACCTGCGACCGTAGCGGTCGCTCGGTTCCAGACTGTAACGCCTAGAACCGCACGGCCACACCGGCCAGCTGCAATGGGGAAGAGATGCATGATGGGATTTACTGGGAGAGGCACGAAGATAAAAAAAGGGACAGGGATCCGACTATGGGCAAAGACGCAATTCCTTCCTTCTTTTTTCTTTTTCTTGTCAATCTTCTTCCTTGTATGGTCCGGCTCAGCGTGAATTCATCTCCTGTGATACTGTGCCAACCCCTTCATCTCAGTGAAGCACTTACAACAAACATCTTTAATCATTTGTTGGATATATTTCTATCTCTGTCTTACACTGCAGCTTATACCCTTAACAGCACCATCAATTGCCACAGACGTTATTCATTCATGTCTTCACCCCGTTACGTCTAGGCTGTATTTACCACATAGATCCTGAGATATCAGTACCCAGAACAACCACCTCTGGCCGAAATAACGGCCTTGATGCGTCTGGGCATTGAGTCGAACAGAGCTTGGATGGCTTGTACAGGTACAGCTGCCCATGCAGCTTCAACACGATACCACAGTTGATCAAGAGTAGTGACTGGCGTATTGTGACGAGTCAGTTGCTCGGCCACGATTGACCAGACGTTTCCAGAAAGGCCCGGACAGGACCTGCAACATGCGGTCGTGCATTATCCTGCTGATGAAATGTAGGGTTTCGCAGGGATCGAGTGAAGAGTAGAGCCACGGGTCGTAACACATCTGAAATGTAACGTCCACTGTTCAAAGTGCCGTCAATGCGAACAAGAGGTGACCGAGATGTGTAACCAACGGCACCCTTACAATCAAGCAGGGTGATACGCCAGTATGGCGATGACGAATTCACGCTTCCAATGGCGTTCACCGCGATGTCGCCAAACACGGATGCGACCATCACGATGCCGTAAACACAACCTGGATTCATACGAAAAAATGACGTTTTGCCATTCGTGCACACAGGTTCTCGTTGAGTACACCATCGCAGGCGCTCCTGTCTGTGATGCAGCGTCAAGGGTAACCGCAGGCACGGTCTCCGAGTTGATATTCCATGCTGCTGCAAACGTCGTCGAACTGTTCGTGCAGATGGTTGTTGTCTTGGAAACGTCCCCATCTGTTGACTCAGGGATCGAGACGTGGCTGCACGATCCGTTACAGCCATGCGGATAAGATGCCTGTCATCTCGACTGCTAGTGATACGAGGCGATTGGTATCCAGCATTGTCGCGATACGATAAACCGCAATCGCGATAAGCTAAAATCTGACCTTTATCAAAGACGGAAACGTGATGGTACGCATTTCTCCTCCTTACACGAGGCATCACAACAACGTTTCACCAGGGAACGCCGGTTAACTGCTGTTTCTGTATGAGAAATCGGTTGGAAACTTTCCTCATGTCAGCACGTTGTAGGTGTCGCCACCGGCGCTAACCTTGTGTGACCTGAAAAGCTAATCATTTGCACATCACAGCATGTTCTTCCTGTCGGTTAATTTTCGCGTCTGTAGCACGTCATCTTCGTGGTGTAGCAATTTTAATGGCCAGTAGTGCAGTTGCTTGTCTGAGAGTCGCTTGCCGCTCTAGCCGCTGCCTCCTACAGTGACGTCACTGCGCCAGCCAATCACAACCGATTTAGGTTCGGAGCCAACCACCCTTTTAAATAACCATGAATATACCTTACTCTGCTGGATAACACCTTGCAATTTGTAGTTCAGTTTTATAGCTATTTGACCCCACGAGCTCCAGGCAACTCATTCTGCATATGTTCCAGAATATGCAGGACGCTACACAGCTTGAAGTTGGTGTTGATGTATGCAGAATTTCCAACCAAGTATCAGTGAAGACCACTTTTACAGTTTTGATAGCACTTCTTTCATTGCTATCAAGCCCACAAAATATTGCCTTTATTTTGGCGTAGTAATTCTCAGCAGCATTATGCCAAGAAACACATCGTATAAGAGCAGACAGAGGGGAACGTAGCGAAGGTTCGTGTTCCTTGAATTCTCCACCTGTAGCGGAGCTTTCATATAGACTTTTCTGTCATACGTAATTAATTTGTTCCCATGTGGGTAATTTTGTCATATCTCTTTCGCAAGCCTGTAATACATGCGCACGGAAAGTGACGTACACCCTTCTGGGTAGAGAATCTGAAGTCCATTTGTTGTTGTTGTTGTTGTTGTTGTTGTTGTTGGGGTCTTCAGTCCTTAGACTGGTTTGATGCAGCTCTCCATGCTACTATATCCTGTGCAAGCTTCTTGATTTCCCAGTACTTACTGCAACCCACATCCTTCTGAACCTGCTTAGTGTATTCAGCTCTTGGTCTCCCACCACGATTTTCTCTCTCCATGCTGCCCTCCAATGCTAAATTTGTGATCCCTTGATGTCTTATAACGTGTCCTACCAACCGGTCCCTTCTTCTTGTCAAGTTGTACCACAAATTCCTCTTCTCCCAATTCTATTCAATACCTCCTCATTAGTTATGTGATCTACGCATCTGATCTTCAGCATTCTTCTGTAGCACCACATTTCGAAAGCCTCTATTCTCTTCTTCTCTAAACTATTTATCGTCCACGTTTCCCTTCCATACATGACTACACTCCATACAAATACTTTTAGAAACGACTTCCTGACACTTAAATCTATACTCGATGTTAACAAATTTCGCCGGCCGGGGTGGCCGAGCGGTTCTAGGCGCTACAGTCTGGAACCGCGCGACCGCTGCGGTCGCAGGTTCGAATCCTGCCTCGGGCATGGATGTGTGTTATGTCCTTAGGTTAGTTAGGTTTAAGTAGTTCTAAGTTCTAGGGGACTGATGACCTCAGAAATTAAGTCCCATAGTGCTCAGAGACATTTTTTTAACAAATTTCTCTTCTTCAGAAATGCTTTTTTTGCCATTGTCAGTCTACATTTTATATCCTCTCTACTTCGACCATCATCAATTATTTAGCTCCGCAAATAGCAAAACTCCTTTACTACTTTAAGTGTCTCATTTCCTAATCTAATTCCCTCAGCATCACCCGACTTAATCCGACTACATTCCATTGTCGTCGTTTTGCTTTTGTTGATGTTCATCTTATATCCTGCTTTCAAGACCCTGTCCATTCCGTTCAACTTCTCTTCCAAGTGCTTTACCGTCTCTGACAGAATTACAATGTCGTCGGCGGACCTCAAAGTTTTTATTTCTTCTCCATTGATTTTAATACCTACTCCGAATTTTTCTTTTGTTTCCTTTACTGCTTGCTCAATATATACAGATTAGCTGCTTAATATCACAGAATGTAATCCACTTGAGTTGACAATAATTTCTTATTTATTGCACGACCGGTTTTAAGCCTAAAGCTTCATCTTCAGGGGCCACCAAATAATTACAGAAACATAACTGTGTGGCAGTCGAGCCTGTCATCCCTGAGGGATCACACTATGCGTTCGGCGGCTGCAATGAGCACCAGTCAGGACAATGCCGTCGCTGTTGAAGTACTGGTTACTCTTCGAATTTTACTGTGCCAGTTATTACATATGGACAAGACAAATATAGTACTATATTAATCTGGAAAAGATCTAACAAATGGATATGTAATATCTCGCTTTAAAAATAATTTTGTTTGTAATGGGAAATAAACCGATGCTTCCGACACTGGGCGTTACACGAAAGACGTGAAGAGCACTATTTGTTTGGGCTCACTCCAGCTACACAGCGCAAACACGAAAATGCAAATATCTGCTGATACACCAGAGAAAATGAGCCCGACGGTTCTCAGGAGAGACACCCTGTGTATACGGAATAGGAGTGGACCCACAGTTGAACCCTGTGGGACTCTGTGATTTCTCCACTGTCACTAAAATTTTCTACCTTTACAACATTGTCCGAATTATTTAGAACACCTATTGAATTCTGTTTCTTGTGTATGATTGAACCATTTGTGCGTAAAACGATCAATTCTATAAAAGTTAAGTTTTTCTGATAGTGAGACCAGATCTGGTGAATCCAGTACTTTGGAAATACTACAGAAATACCAGCTGGTGATATTTTATTCTTTAAGACTTTTAATACTTGGCGGGTGAATGTGTAAAAAGCATTCTCAGTGAGTAACCCTTCTGGAATCCGAACTGTTATTCGCTAAGTACATTGTTTCTACTACTCTTGAGTCCATTAGCTTTGCGAATTTTTTGGAAAAAGGTATCATTAGGGAAAATGGATGATAACAACTGCACATTTTAATCTGACTGGAAAAATTCCCTGTGCCAGTTCTTCATTAGGTACTTACGTTACTAAACACATTCGTTATTAAGTTAAAAAACTTTTCAGAATTCTGTTTAAGTTTCCATCAGCACCACATGAGCCTTTTTTTTATAATTCTATTAATTTCACTGAGGCAGTTTGGTGCTACTTGTAGCTGCTTCAAGTTTTGTGGAATGACATTTTTAATACATTCTCCTGCTACTTCAATTGGGCCATTCACTCTGCAGAGATGTGTGCGCTGGTTTTAAACTTTCTGGAAAATTTGTATGCTGGACCAAGACGTGGAAACGGAGCCTCGGCTTTTGTGAACGTTCCAGGTAAAAGGGAGGTCTCACTGGTGGAATGCGCCAGAACGTTCCACAATATTTACTGGAATAGAATTAGCATTTACTATATTTTTGTGTCACAATATTGTCTGCGGAAGGCTTATGAGGAAACAAATTAATAGTTAAGGTGGTGTTCCACACAAGCAAGCTGACTCTGGCTAAATTTTCAAAATTTATGTTACTGTATTTACTATAGAAGGGTAACTGGACAAAGAAAATACAGAGTTATTAATAGGTACATCCGGGGTTTCAAAAGACGACTGCATGGAAACTCTAAGACATGTAGAAAAATGACAGTGGATAGTGTATCTCTCCAAGTTTCGATATGTAACACACGGTACAGTGACATTAATGCGATCACCGCCTACGCATGACGATAACGTGCAATAACCACTCACAGGCTGTAGGTGGGAGAACTAGCAATGGAGAGTATCTACAGCGTATCGGGATATTAGTGTAGTCGTTATCGTAATGCGGAAATGGAGCGATTTATCGACATGATCAAGCAGAAGTCTTTCTGAAGCGACTAAGTTTGTAAGCGGGTCGCTTGCCGCCGAGGTCCCACTAACCAAAACCGGTAAAAGTTTGGAAATTTGGGGTCAGTTCCTATGGGACCAAACTGCTGAGGTCATCGGTCCCAAGGCTTACACACTACTTAATCTAACTTAAACTAACTTACGCTAAGGACAACACACACACCCGTGCCCGGGGAAGAACTCCCACTTCCAACGGGGGGAGCCGCGCGTACCGTGGCAAGGCGCTCTAAACCGCACGGCAACCCCGTGCAGCCCAAAACCGGCACCGAGGCAATTGTGGAGCAGTACTGGCCATAGTAGACAGGTGTGAACGACGCCTGCGGAGATATGTACGGACGAATAGATGTACAACAGCTGAGCAACTGACAGCCCAGATGAGCCAAGGGGCTAGCAACAGTGTGTGTTCGACGACCATTCAGCGAACGCTGCAGCGTATGGGGCTCTACAGAAGGGGTCTGGTTCAGGCATCCACGTTGACTGCTGTTCATTGCCGACAAAGGCTGGAATTTGCACATCTGTACTACAACTGAACGTCCACTGGGCGGCAACAGATGGCTTTTTCAGATATATCGCGTTTTACGCAGCATCGGACAGATAGCCGTTGGCACGTAAGGCCCTGCAGGAATCGTCGCGGAGGTTCAAGCCGGAGATGGTGTGTTGTCTGAGCAATGTTTTCGTGGTATCCCCTGGGTGCTCTCGTCTTTCCGGAAGGTGCAGTACATCAGCAAAAGTCTACATACACTGCTGGCCATTAAAATTTCTGATCCAAGAAGAAATGCAGATGATAAACAGGTATTCATTGGACAAATACACTCCTGGAAATGGAAAAAAGAACCCATTGACACCGGTGTGTCAGACCCACCATACTTGCTCCGGACACTGCGAGAGGGCTGTACAAGCAATGATCACACGCACGGCACAGCGGACACACCAAGAACCGCGGTGTTGGCCGTCGAATGGCGCTAGCTGCGCGGCGTTTGTGCACCGCCGCCGTCAGTGTCAGCCAGTTTCCCGTGGCATACGGAGCTCCATCGCAGTCTTTAACACTGGTAGCATGCCGCGACAGCGTGGACGTGAACCGTATGTGCAGTTGACGGACTTTGAGCGAGGGCGTATAGTGGGCATGCGGGAGGCCGGGTGGACGTACCGCCGAATTGCTCAACACGTGGGGCGTGAGGTCTCCACAGTACATCGATGTTGTCGCCAGTGGTCGGCGGAAGGTGCACGTGCCCGTCGACCTAGGACCGGACCGCAGCGACGCACGGATGAACGCCAAGACCGTAGGATCCTACGCAGTGCCGTAGGGGACCGCACCGCCACTTCCCAGCAAATTAGGGACACTGTTGCTCCTGGGGTATCGGCGAGGACCATTTGCAACCGTCTCCATGAAGCTGGGCTACGGTCCCGCACACCGTTAGGCCGTCTTCCGCTCACGCCCCAACATCGTGCAGCCCGCCTCCAGTGGTGTCGCGACAGTCGTGAATGGAGGGACGAATGGAGACGTGTCGTCTTCAGCGATGAGAGTCGCTTCTGCCTTGGTGCCAATGATGGTCGTATGCGTGTTTGGCGCCGTGCAGGTGAGCGCCACAATCAGGACTGCATACGACCGAGGCACACAGGGCCAACACCCGGCATCATGGTGTGGGGAGCGATCTCCTACACTGGCCGTACACCACTGGTGATCGTCGAGGGGACACTGAATAGTGCACGGTACATCCAAACCGTCATCGAACCCATCGTTCTACCATTCCTAGACCAGCAAGGGAACTTGCTGTTCCAACAGGACAATGCACGTCCGCATGTATCCCGTGCCACCCAACGTGCTCTAGAAGGTGTAAGTCAACTACCCAGGCCAGCAAGATCTCCGGATCTGTCCCCCATTGAGCATGTTTGGGACTGGATGAAGCGTCGTCTCACGCGGTCTGCACGTCCAGCACGAACGCTGGTCCAACTGAGGCGCCAGGTGGAAATGGCATGGCAAGCCGTTCCACAGGACTACATCCAGCATCTCTACGATCGTCTCCATGGGAGAATAGCAGCCTGCATTGCTGCGAAAGGTGGATATACACTGTACTAGTGCCGACGTTGTGCATGCTCTGTTGCCTGTGTCTATGTACCTGTGGTTCTGTCAGTGTGATCATGTGATGTATCTGACTCCAGGAATGTGTCAATAAAGTTTCCCCTTCCTGGGACAATGAATTCACGGTGTTCTTATTTCAATTTCCAGGAGTGTATATTATACTAGAACTGACATGTGATTACATTATCACACACTTTGGGTGCATTGATCCTGAGAAATCAATACCCAGAACAACCACCTCTGGTCGTAATAACGGCCATGATACGCCTGGGCATTGAGTCAAACAAAGCTTGGATGGCGTGTACATGCAGCTTCAACACGATACCACAGTTCATCAAGAGTAGTGACTGGCGTATTGTGATGAGCCAGCTGCTCGGTCACCATTGACCAGACGTTTTCAATTGGTGAGAGATCTGGAGAATGCGCTGGCCAGGGCAGCAGTCGAACATTTTCTGTATCCAGAAAGGCCAGTACATGACCTGCAACATGCGGTTGTGCATTATCCTGCTGATGAAATGTAGGGTTTCGCAGGGATCGAATGAAGGGTAGAGCCACGGGTCGTAACACAGCTGAAATGTAACGTCCACTGTTCAAAGTGCCGTCAATGCGAACAAGAGGTGACCGAGACGTGTAACCAACGGCACCCTTACCATCAAGCAGGGTGATACGCCAGTATGGCGATGACGAATTCACGCTTCCAATGGCGTTCACCGCGATGTCGCCAAACACGGATGCGACCATCATGATGCCGTAAACAGAACCTGGATTCATCCGAAAAAATGACGTTTTGCCATTCGTGCACACAGGTTCGTCGTTGAGTACACCATCGCAGGCGCTCCTGTCTGTGATGCAGCGTTAAGGGTAACCGCATGCACGGTCTCCGAGTTGATATTCCATGCTGCTGCAAACGTCGCCGAACTGTTCGTGCAGATGGCGGTTGTCTTGCAAACGTCCCCATCTGTTGACTCAGAGATCGAGACGCGGCTGCACGATCCGTTACAGCCATGCGGATAAGAGGCCTATCATCTCGACTGCTAGTGATACGAGGCCGCTGGGATCCAGCATGGCGTTTCGTATTATCCTCCTGAACCCACTGATTCCATATTCTGCTAACAGTCATTGGATCTCGACCAACGCGAGGAGCGCTGTTGCGATACGGTAAACCGCATTCGCGATAGGCTACAATCCGACCTCTATCAAAGTCGGAAACGTGATGGTACGCTTTTCTCCTCCTTACACGAGGCATCACAAAAACATTTCACCAGGCAACGCCGGTCAACTGCTGTTTGTGCATGAGAAATCGGTTGGAAATTTTCGTCATGTCAGCACGTTGTAGGTGTCGCCACCGGCGAACCTTGTGTGAATGCTATGAAAAGCTAATCATTTGCATATCACAGAATCTTCTTCCTATCGGTTAAATTTCGCGTCTGTAGCACGTCATCTTCGTGGTGTAGCAATTTTAATGGCCAGTAGTGTATATGTTTGTGGTCCATGACCACCCGTAGCTGGAGTTTTTTATTCCTCGGCACGAAGGCACCTACCAGCAGGACAATACGAAGCGTCATACAGCTCTAAGTGCACGGGGATGATTCTGAGAACAGCAGTATGAGTTTACCGTACTCCCCCGGTCAACAAACGCCCTGTCAGTGAACTTAATAGAGAATCTCTCAGGGCCCCTCTATCAGGCTATTCGCGCCATGGATCCTCATCCGAGAAACCTAAAGCAGCTGAGCAAGTTACTGGAGTTAGCAAGGCCCCACATCCCTGTTGGTTCTTCTAGAAACGCATTGACTCTCTTCCTGCATGTCTCGCAGCGCTGTGTGCTGCAAAAGTTGGTTATTCAATTTTTTGACAGGTGCTCACATTGGTGTGAGTGGATAGTGTAATCTGTCATAAGGGGCATCACTAGGCACATGTAGATGAATCATACTTGTGCGCGCCAGCATATAGGCAATCCAATGAAAAGATTTCTGAAGCTGGCTGCTAATGTTGCGCCTACCTTGACTTCACTGAATTACACTCACGTGGCATTCTGGCCGTAATTACGTTAGCCGTGTCACGGACGGTGATCATATTAATGTGAACTAAAGACTTCGAGGGACGCTCTAGCTTCTGACATGTTTTTTTTTTTTTTCCTTCCACTGGCTTCCGAAACAGTGGGAGATAGAAGTGAATATTCGGTTGTTGTTGTTGTGGTCTGCAGTCCAGAGACTGGTTTGATACAGCTCTCCATGCAACTCTATCCTGTGCAAGCTTCTTCATATCCCAGTACCTACTGCAACATACATCCTTCTAGATCTGCTCAGTGTATTCTTCACTTGATCTCCCTCTGAGATTTTGACCCTCCATGCTGCCCTCCAATAATAAATTGGTGATCCCTTGATGCCTAAGAACATGTCCTACCAACCGATCTCTTCTTCCAGTCAAGTTGTGCCACAAATTTCTCTTCTCTCCAATTCTGTTCAATACCTCCTCATTAGTTATGTGATCTACCCATCTAATCTTCAGCATTCTTCAGTAGCACCACATTTCGAAACCTTCTATTCTCTTCTTGTCCAAACTATTTATCGTCCATGTTTCACTTCCATACATGGCTTCACTCCATACAAATACTTTCAGAACCGACTTCCTGACACTTATATCTCTACTCGATGTTAACAAATTTCTCTTCTTCACAAACGCTTTCCTTGCCATTGCCGGCCTACATTTTACACCCTCTCTACTTGGACCATCATCAGTTATTTTGCTCCCCAAATAGCAAAACTCATCTACTACTTTGTCTCATTTCGTAATCTAATTCCCTCAGCATCACCCGACTTAATTCGACTACATTCCATTATCCTCGTTTTGCTTTTGTTGATGTTCATCTTATATGCTCCTTTCAAGACAGTGTCCATTCCGTTCAACTGTCTTCCAGGTGAATATTATAACTAAATTGTACCTGGGAAAACATGATGTTTCCTGGTCGGTGTTTTAACCCAATGACCGATTTTAGAATCTTATGAAGGACTGCTCACTGTGGCTGGCCATAAGTGGTTTCCCGCATTTTCAGCTGTTTTCGTTGTTGTGAATCAGTGATGTTTTGTGCATCATTCGTAAATTTTTTACTCCTACACAGTGAGTGATCTATGTAGTATTAGAGCGATTTGGAAGGCATTGTTAATTCCTCAGTTATAGAAATTTATAGTGAGTAAACTGTCGCCACGTTATATATTTTTAAAACTAGTCACATAACGTGGTGACAGTTAGACCGTATTCCGTCGGTCGTTCATTATCCTGTACAGAACCATGAAATGGACAAAGGTCTTCTATACGGAACAAGTTGTATTTGCAAATGAATTGAGTTTATTTAACGTTTTAAAAATTTTACCTATCTTGAAACTGGAAATTAGTGTTAGTTCCAACTTCTATTTGAAAACTTATTTTTCTTGTAAATGATTTCTGATAGTAGTTCTGCCTCGTTTGTCTTCCCTTACTGATTACTGTTGTGCTGTAGAGTAAATATGTAACACACGCCGTTCTGTCAAGATATTGTCGATGGCAATATTTTTAAATCTCAACAGATCATCTGTTCCTAGGTGCATGAGCTAGGAACATTTTTGTTGTTTACTTTGTCAGAATATTTTTTGTAATTTCAGTCAAAGACTGCAACATACAAAAAATGAATGTTATCATTAAAAAATGGAAAAGACACTATGTTAAATTACAGCGGTGGCTGGAAGAGAAAATCTCAAAAATGTTTGAAGGTAAGACAGTAGCCATATACAGGTGAGAAAATCGGCATATTTCTGAAAATTAAACTGATTGATGGATGAAATAGCTCGGGGACATTGTGCTTCACAAGAATCAAGCAGTGAACTTGCTTATAAGATGCAGATGATACGTTCGTCAGCAGTGACGGTACACTGTATTTATATTTCAGTGTGTTTGGAGCAGTGATAATTCTTATTACGGGACGACACTTCTTCGACTACAGTTTCCGTTGACTTCTTGTCTTGTGTTCACACTTGTTACGAAATTGCTGGCCTATGACGCAAACAAAGTCAACATATTTTCTGTATTTTAAAATGGTCTTTTCAATTACCCGTCGACATGAAAGCAGATATTCCAAATATAATTGTTAGTTAGCCGCTCACAAGCTTTGCAACAGTAGACTTCTTTGGATCTATATTAAATCAGTTAGCAAGTACATTAGGCTGTGTTCCAGACTCGTAGGATCCACCACTGTCAAATCACCTTGCAGTATGCAAGTGGGACAAGCATCGAGTTATTTTTGTTGTGCTGTTGCTGTTCCTTTGTTACGAGGGGTCGTGGTATAAAACGAGGTTGTAAAATTCACAGCATCAAGCAATCTACAGCACACAATTCCTCCAGGCAAGTGTTTTATTGCTCGACGGCACTTACACAGCAGTCATTCTGATGTGCGAGAAGTAGTAAAAATTAGAGAGTCGATAATTACATGTATAAACGGCAGCGCAAGCCACACGGTATACTGAGCCACATGTAAGATTAGAACACATTATCTACTATGACTTGATCTGCTTCTATTTTGTTAATAAAGTGAAAGAAACAAGTCTTCCAGCTTAAGATAAAGAGATCCGTCGTTCGTCTAGACAGTGACGTGAGAATAGGACGAATTTGTGAACGCTGGAGACGCTGCTACGTCATAGCTTCTGTACCCGCTTCCGCATGTTTTTGCTCTGCGAGGTGCAAGTCATTGACATCCCTGCGAGAGACAAAGCCGAGACGCACGCTAGAGAACCAGCAAAACACGAACTTAACGATCTCACAGCGTTGACGTCAGGACGCAGGAATCTACCCAGTCGCAGTGACTACTAACGTCACAGCATGACAAGTGAAATGCTTGACACCAGCAAAAGGACATCCGTATTGCAGTCCTTGTGGAAGTTTACTGGTATCATACTGTAAGGCGACATTTGTTCTTATAAACGGACAATAGAACTACGCACTAAGATAGAAGACAGCCTCGAAGGTGATGAGTTACTCTCTGACTGTCCTTGCCCACAGTGTTTGATGAATCACGACCAGCAAGCAAGCTACTCTTCAAAAACAGTTTGTACCCCCCTCATTAATTGCATTCTTATTTTGAGCAATTATTCCCGGAGCCCACTCGAGATGTAAACGACTGTGATTAGGCACAAATAATACAAAGAAAGTAGGGAGCTCCAGGACGGATACAGGGGTTAGAGACCACAAGGTCGTTGTGCAAGACTGAGTATCGTAACATCCAAACCCACAAAAAATAAATGCTAAATAAATACATTTAAAGAAGCTAATATAAATTTGCTCTACTGCTTCCTGAAAGATAGTCTCCATTTCTTCCATACTACGTATGTAAGTGTAGAACAGATGTTGCTTAAATTCGAAGAAATTGAATGCGATATGTTCCACAATGAAACTCTGTCTCGAAATCTGGCAGAAAATACGAAGAAGGTCTGGTCGTATGTACAGTACACTAGCGGAAAGACAATCAATACCTGCACTACGCGATAGGATTGGCAATTTTGACAATGGCAATGCAACTAAAGGGT
Source organism: Schistocerca cancellata (assembly GCF_023864275.1). Lineage (NCBI taxonomy): Eukaryota > Metazoa > Arthropoda > Insecta > Orthoptera > Acrididae > Schistocerca > Schistocerca cancellata. The sequence continues at coordinate 369,348,496 of NC_064632.1, forward strand.
AATTACTAAACATGGTTTTCTGACAAGCCTTCACCAAAGAGGGTGGAGTAAATATACGAGATTTTTAATGAAGAACGGCTGACAACATGAGTAACTGAGAAGCAGCTCCCCTTGGTGGAAATTTACGACACATCATAAAGGCAAATCATCTGGTCAGGGTAGGTTACCGGTTAGGTTCCCTTCGGAGTATGAAGATATAGTTGCTCGATATTAGGACTCGTATACAACCATTCGCTCGACGAACTTAAGACTCGATACTTGGAAAAGTCACACCAATACACACGGGAAAAATGTAATCCTCTAAATTACAGGCCCATATCATCGGTACCAATCTGTAGTAGGATTTTGCAACATACTCATATACTGTATTCGAACATTATAAAAATACCTTTAGTGCCGTCTAGTGAAGTCATCGGGAGATCAAAACCATTGGTAAACTGATTTAGATAACATGTCGCTATGGAGCGGAAAAGTGGCAGTCGACTAAACAATAAAAAGTATATGGTCCTCAGATGAGTACTAAAAAGAATCCGTAAAATTTCGGTTACACGATAAATGACAGAAATTTAAAGGCAGTCGATTCAACTAAATACCTACGATTTAGAATTACGAACTACTTAAATTGGAACGATCACACAAAAAATTCTGTGGGAAAGCGAGGCAAAGACTGCATTTTATTAGTAGATGAATTAAAATATGCAACAAATCTACTGAGACTACATACATTTCGCTTCTCTATTCTTTGCTAGAGTTTTACTACACGGTACGGGGATCCCTACCAGATAGAACTGACGGAGGATATAGAAAAAGTTTAAACAAGGATAGCTAGAATTCAATTATCGCTAAATAGGGAGGAAAGTGTCCCGGATAGTTATGATATGCGAGTTCGGGTGGCACTCATTAAAACAAAGGTATTTTCCGTTAAGGGCAGATCTTTTTACGAAATTTCAGACTCTCTCTTCCGAAAGCGAAAATAGTTTGTTGACTCCTGTAAATACAGAAAAATAATCATCTTAGTGAAAGAAGAGGAATCAGAGTTCACGCAGAAAGATTTAGGTGTGCATCTACATCTACATTAAAATCCGCAAGCCACCTAACGTTATCTGACGCAGTATACTTGTAATACTTCTAACTGACCCCCCTTTCACTGTTTCACTCGGGAGTGGCGCGTGGTACGAATAATTGTCTGTAAACCTCTGTATTAGCTCTAATTTCTCAAATTTCCCCTCGTGCTATTCGAGAGTTCAATGGTAGAGGAATAAGCTGAAAGAAGTTCGATGAAACCTCTGCCAAGAACTTATGTGTAAATTGCAGAGTAGGTACAAAGATGTAGACGTAGGCGTTAGTGTTGTAATAGTAAAACTTTTCCTTGCAACTCTTATTATGACCTCGGGGAATTTCTGTGTTGAGTAGATTGTGTAGCAGAAGTAAAAGTAAACTTCAGTGCAGTCCAGTAGAGCGCGTTGTATCTCCTATCGTGAAAGGGGCAACGCCGCTTGCTTGACCTTTTATGCCTATCTACATGCCAAGTTTTAACCGCGCCCGCACGGTAACTAAAAGCCAAAAGGCATACATCGCAGTGGCGTAATTCGAACGTTCACCTACTATCGTGAAAGTGAAAACTGTGAAGATCTGTCTGGTAGTTGTCGCCCGTGGTCAACAACAACAGCTGACGAATTATGCTCCGTACGAGAATGGGACGGGACTGAGCGATGCCTTCTTGGAGGCAGCTGAGAGTCCTGTGTCGACCCAGACAGTACGGTATAGTTTCCGCACAGTCAGTTGGTGCCAACGCGTTCATTACGAGCACAGGACCGAGATGCTTGCTGAGTGTGGCCAAGGTACCACCTGGAATAGACACTGGATTAACCTTCTGGTGCACCATTTTCACTGTAGTCGACAGGTTTTAATGGCCGCTTCTTTGGTGTGTTCAATCAATCATGGGGCTGCAAACGCATGCAGGGCACAGCACCAGCGTCGAGTGCCCCTTGCAATTGACTGCGTCCATTTGCAGCCTCAGGACTGATTAAAAACGCCGAAGAGGTGACCATTAACAACTGTACACTGCAGTGGACATGGGGCACCACTGGAGTAATGGTACCGAGTTTTTTTCACAGAAACGTGTAGGATTCTTCCTGAGGCCTGATTATAGTGGAAGAACAGTGTGTGGTACAACTCTTAGACTTCCAATCCCACAGGTTCGTCAGAGCGGTGGCCCAGTCGTGTTTATTAACTTAAAATTGCTCGTTCCCTTACACATTGCTGTCATACATAGTTTAACCCGACGAGTACTTGCTGACTGTGGAACAGTTAATAAACAAATAGGCTCACTGAGATCTCTACCTTATACGGCTACAGTTGTACTCTACCAAAAATACGGTTCAGTAGTTTTGGAGCACCATATAAATGACGTAATAACTGGTAGGATTACCCACAGTATTGGTAGCATCGGTTGAGAAAGAAACATAAATGAGACAGAAACTGGGAGACGTTGACTTCACTTTGCTTTTTTTTTTTTTTTTGTTTGTTTTGTGCGTACTTAGAACCACACATCATTCGGTGTTAGGCCATTGTACATTGTATATCTTTATAGAATATAAATTCCGTTTTACAAGTAATAAAAATTAATTGATCACATAACTTCTGCATTCTTAAGTAACCAAAGCAATTACTTTCGATCGAAGTACAAGTTATATCCACAAACATAAAAATATTTATAATTATTATTGTTATTGGGTACTCAGTAGAACGTTGTTCATCATGATCAAAGGCAAAAGTTTCCTCTTATCATTGACAAAACCGAAAGTTGTTTGAGAGTAACAGAAACATGTTTTATATACGTTAGATGAAGTACTGAAGCGATGTTTCACGTATTTTTGTTTTGTGGTAGCTTTTTATTTTATCTTTTTGCTGAGGAAATTGTGTTTTCTAGCGCTATATGATGAATCTGCATTGCTTTCTTTATTTTTTTCTACAATTCAGGTTCAATTTTTCCATAATAACTATTTATACGCAACAGATACGAGGATAACTATGTAGAACAAAAATGTCCGATATGTTATGCAGCGCTTTATATATTCTCAGTCTGTTTCTCGATAGCTTATCGTTCCTGAGTTTTAGGGGAATCTAGTAAGACACCAATCGCACACATAAAGAAAGTGATCGTTGTGAGATAACGCCCGATAGTTTTGCAACACACCTAATGTACAGGCAACGCAGGCACGACCTTAATTGACCAAAGATAATAGAAAAGCTACCGGAGTCTGCACTTACTGGTGGGTCACCTATTAGTTGACATCAGTATTGCGCGAATCCACACTTCGCTTTTGTGAAGGTTTGAACTCCGCTGGGGACACTTTCAGTGAGGTTGCAGAAAGTCTGTGGAGGAACGACAGCCCACTCTTCCTCAAGAGCCGAGATCATAAAAGATAGTGCTGTTTGATGGTGGGTTCTGGGGCGAAGTCGACGTTCTAACTCGCCCCAGAGGTTTTCCGTAGGGTTTAAGTCGGGATCCTGGGCAGGCGAGTTCATTTCAGGAACTTTATTGCTCACAAACCACAGCCTGCAGATGCTGCTTTACGACAGGTCGCATCGTCATGCTGCTCGACCATTGTACCTCATTCTTCTTAACTCCCTATGCTCAGTACTTATGCTGTCTGCACAACTGGCAGGCCTTAGCAACTCACAAGTGATTCCTTCCGCTCATTTGATGCGTTATTTTTACAACCACCCTCTGAAACTGTCGATCGCCACTGTCTGTCGGTATACGAGATATGCGTGGACCTGGTTTAGCTGTGGTGGTTGTTCCTTCACGTTACGAACAGTTTATTTAAGCAGTTTTAAAAGGGCTGAAATTTCACTGATGGATTTGTTACTCCGGGGACATCCACTGAGTAGTCCATATTCGAGGTCACTAAGATATCCTGACCGATGCAGTCTGCAATTGCTGCTTTTTACTGACAGCTCATTATTCATCCTCTCTCTTGTCCTCTAGTGATCAATCCAGCATTACATAGAGGTGTTCAGAGACTTTTGATCAGATAGCATTGTCCATGTAAATGAAGTGATTCATCGATTTTTGTACGACGTAATCACATGAGTATTTCAGCATATGCTAACCAGTATCGAGCAGTCAGTGGTCATTTTCAGACACACGCTACAAGCGGTGAGGTAACGATTGATTACGTTCTCCTGACTGGTCGATTATGTTCTTTTTCTCATCACAAGCACCTACTTGCAACATGTACTTTTAGCCTGAAAATGACCACTAATCCGTCGAAAAAGATTATGACGTTGCCTAGTGCTCTTCTGCTTGTGATGTAAAAAATAGAAAATTAAGACAATATAATTAACAGTGTGTATTGTGGTTTGGCACTTATCACAAGCTACCTATTTTCTCGCGTTTCAACCGCCACTTAAGTCCACTTTTTACTAACAGCTAGCCATCTAACGCTCAAAGTAGTCAAGTGCTCTCCCTTAATATCGCAACGAATGAGCTCAATGCCTCAGAATCTCTGTCCACGAAGAGTACTTGAAGAAAACTTTATATACTGCGCTGAAAACGGTTTATTGCGAGATCTGCTTAAATGAGCTAATAAATTGAAGTAAGAACAAGATGCGAGCTCTGTGACTGACATTAACCTGTGATAAGTTCAACTCATTAAAAATGTTTCTAGTGAGCACCCTGAACAAATGTTCAAAATGTTCAAATGTGTGTGAATTCTTATGGGACTTAACTGCTAAGCTCATCAGTCCCTAAGCTTACACATTACTTAACTTCAATCCACTTTATTATACTTAAAGTCTAATACCCTGCGTCATATGATAATGAATGTATCAAATCTGTATGCATATTAACAGCGCAGGGTGTACCAGTTAGAGTAAATAATAAATAAAAGTACATTGAATAAAAAACTATTCACCGGCGTAAATCTCACGCGATTACCATACAGGACCATCTGCAGACAGGTAGGGTCCATGGATTCATGAGGTTGTCCCCATACCCGTACACGTCCATCCACTCGACACAATATGAAAGGAAACTCGTCCGACCAGGCAACATGTTTCCAGTCATCAACAGTCAAATTACTCTGTTGACAGGCCCAGGCGAGGTTTAAAGCTGTGTGTCGTGCAGTCATGAAGGGTACACGAGTAGGCCTACGGCCCCGAAAGCCCATATCGATGACGTTTCGTTGAATGGTTCGCACGCTGACACTTGTTGATGGCCCAGCATTTACATCTGCAGCAATTTGCGGAAGGTTTGCACTTCTGGCACTTTGAACGATTCTCTTCAGTTGTCGTTGGTCTCGTTCTTGCAGGATCTTTTCCTGGCCACAGCCATATCGGAGATTTGATGTTTTACAGGATTCCTGATATTCACGGCACACTCGTGAAATGGCCGTACGGGAAAATCCTCACTTCATCGCTACCTTGGAGATGCTTTGTCCCATCGCTCGTGCGCCGACTATAACGCCACGTTCAAACTTACTTAAATCTTGATAACCTGCCATTGTTGCAGCAGTAACCGATTTAACAAGTGCTCCAGATAATTGTTTCTTTATATAGGCGTTGCCGACTGCATGACCGTGTTCTGCTTGTGTACATATCTCTGTATTTGAATACGCATGCCTATAGCAATTTTGTTTGGCGCTTCAGTGTAGAAGCATACCAATTATCCTGTAACATCCTATGGGACTGTCGGTAAAGCTCCGTTGTGTGCACTGTGTGTGACACTGTGAAATCAGAGTAATTTTTGTGATATATTAACATATTACGTCACTGCATCATGAGGAATAGCGGCTGCATGACAAAGGACCGCGAGAATATTGTGCTTTAGCCAAAGGACTCTTGCTATGCAGCGTGCCTCATATTCGTCACGTTTTGAAAACGCTCTTCCCATCATTCCGAAGAGTACGTGGAAATGCTTCAAAGTGACTTTGGACATATGCCAAGGGCTGCCGCATAAATACTTTGTACTATTCATTTGGGTGAAGAAAATATTGCTGCATCGTTGTGGAACTTCCTAAAAATGATAAAATTGATGAAGAATGCCCTCACTTTTCCCCTCATTTTATATTCCCTGATCACTGCTGGAACCAGACAGACTCTGTACTTCCAGAAGGTTAACCACTTATTTTGCTGTCATGGATTGATTTTTAGCTCCAGACGTTTCCCGACGCTGCACTTGGTGGTGGTGGCATTGAGACTCCTGACTACCGCCATCAGTACAGATTGTTTCATATATAGTCTAACCAACCAATACCTTGAAGCATATCGGTAAACCCCATTGAGGCTGACTCGTAACGACCCGAGGGGTGGAGAGAGACATGAAAAATACTTGTTGACTTTTAACTTCTTACTCGACTTTTCTTTCTTGCTGCGTGTAAGGTGTCAATAAAAACAATTACGACGGGGAGTTTTGATATGAATAATGAGTATTATGTTCGTCTGGTAATGTGTCAAACATCGAAATACATTGGATTTGTTACTGCTCAACTTCGTGAAGTAAAATTTTATTATATGTTACATCGAGATGTTAAATAGAAGTCTAATAATATATTTAAAAAAAGAGTATGTACCGTTGAATAGGGTTCCGCACTACATCAGTGCTAGAAGACTCGCGCGACCTTAAAACGGGCTTGATCGTAGTTACTTCATGATTTCGTCCAGTCTTCGTTCCTAGATCTGCAAAGTATGTTCAGTACGCGCGAATCGCTTATCACTAGTTGTAGCCTTAATCTTAGACTAGAGCTCCTCAAACTGAAAGGCAGACTAGGTTACCACTCGTACTTTCCAACAAAGTATTGCACGTTGTTTCGGGCAACTGTTCTCTGTACTTACGAGGACAATAAAGTGCCTGAAAATATTGTATTTCACGTTTTTTTTTTTTTTTTTTTTTTTTTTTTTTACTGGGGTTAATTTTGTGTAGATCATTAGAAGGCCACAGAAGACGTTCGTAGTTTTGCGTACGATGAATCGCCTGAGTAAATTAACCATGTTGTGAGTACTCGTTTTTGAACGCAGTCTACCTTCAGATGTTAATATCAAAGTTTCTTGCCAAAGTGTCTTGTCAAAGACGCAATTCAGAGAGTGAAAACCTGTTAATGCAGCTAGTAAATACCACCTACGTGTCTGCGAGACTGGCCGAAGTAAGTAAACTTCTCTCTGTGGATTATTTATTTCACGAAAAGTTAACCTACAGCCTCCAAAGCCCTGCTCGTTATTTAACGCGCAACAGTCGCAACATTTCGTGTCCTTATGAGACAACTGTTGGCATCCTCTACGATCTAACTGTTCTGGCACTGTTGTAGCGTGGCAAAGACTTGCGTGTTTCGATTTTTGTGTAAGACGGACTGAATACAGTAAAATACTATTATTCGGTGTTATTGCGTGATGTAATAGTGAGTCATAGATAAATGCAGCTTCAGTAAACTCAGTACTCGTAGTACACCTACAAAATGTAATCTTAAGCATGAAATGTATGTAACAGATAGTGAGTATATTACACCGAAAACATGTTCCAAAGAGACTGATACGACGGCACAAAACATAAAATGATTTCAGACTTATGGAAGTCAATGGGAAAGCGGATGTTGCTAAGTTAACTAGTGCCCCAACAAAACGAATATAATGGAAAATGCAGGTTACGTGGAGTTACACTTACAATTACTTCGCCTGGAATTGGACAAATGATTGGAAAAATCTTTAGTACAAGATGTGTTGTGTGTAGGTCTGTGTATGTTTCGTTATGGTTGTGATGGTTGACTGGACCGAAGGTTGGTGATGGGTGAAATGAACGTTTATTCTTATTTTCAGCTTAAGCAAAACCTAGAAACAAAAGTCATGAATCAAAAACAGAACACGAAAAACAAAAAAAGAAAACATGTTGAGTGTCAGAAATTTTTGCACTTTGCTTCTGCTTCCATAGCTAAAAGTTCATCTTTCAGTGATCAAGGAAATGTTGCTGCAGTCGAACTAGCCTTAGCACAACACACCGTACTGTAAAACTAAATAAAATTATTCACGTTATTTCAAATGCAGCTTCAAGTAACGGTGTTGGTAGAACCAAAATTGAAACTAGTTACAAAGGTGTTAGGGCCATAAACTGTTCAAAATGCGATACATAATCTAAGTACAGACAATTTATTTTAATGTTTACCAGCTGATGCTTCTAACAAGAAAACATAAAACAGTTTCCATTAATAGTATACTATTTTACAGCAAAAAAGCATTCAAAGCAAGCTAACAGATTTTTATGAAAATAGTGAAGAGTCTCCTGATGGCATGTTTCAAGCAATGCAAAAGTCAATATAAAAATACAAATTAATTTATAAAGTGTCTGCGCTAAGAGCTGACAACCATTCTTTAATTACAAATATAGCAGATTTGTTACTAGATATGATACAGAAACTATAATTTTGGAAACAACGTATTATCACTTTTCCCACTCTACTGTGAAGAGAAGAATTGAAAAAAATTATTGAATGAGTGGATGGAGACTTTCATGAAGTGAAACTCCATTTGAGAACAATGTGGCACTCTTTTACACTATTATTACTATTATTATTATTAATCGGCCGTTCCTTTTCAAAGTAGCCTTCCAACATTCACCTGGAGCAATTTAGGGAAATCGCAAAAAAACCTACACCTGGATGGCCGGACGCCGATGTGAACCGCCGTCCTCCTGAATGCGAGTCCAGTGTGCTGACCGCCGCGCCACTTCGTTCTGTAGTTACTCTGTAAGCTCAGGTGAAAACTTCCAATGATTTTACGAAACTTTTGATGCTTTGCACTGATAATGACTTGAGTGAAACTGACTTGTATTTTCGCAGCTATGTTACACATTTGCTTAATAAAAATATAAAATTGCTCGAAGGCAACTACATCACAATTTTTGATGTGTTTAATATCATAGACAATCTGAAAAATGAACTAACAAAGAGAAAACAAGGTCTCTTCTTGAGGTACGAAATAGCCAAAACAATTAAACTGTTGTCTTCATCTGAATTGAATAGTTAAATTTACAGATATTTTTTAAATTATTTCCTGACAAAGCTAGCTTTAGAGTACCTAAATAAATGGTTTGGTTATTTACACTAAGCAATACAAATTTAAAAAGCTGTAAATCTCAATTTAAATGTGGAGAGACTGCGTTATTAAACTAATGTGCACTTATGAAGGTTTTGCAGAATTATTAACTGTACAAAAGTGACAAGCAATGTTTAATAAAACATATATTGGTTTTACAAATTTGTTCATATTAATCTCGTTTTTATTGTCGATTTCCACCTCTTCAGCACTCACAGAGAAAATTTTTTCTATGATGAATATTAAGCGGTGGGACGAAAGAAACAAAGCATCATTGAATTTGATAAAAGATTAATATTTTATTTATCTTAAATATGGACCTAAAAGATGCTGTAAAACTGTTTAGCGGTGACAATTATTCGTTAAATATACCTAAAATCAATAAAAAGAAATTTTAAGCAAAATAATTAAGCAAAATGAATAATACACTCTAAGACAAAAAACGACGCATCATGAAAGACCTATGCTAATTGGTGACAAACTGACGTTCATACAGGCTTCTAGGGAAAATGCAAAATTCTAAGCCTTGGCGGCCGATGGATGAATGTGTGATGCTGCAGCGCTGTTACACCGCGTAGGTGGCAAGGATAGTAAACAGTGGAGATGTCGATACGACGGCGAGTTTCATTCCATGTACTCAAGTGGACAGTAACTTTCATACAGGTGCGTGAAACAATATAAGCAGATGTCAGCATTTGAGAGAGGATGTGTAGTTTGGCTCAAAGAAGCTGGTTGGAGTAATCGGCGAATCGTTCGACTTTTGAATAGCTGCGATTCCACAGTTCGACTCTGTTGGCAGGAACAGATGTACCCTGGCCGAACACAGCGTCACGAAGTGTTGGACACATTCAATCTGGAATCTCATCGACTGGAGTAGAATTGTCTTCAGTGATGAGTCCTACTTCGAGACCCGATGCCTAGCAAAGACGTATGTGGAGATGCACCGAACAGAGTTGGAATACCAACCTGCCTGTGATCTGTCCCGACAAGAAGGGCTGATATAGTCTGGGTGATATTTCTTTTCACAGCATGACGATTTGGTTGTCATCTCCGGCACCCTTACAGCAAAGCAGTATGTCGACGATATTCTACACTCCGTTTGGTTGCCCTTAAGGGCAAACGACCCTGAACTTACATTTCCGAAAGATAATACCCACCCGCACTCGGCGGGAGTTTCTAGTGCTTGTTATCGTGCTGCCCCCGGGTTCCCGGGTTCGATTCCCGGCGGGGTCAGGGATTTTTTCTGCCTCGTGATGACTGGGTGTTGTGTGATGTCCTTAGGTTAGTTAGGTTTAAGTAGTTCTAAGTTCTAGGGGACTGATGACCATAGATGTTAAGTCCCATAGTGCTCAGAGCCATTTGAACCATTTTTTTCGTGCTGGCCAAACCCTACCTTGGTCAGAAAGGTTGCCACATCTCTCCCCAATTGATAACGTTTATTGCATTATGGGCAAAGCCCTACAACCAGCTCGGGGTGTTGACGATTTAACGCGCCAATTAGAATTTGGCACTATATACCTGAGGACGACATCAGACTGCTCTATCAATAAATGCAAATCCAAATAACGGCCTGCGTCAGGCCCAGAGGTAGACAACAAGGAAATGACTCGCTCAATCTGTGAACCGCTTTCTCTTGAATAAATAGTTCAATTTTCCATGCGTATAATTCAATCGTGGTGTGTATCTTTTTCTTAGAGTGTACATTATTTTCATACAATGTACTTTTTTCCTTCTTTTAACAACCAGTATACTTTAATTGCAGAAAAATAGTTGGCTACCCTAATCGCACCACTGGCATTCGCCGGTCAGAGGTCGGGTAATGACCTAGGAAAATAGTGCTTCGTTTATTGTGGCGTCTGGTCACCGTGTTGCCTTTTCTTTGGCTAGCATTTCACTGCTCGCTCGTGTGTGTTTGTGTGTGTGTGTGTGTGTGTGTAGGTTCCAAAAATCAGGCGCTAACTGCGTTTAATTTTACAGCAGCTGTATGCGTACGGTTGGTAATAGTTTGTGACATGTTGTGTTATTTGTTCTAACAAGTTTCTCGATTTTTTCAATTTATCTATTAACAGTTTTAGTGCTTCATTTAATTATAGAATTCTGTGTAACGTAGTCCTCTGTTTCTATCATGCTTCGGCATACAAACTTCGAAACGATTGACTGAGTGTTGTCGAGATACAATCTGGCTATTTTTCAGAGCCAAAAATAATCAAAAATATTCTTAGGAATGGATAAGTGGTTAAATCGGTCAAAGACCAAGACAACAAATAAGACTGAAGCTATCGATCACACTTGCACGGGGACCATTCAGCTATTATAAAATGCTTGTGCAGATAGGCAAAACTGCAGACATTGTGGTTTTGCAAGCAAAAGGCAAAAAATATAATTAAACGTGTCGTGAAAATGGATTTACATTTAATGCCGCATATACTGGTGAAAGTCCTGTCTGCTTGATTTCTAATGAACACTTATAGTGTCAAAGCTCGAAATGTACAAAATTACGAAGACGTCTATGTAGCAAACACTCTTCCTATTCCATCAGACTTACAAATATTTATGAAAGGCTTTTGGAATCATGTGAAATAAAAATAGATATATCTAATCCCGAGGACAAAAGCTCTTAAGAAGCCTCTTCCTTAAACGCTAACGCTAAGCAACCACATGTATCAGGCGAAAGTACGCAATAAGAATGAATGAAATTACCTTCGACCTACTGCCCACTATACAGCGATGCAATAGGCAGACGTAATTAGGAAACTAACAATGACCAGTGTGAGAGAGAATTAAAAGAAATTCGAAATTTGCAATTCAGCTTGGTGAATCGACTTGTCATTCAAACTTAGCGTAGCTGTTAGCATAGGTCAGGTATTGTTATGTTGAGAGAAAGCACAAAGATTTAAATATTGTGGATCGTTAGCAGAAGATGCTACGGGAGTGGAGTGTTTCAAACATGAATGTGAAATGAGCTTGGAATGGATAAATGTGTTGACTATGCAATAGTAACGACAGGAGGAATAGGTGGATTTCCAGTCAAAGTTAAATCTGCAAATAAGTGTCTGACCACTTTTACTTGTTGCATGATACATCGAGAAGCTTTAGTGACGAAGAAAATTTCTGCAGTTCTGAAGCTTGAATTACAATATGCAGTTGAAGCATATGCGATTAAAACTGGTGTACTGAACGGCCTTATCTTCGAAAAATATTCCAATTAAATGGAGTTAATTTTCAGAAAAAAAAGAAGCGCGTAAATATGTGATGATTCTCAGAGGGACGAACTGACACCGCTCTTAGGTTTAAGAAGCGAAGGAACTACACTACTGGCCATTAAAATTGCTACACGAAGAAGAAATGCAGATTATAAACGGGTATTCTTTGGACAAATATACTATACTAGAACTGACATGTGATTACATTTTCACGCAATTTGGGTGCATAGATCCTCAGAAATCAATACCCAGAACAACCACCTCTGGCCGTAATAACGGCCTTGATACGCCTGGGCATTGAGTCAAACAGAGCTTGGATGGCGTGTACGGGTACAGCTGCCCATGCAGCTTCAACACGATACCACAGTTCATCAAGAGTAGTGACTGGCGTATTGTGACGAGCCAGTTGCTCGGCCACCATTGACCAGACGTTTTCAATTGGTGAGAGTTTTGGAGAATGTGTTGGCCAGGGCAGCAGTCGAACATTTTCTGTATCCAGAAAGGCCCGTACAGCACCTGCAACATGCGGTCGTGCATTATCCTGCTGAAATGTAGGGATCGAATGAAGGGTAGAGCCACGGGTCGTAACACATCTGAAATGTAACGTCCACTGTTTCAAAGTGCCGTCAATGCGAACAAGAGGTGACCGAGACGTGTAACCAATTGCACCCCATCACGACGGGTGATACGCCAGTATGGCGATGACGAATACACGCTTCCAATGTGCGTTCACCGCGATGTCGCCGAACACGGATGCGACCATCATGATGCTGTAAACAGAACCTGGATTCATCATAAAAAAATGACTTTTTGCCATTCGTGCACCCAGGTTCGTCGTTGAGTTCCGTATTACGGCATTCCGTATTATCCTCCTGAACCCACCGATTCCATAATCTGCTAACAGTCATTGGATCTCGACCAACGTGAGCAGTAATGTCGTGATACGATGAACCACAATCGCGATAGGCTACAATCCGACCTTTATCAAAGTCGGAAAGGTGATGGTACGCATTTCTCCTCCTTACACGAGGCATCACAACAAGGTTTCACCAGGCAACGCCGGTCAACTGCTGTTTGTATATGAGAAATCGGTTGGAAACTTTCCTCATGTCAGCACTTGTAGGTGTCGCCACCGGCGCCAACCTTGTGTGAATGCTCTGAAAAGCTAATCATTTGTACAACACAGCATCTTCTTCCTATCGGTTAAATTTCACGTCTGTAGCACGTCATCTTCGTGGCGTAGCAATTTTAATGGCCAGTAATGTATTTTTATTTGAAAATAATTGTGCATATTTCCATTTCATCTACAGTGCTAACTGGCTGTTCAAATTGTGTTAGAGCTACATTTTTTTCTCTTCTTTTTTTTGTGAGAGAATTTGAATAAATGGCTCTGAGCACTATGGGACTTAACTTCCGAGGTCATCAGTCCCCTAGAATTTAGGATACTTAAACCTAACTAACCTAAGGACATCATACACATCCATGCCCGAGGCAGGATTCGAACCTGCGACCGTAGCGGTCGCGCGGTTCCAGACTGTAGCGCCTAGAACCGCGAGGCCACCCCGGCCGGCAGAATTTGAATATTTTTAGACTTAAAATTCAGGCTTTTAGTAGTAAATTAAGCATCTGGAAACCTGAAGTGGGAAATACTTAGTTTCAAATGTTTTCATGTACAGACGACTTTGATGATAGGGCTCGTAATTGGTTAAAAGGTGCATTCGAAAAACAGTTTTCAGATGTATTTTCTAGCAGAACTAATCAATAGTCAGTTTGACTGTATTCAACAATGGAACATCTGGAACACCTGCTGCTATATAATCTTAGGAAGAACTTCGGACTGTCCTGTAACTGAAAACACAAGCTAGAATTTTCAAAGAAGAAAATTGTTTTTGCCTAGGTGTTAATGCAGAATTTGTGGTACTGCCGGATTTAGAAATGACAGTTATTCTTTCCTTTGCTACCAGTTATTTACATGAATCATTACATTCTACAATAGGACTATTATTTCGTACTATTGTTGAGGCTTCAGAACGTCGAGAGTGTCATGAGACCAGTAGTGACGCGTGTTAAGTCACAATTCGGGCTATTGTATCAGAAGAATTAGTCTTACTAATTGCATTAAGGGTACATTTATCTTTTCCAGTAAAATATTCTTTGTCATATTACAATTTATTTTACAAATTAATTAACAGTTTATTTTTAAAATTTTATTATTTCTATTGATCATGAATTAATCCACTATTTTAATTCTTATATTTCAAGAACTTTTTCTCAGTGGTTTTACAGTGTGAAAATTTACTCGGTCAGGGTTAGCGTACAGCATTGTAATTTTGTTCATGCAAAAAGGGCGGGTAGAAACTTGTGTATCCGTTTAATTGCGTAGGCTTCCGCGGCCAGAGTCAGTTAACATAAAAGTTTTCTGGCTACGATACCGTGTCATAATGTATAAAACTTATGTTGACTTTTGTGTACTGATTGTTTGTACATTCTGTCAGTACTAATTACATTTGTAAGAGTATCTATAGCGCAGTAACGCATTATGAATACCTTATAATCGTTTTACATCACTTCTAGAACAGGTGGTCTGGTGTAGCGCCATTGTGGCCCTGAACTCAGTGTTACGCAACACATTCGGTAAACGCTGGGCCACACATTGCCGTGTTCAGGGCGCTTTCTCCTTAAGGAGGCTTCTTGACACCGATTGTGAGTTCTACGTGTTCTTTGTTTCATTTCAAGTGCTTGACACTCCATAGAAGGGTCTGTCTACATTATAAAGTTTAAAAGAAGTTTGTTCACGTTCTTGAACATGACAAAGTTGATGCACGTGACGTTCGTACGAGGTCAACATCTTCTTGTATCTGTATGGCACTCAAAACAATCATCGCATTCTTCTTCTTCTGTACTTTCCGTACTAAGCCGATTGTGTCCGATTACGATTTCCACTTTTTCACGGTATGCAAGGATCTTTTTCCCATTTTAGTTTAATGTTCTTATCTGACGTGATAGTCTCTCTCAGGATCCGTTCTTCGTAGATGTTAATCCCATTTCTTTTCCATTTAATTCGGTTTTTCCTCCACATTACACATTTTCAACCCCTTTCCCCCTTCCCCGCTCTAAGAAATCATATTTCTGTTCCTTGTATTTGTTTTTCGTATCTTTTATTCAATTCATATGAGCCACTTTCATCTAATAGGTCTGACAACGCGAATGTTTTACAAAATTTCAATCGTCGTGTTTCTTTTCGAGTTATATGCTTTAAAGTTCTATTAATTTTTCCACAGATTCTTTCAAATCTTAATGCAATTTTGTCATATGATGACATGGTTGGAGGCCGTGTCTGTCATTTTAAGACAAATGTTGATGGTGTTGAGACAGCAACCAGCCACAAATTTATTTTCAGTTACTTTATTCAAAAGGTACCGTTACCGGTTTCGAATCATTAAGATTCATCTTCAGACGGGTTTCATGCTTTCATTACATGTGGTGCGGTGTTTTACAGATTAATTGACCTAAAATATAAATAATACATCGTAACGTTACGATATATCATAGCATCTTTGACACTCATATGTTTGTAAGCACTTTGTATGTATCAAAACATGTGGCGTGTGTTAGAAACCTATTCTGTGACAAATCTAAAGTGTTCAGTGAGAAACATTTACGTGTGCAACAATAAGAATGCAGTGGGAATGTATTCACATCACTTGGACTATGAAAACAGACACTACAAACCGACATTTCACGTAAGTCACATCCAATGCAATTCTGTAACGCAACCATCTGTGTGGCGATCTTATAATTATGTATTATTTATAATTTAGGACAATTAATCTGTAAAAAAACGCACCACATGTAATGAAAGCATGAAAACCGTCTGAAGATGAATCGTAATAATTCGAAACCGTGAACGGTACCTTTTGAATAAAGGAACTGAAAATAAATTAGTGGTTGGTTGCTGTCTCAGCTCCAACTTTCAAATCTTTTCGATGCAATCTGCATGTTTTAGATCCAACATAAAATATTTTAACTGTTCATTTGTTTTTTTTTTCATTAACTACTGTCTCCGGTGCAGGTATATATGCACTGATATGTAGACAAGGAATAAGTGTGGCATTCATGTCTTTCTGACGTTTGTGCAGTAAATGTGGAAATGTGAACTGTGGCGACGTTATTGCCAAATGCTTCCAAATAGTACCAACATACTGTTAAAAAAATTCCTTCGCTGCAGAAGTAGAAACACCCATAGACATCCATTGCAGAATAAACAATGCGTATGGCGTAGTATGTCCGTCGAAAACCACCTCTGTGGCAAGGTGCAACAAATTCTGTGCTGGTCTAGATTCGACACAAGATAAGGTCGACCTGGGAGGACAGTCTCAACTGGGAAGTGGCAGACACTCGAGTATCCACATATAGTCCTGATTTCTCCTCATATCCAATATCACACTTTCGGTCACTTAGAAAGTCCTTGAAGGGTCGATGATTCCAGTAAACAGAAATGAATTTAGATTTACCCAATTGTTTAGTTTCACTGTAGTGTCCATCCTAGAATACTATTTTCGAACTGCGTCGTCAATGGAAATATTGAGCAACGCAGGGCGTAGAGCGCAGACTTGTCTCACCACTTCATTTATTTGTTTCGGTTCTGTATATATGGCCCCTATATCTACGATTACTGATGTTCCTTTATACAGCCTTTTGATAGCTGTAAACGGTAACCTCTGTGCCGCATATTCTCTAACCACGATGTCAAAAACTTCAAGATTTATAAAAATAATGTGTTTCTTTGTTAAATTTTCTTCGTTTTTCAATAAGCTGTAGTAAAATAAAAACTGCAGCGGCCACTGGTGCCCCTCTCTAAACCCGACCTTTTTTCCACTAGTAAACATTCTGCTATTGTTTTCAATCTTTTATTTCAACTTCTAACTTAAAGTTTCTATACTGTGTCAAGTAAATTTACTCATCTGTAGTTTCCGAGTATTTTTTTTCTCTCTTCTTATGCAGGGTATCCCAAGAGAAATGGTAAATATTCAGGGATATGACGGAGCGATCATTCTAAGCACAAAAGTCCGGAAGAGTTATGAGCGCTTCTCCAGCAGAAGAGATGTGTTTGACAGTAGTAAAGATGAAAGAGAGTCAATATCTCTTAAGGCAAGAACATGTTTACTGGACATTTTTCTTGTTTTGGTCTATACTACTACCTCTCAAAGTTTGGAAAGCAAATAGCTTACGGTGGAAGAAAAAAATGGCTCTGAGCACTATGGGACTTAACTTCTAAGTTCATCAGCCCCCTAGAACTTAGAACTACTTAAATTTAACTAACCTAAGGACATCACACACATCCATGCCCGAGGCAGGATGCGAACCTGCAACCGTAGCGGTCGCGCGGTTCCAGACTGTAGCGCCTAGAACCGTTCTGCCACCCCGGCCGGCACGGTGGAAGAGATTTGTTTCACAGTATCGGAACAGCTGTTAAGAAATGCATGTTAGAGCCCATGTTTTTTTCTTTTGCTTCAGATGATCGTTCTTGTCATATCCCTGAATACTGTCCATTCCTACAGAAACACTCTGTATATCAGTATTACTTTTGCTTTCTTCCAACTTCATGGTACGTCTCTTTGCTTGCACTGCATGTTAAACAAATGTAACAGTGTAAGGATTAGTGATAATCCCCCATATTTAACTAACTCTGGATTAATGCCATCTAAAACCGTGGTATTAGATTTCTTTGTTATTGTTTTCAAAGCTGATTTCATTCATAGTACATAGTTGTTTCGTCTTTGCAACTGCATTATGTAGCAACTACATATTTGTTAGTATGTTACGTTTTCACGTTTTCTCCCTTGTATTTTAAGTCAGAAACAACTTTTGCAGCTCAAGTTTTATGAGGGTGAATTATCGATTGGTATTTCTTACAATTTCTGATGCTGCTGGTCTATGTGGTTTGGTCGTGGAGATGTGTTTATGTGTGTTGAACGTGTCTGTGTATTTACAGTGTGTAGTGTTACAAAATGTGGGTGTGTGCGTATCTTTCGTCTTTTCTTTGTTTTGTATGTGTGATTTGATATTTATTCATTTGGTTCGTGTGTGTGTGCGTATGTGTGTGCCTGCTTGTGTGTTTTGTTATGTGTGAATGTGTCATTCACCAAGAATAAGGATTTTTGTCGTGAATTCTTTATGTGAATGGATCTTGTGGATATTATCTGTGAGTTTGTAATTGTGTGTGTGTGTGTGTGTGTGTGTGTGTGTGTGTGTGTGTGTGTTTGCGAAAGAGAGAGAGAGAGAGAGAGAGAGAGAGAGAGAGAAAAAGAAAAGAGGGTGAGGGAGAGGAAAGGGGGGGGGGGTGTTATCCTTATTTATTCAGGTTACGTGACATATTTATGTTTGCTATAGTTTTAGAGCAAAACATGATTAGTTAGATATTGCTTACATTGATTTGATCAGTGATTACTTTCATTTTCGTTGCAATGGCTCTTTGTATACGAAAGCTTTCCTGTAATGGCAGGAGATTTTTGTTTTAATTTTTCACTCTAATAATTTTCATGTAGTCTTCCATGTTGGATGGTTAATGTCCGTATTTTGTAAGGTGTGCAGCAAAGGTAGACTGGCTACTTTTTATACTATATGGGGGTACAAAAATGGTTGTGGCTATGAGTTGTATTCTTTGTAATTCTTTTTCATAGTTTTCTTTGCTGAGTGGGATATTATTTAGTCTGTATAACATGTATTGTAGGGCCGCCAACTTCTGGTTTTGTGTATGGTAGGATGTAGCATGCATATTTGTGTCTGTGCCTGTGGGCTTTCTGAATATGTAAAATGTGTTCTTGTTGTGTTTCTCTTTTATTATTACATCCAAGAAATTTATTTGCTTTTGTGTTTATTTTTCCATAGTTAACTGAATATTTTTATGTGTACTGTTTGTCTGTATCAAGTTTATCTCTTTTCTCTGTTGGTTCATGTGCCTTATAGATTATATCATCCATATAGCCGTGCCAGTAAGCAATTTTGTGTCCTTCTTTTGTGATGATTGTATCAAAGATAGTATTTTATATGTGGTTGATGAAGATTTTTTTGTTGTGACCTTCAGTCCGAAGACTGATGCAGCTCTCTATGCTACTCTATCCTGTGCGACCCTGTTAATCTCTGAATAACTATGGCAATCTACATCCTTATCAGTCTGCTTACTGTTTTCATCTCTTGGTATCCCTCTATGATTTTTACTTCCCTCCAATATTAAATTGGTGATCTCTTGGTGTCTCAGAATATATTATCAACCGTCCATCCTTTTGTTCAAATTGTGTGACAAATTTCCTGTCTCTCTAATTCTATTCCGCACACTCTCGTTAGTTATGTGATCGTCCCAGTTAATCTTCAACATTATTCTGTAGCCTCACATTTTGAAAGCTTCTGTTTTATTCTCGTCTACACTATTGATCGTCCATGTTTCACTACCGTACATGGGTACATTCTAGACAGTTGTCTTCAGAAAATTCCTCCTTAACACTTAAGTCTATATACGATGTTAACAAATGTCTCTTCTTCAGAAATGCTTTTCTTGACATTGTCACTCTACATTTTATATCCTCTCTACTTCGGCCATCATCAGTTATTTTGCTGTCCAAATAGCAAAACTCATCTACTACTTTAAGTGTCTCGTTCCCTAATATAATTCCCTCAGGATCACCTGACTTAGTTCCACTATATTCGGTTAGCCTTGTTTTGCTTTTGTTCATGTTCATCTTATGTCCTCCTTTCAAGACGCTGTCCATTCCGTTCAACTGCTCTTCCAAGTCCTTTGCTGTCTCTGACATCGGCAAACCTCAAAGTTTTTATTTGTTCTCCTGAACTTTAATTCCTACTTCAAGTTTTCTTTTGTTTCCTCTTCTGCTTTTTCAGTGTACAGACTGAATAACATTCTGGACTGGGAGAGTGGATGTAACTCTGTCTCACTCCCTTCTCAACCACTGATTTCCTTTCATGCCCCTCGACTATTATACCTGCCGACTGGTTTCTGCTCAAGCTGTAAATTGCCCTCCGCTTCTTAAATTTTACTCCTGCTACCTTAAGAATTTCAAAGAGAGCATTGCTGTCAATCTTGTCAAAAGCTTTCTCCAAGTCTGCAATTGCTATAAATGTAGATTTGTCTTGCTTTAACCTATCTTCTTAGATAAACCTCAGGGTCAGTATTGCTTTATATGTTCCTACATTTCTCCAGAATGTCAGCTTCCACCAGTTTTTCTATTCTTCCGTAATGAATTCGTGTTAGTATTTTGCAGTTATAGCTTATTAAAGTGATAATTCAGTAATTTTCACACTTGTCAGCAACTGATTTCTTTGGAATTTGTATTACTATACTCTTCTTGAAGTCTGTGGATATTTCATCTGTCTAACACATCTTGCACAAAAGATGGAAGAGTTTTGTCATGGCTGGCTCTCCCAGGGTTATCAGTAATTCTGTCGGAATATCATCTACTCCAAGAGCCTGTCAAATTCTCGTAGCAGTATCATATCTTCCATGCCATCTTCAGCTACGGCTATTTACCTTCCTATAGTATTGTCTTCAAGTTCATCTCCCTTGTGTAGACCGTTTGCATACTCCTTCCACCTTCCTTTTGCATACTTTTTCCACCTTTTTTGCTTAAGACTGGTTTTGCATCTGAGCTCCTGTTGTTCATACAGCTGCTTCTCTTTTCCCTTTAATTTTCATATAAGCGATATCTTTCTTTCCCTAGTCAAATATGCTTCTAAATATTTACATTTGTCCACTAGCCATTCCTGCTTACCCATTTTGCACTTCGTGTCGATCTCATTTTTTAAACGTTTGTATTCCTTTTCGCCTGCTTCACTTGAGCCATTTTTAAATTTTCTCCTCTCATTTAAATTCAAAATTTTTTGTGTTATCCAATGATTTCTACTAGACCCTGTCGTTTTAGCTATTTGATCCTCTGCTGCCTTCACTACTTCATCTCTTCTACTGTATTCCTTTCCCCTATTCTAGTCATCTGTTGCCTAATGCTCTCTCTGAAACTAAACAAACTCTCGTTCTTTCAGGTTATCCAGGTCCCATATCCTTCGTTTCCTACCTTTTTGCAATTTGTTCAATTTTGATCCACAGTTCATAACCAATAAATTGCGAAAAGATTCCACATCTGACCCTGGAAATGTCATACAATTTAAAATCTGGTTCCTAAATCCCTGCCTAACCATTATATAGTCAATGTGTAACTTTCCATTGTCTCCAGGTCTCTTTCACGTACACAGTCTTCTTTTATGATTCTTAAACCAAGTGGAGGCGATGATTAAATTATGCTCTGTGCAGAATTCTACCAGACGGCTTCCTCTTTCATTCCTTTCCCCCAGTCCATATTGACCTACTATTTTTCCGTCTCTTCTTTTTCCTGCTACCAAATTTTGGTTCCCCATCATAATTAAATTTTCGTCTCTTTTAACCACCTGAATAACTTCTTTTATCCCATCTGCGGAGCTAGGTGGCATATAAAACTTGCACTAGTGTGACAGCCTTGCGCTTTGTGTCCATCGTAACTACGATAATGTGTTCACTATGCTTTTCATAGTAGCTTACCCGCATTCCTATTTTCTTATTTATTATTAAACCCACTCCCGCTTACTCCTATTTGACTATGTATTTATAGCTCCATATTTACCTGGCCAGAAGTCCTCTTCCTCCTGCCACCAAACTTCATTAATTACCACCATATCTAACTCCAACCTATACACTTCTCTTTTTAAATTTTCTAACCTACGTCCCCAACTAGCATCCCATCATCTGATTCCTAGAATGCCAGTTTTGTTTCTCCTGATGATGTAGTCCCCGCCCATTTTACCTCTGGAATATTTTACCAAAGAGGACGCCATATCATTTAAACATTCAGTAGAGTAAGCTGCCCTTAGAAGGAATTACAGCTGTAGTTTCCACTTGCTTTCCGTCGTTCGCAGTACCAGCACAGTAATGCCATTTTGGTTGATGTTATAAGGCGAGATCAGTCAATCATCCAGCTGTTGCCGCTGCAACGACTGAAAAGGCTGCTGCCCTTCTTCAGGAACCACAGGTTTGGCTGGTCTCTCAAAGGGTACCTTTCTGTTGAGGTTGCACCTATAGTACAGCTATCTGTATCGCTGAGGTCTTTGGTTCGGGGGAAGAGAGACTGGTGAATATGTTTGCAATACCAGGAACATTGCCAAACATATTCATCGACCACGTGGAAAATATAATCTTTGATACAATCATCACAAAAAAGGATACGAAAATATTTACCTGCACACATACTGGGATGATATAATCTTATGGTAGATGAGCCAACAGAGAAAATAGATGAACTTGATACAAACATAAAAAGTGTAAATAAAATATTTAGTTCACTATGGACAAAGAAACACAAAAGCAAACACATATCTTGAATATAAAAGAGAAACACATTAAGCACACATTTTACATCTTCAGAAAGCCAACAGCCACAGATACAATGATACATGCTACATCCAACCGCAAACAAAATCAAAAGCTGGCGGCTTGTTACACTGGCTAAATAAGATCTCAATCAGCCACTATGAAAAAGAATTACAAACAATACAACTCATATCCACAAACAATGCTTATATTACTAATATATTAGAAAACCTTTTCCACAAAATCAAAACAGAAATATAGAAAAATGAAAACAAGCAGAGCCACAGAACCCCAAAAACAATACTGACGCTACGTCACACACAGAAACACAGATCAGTAACACGTATGACATGACTAACAGTAAGAAACGGTACACCGTAACACACAAACACGACTGAATACACAGAATAGCACATACCCTAAAGAAACAAGGGTTACTCCTTGATTATAAAACAAGAAATTTACTCCAGTCACATTTACAAACAACGGCTGAAAACCAGACAAATATCAAGGAGTAGTACATACCAGTTAAAACGCCAAGAAAATGAATTAGTATATTTGCGGATGACAGGCAGGAATTTCAAAACTAGGTATAAAGAACGTATAAGAAGCTGGAAGAATTATAATAGCCATTCCATCTTTGCTGAATACGCACATGACTCATCCAACATGGAACAGATTTGAAAATTATTAGAGTGAAAAATTATAACAAAAAAACTCCTGCCAATACTGCAAAACTTTCATACACAAAGAGCCATTGCAATCAAAAAGGGAGAAGTTAATGAGGAAATCAATCTAAGCAATCGCTCACTCATCATGTTATGCTCTAAAGTTATAACAAACAGGAAAGTGTCACATAACCTGAATAAGTAATGAAAACACCCCATTCTCTCTCTCTTTCGCAAACACACACACACACACACACACACACAGGTAACATGTACAATATCCATCCACATAAAGAATCACAAAAAAAGAATCATCTCTCACAAAGAACGACACATTCACGCGTAACAAAACACACACACTGACATATAATGCAGACACACAAAAATCAAATGGATTCACATCGAACCACACGCACACACACACACACACACACACACACACACACACAAAACATAAACGAAAGATGAAATCCAACCGTACAGCGACATTCGGTAACTTAATGCACTATAAATACTCAGATGTTCAACACACAATGAAAAGTGCAAACGATGTGTTGTGATAAATGCGGGTGAAGAAACGTCGGAAGTCGGCCATCTGGAGTATGGGGACTAAGTAAACGCATCTACAGAACCAAACACATTGACTAGTAACACTGTAAATTGTACGTAACACTAAACGAATACTTAACCTCACGAAAGTTGTGCTACAAAAGATGTTTCTGACGTAAAAACAAGAAAATGTAACACAGTAACATACTTGCAGCTATTACATAGTGCATTTACTATACAGAGTGATTTTTTCAATCGTACATTGTTACTGAGACTGCTATGTAATACGCACTGCACAATGCAGGCACGTTTACAGTGTGTGCTGAAAATGGTTTCCATGTGCCTCAACGGGTGTCTGTACGAGCTGTAGCATGTTCACATAGGCCGGGCTGCGTCCGAAATAGTGTCAAAGGCAGCATGGATACGCTGCTCCAGTGTTTCCACGTCTGGAATGGGATCTGCACACACGATAGTTTTGAGGTGGCCCCAGAACCAGAAACCTCACAGGTTGAGAGCCAGTGAACGAGTAGGCCGTGCAACTGGACCCCCTCGTCCGATCCATCGACCAGGGAAGACATGACAGACGTTAACGGCGAAGTGTGCTGAAGCAGCATCATGTAGCAGCCACATAACCCTTCGAATCATCGATGGTACTTCTTCCAGGAGGGGAAGCAAAGTCAGCCGCAAGAAACGCAGACAGTTCCGGCCTGTTAGGCGTGGAAAGAAGACTGGTTCCAAAATGCAGTCGCCAATTATCCTGGCAGACACATTCCGGCTGCACCGATGCCGATGATTCGTTGTCACCATACCATAGGAGTTCTGCATACTATCCCACAGATGAGTGTTATGAAATCTGAAGATTCCATTCCGAGTAAACGTGGTCTCATCTGTGAATAGGATGGATGACATAAATCCCAGAATCGTGGTTGCCTGGTAAACAAACCAGTTACAAAACCGATACCGATGTGGAAAAACTGTCGCTAGTAAGCCCTGCATACCTTGTAAGTGATAAGGATAGTAACAACTGTCATGGAGAATGATCCACACGGTCTTCTGGCTTACCCTGTACTGGCAGGCCAATTGCCTAGTACAGACACGGCGGTCGCCTTCCACATGTTCATCACATTTTTCTCCAAGTCTGGTGTCCGAACACTTCTGGTACGTCCTTCACGATTTCCTGCTTTCTGAAACGACTGTGTCTCAGACAAACGGCGAAACACTGTTGCAAACATTGAATACTGTGGTTGTTGTCGGCGAGGATAGGTCTCCTGATAAAATCTCGCTGCCCGCCGCCTGTAGCCATTTGCCTTTCCGAAAGTAAACACTATGGCGGCAAGCCCTCGATTCCAATACGGAGCTATTGTACGAGGCGCATTCAAGTTCTAAGGCCTCCGATTTTTTTTCTGTGGACTGTAAAGAGATAGAAACATGCGCATTGTTTTAAAATGAGGCTGCATTCATTGTCAATACGTCCCAGAGATGGCAGCGCCATATGGCAGATGGAATTTTACCGCCAGCGGCGAGAATGAGAACTGTTTTAAATACTTAAAATGGCGACCTAAATCCTTACTTGAACAGCGTGCAATCATTGGTTTTCTGAATTTGCGTGATGTGAAACCAATTGAAATTCATCGACAGTTGGAGAAGACATGTGGTGATGGAGTTATGGATGTGTCGAAAGTGCGTTCATGGGTGTGACACTTTAATGAAGGCAGAACATTGTGTGACAACATACTGAAACAACCTCGGGCTCGCACAAGCCGGTCTGACGATATGATCGAGAAAGTGGAGAGAATTGTTTTGGGGGATCGCCGAATGACTGTTGAACAGATCGCCTCCAGAGTTGGCATTTCTGTGGGTTCTGTGCACACAATCCTGTATGACGACCTGAAAATGCGAAAAGTGTCATCCACGTGGGTGCCACGAATGCTGACGGACGACCACATGGCTGCCCATGTGGCATGTTGCCAAGCAATGTTGACGCGCAACGACAGCATGAATGGGACTTTCTTTCCGTCGATTGTGACAATGGATGAGACGTGGATGCCATTTTTCAATCTAGAAAGAAAGCGCCATTCAGCTCAATGGAAGCACACAGATTCACCACCACCAAAAAAATTTCGGGTAACCGCCAGTGCTGAAAAAATGATGGTGTCCATGTTCTGGAGCAGCGAGGGCGTAATTCTTACCCATTGCGTTCCAAAGGGCACTACGGTAACAGGTGCATCGTACGAAAATGTTCTGAAGAACAAATTCCTTACTGCACTGCAACAAAAACGTCCGGGAAGGGCTGCGCGTGTGCTGTTTCACCAAGACAACGCACCCGCACATCGAGCTAACGTTACGCAACAGTTTCTTCGTGATAACAACTTTGAAGTGATTCCTCATGCTCCCTACTCACCTGACCAGTCTCCTAGTTACTTTTGGCTTTTTCCAACAATGAAAGACTCTCCGTGGCCGCACATTCACCAGCCGTGCTGCTATTGCCTCAGCGATTTTCCAGTGGTCAAAACAGACTCCTAAAGAAGCCTTCGCCGGTGCCATGGAATCATAGCGTCAGCGTTGTGAAAAATGTGCACGTCTGCAGGGCGATTACGTCGAGAAGTAACGCCAGTTTCATCGATTTCGGGTGAGTAGTTAATTACAAAAAAAATCGGAGGCCTTAGAACTTGAATGCACCTCGTATACAACGCTGTGTCACATCCACTACAAGGGCCGGCCGCTGTGACCGAGTCGTTCTAGGTACTTCGGTTCTGAATCGCGCTGCAGCTACGGTCGCAGGTTCGAATCCTGCCTTGGGCATGGATGTGTGTGATGTCCATAGGTTAGTCAGGTTTAAGTAGTACTAAGTTTAGGGGACTGATGACCTCAGATATTAAGTCCCATTGTGCTTAGAGCCATTTGAACCACTACAAGGTGAGTCAGGAAGAGAAGTGAATCGGCCAGAACATTACCAGTTACTATGGCAGGAGAGGGCGCTAGGACACGACGTATGAGGAAGAGTACCACTCTCTTGGAGGAAACTATGGGTACTGTAACTGTGGCTGGATGGTACTGCGCGTATCAGACCGCAGTCTCGTAACGAAGTATGATTGAAATAAATGATCTCTAGCATGGAAACCACGCATTTCCGGACATAAGTTCATTACACCTTTCTCCTTCCATATCCTTACATCGATCAATCCCTAGAGTTTGTGCAAGGTGGAAAAAAGCAACCTGCATATACAAGCTCAAACATGAATTGCAGGACACTGATGATGCTTCATAAATAAAAGAAGTGACACGTGTACGGCACAAAACAACTGCTTTTCATTTAGTTGCGAGATGGAACACTGCTCCATGAATTTTGAAGCAACCGAGGAACGGCGGAAACAGGAAAAATGACGCTAATTTTATTTTTATGTCATCTAAGCCTTTTACTGTTTCTGGACATTCCTTTTCCTTCTTTTTCTTTTTAGCAGGAGACCATAGTCTTGACAGTATTTAAAATAATCTTCTTTCGTAATAATATTCAGACTAATTTTGTCCTGTTTGATTTAATGCTTTCTAAGCTTTATATACTGTCTGCTGATGAATACCACTTTCCGTATTACTAATGTATTTGTACTAGGCTTTCTGACGGGCTCTTCCACTACCCCTTTTGTGTAATACCTTCCCTGTTTATGAATTTGTTTATTTTCCATAGTAGGCTTTGAAAGATTTTTTTTTATATGTTGTTTGTGTTTCATGCATGACTTCGATAATTTATGTTGACCAAATTTTTAATCCAGGCCTTCGGCGATATTTCTTTCCCTTCCCTAAAGCCTCAGACAGAGTTTCTTGATTGCTTTTTCAATATTTGTTCATATTTATTCAATGATGTCCCTAGTAGCTAATTGTTCTCATTTTTTCTTTAAATGTATTGTGATATAGGCCCTTAATGCCGTCATCCTGTAGTAAATATATTTTATAGATCTCGTTTTGCTTCTGGGTAGTAAAAGGTGTCTTCTGCTTCAGTTTATCAAAACTGCTAAATAGGCGTATTACAAGATAGTGATCAGCTCCATATAAAAACTTCTGTATGCTCTTGTACACTATGTGCTCAAAAGTGTTGGCCGACCCTAAGCCTTAATGACATCTTCCATTCTCGCAAGAATACGTTCAGTCAGGGGCTGAAGGTTTCTTGGGGAATGGCTCTGAGGAGAGGTATCGATGTCGGTCGGTGAGGACTGGCAGGAAGTCATCCAAAAGGTGTTCTGTAGGATTCA
Organism: Schistocerca cancellata; assembly: GCF_023864275.1. Lineage (NCBI taxonomy): Eukaryota > Metazoa > Arthropoda > Insecta > Orthoptera > Acrididae > Schistocerca > Schistocerca cancellata. The sequence continues at coordinate 369,376,658 of NC_064632.1, forward strand.
GGTCGTGCAGGCCAGTCCATTACAGGGATGTTACTGCCGTGTAATCACTCCGCCACAGGTCGTGCTCGATCGTGTTGAAAGATGCAATCGCCATCCCCTAAATGCTCTTCAACAGTGGGAACCAAGAAGGTGCTTAAAACATCAATGTAGACCTGTGCTGTAACAGTGCCACGCTAAACAACAAGGAGTGCAAGCCCCCTTCATGAAAAACACGACCACACCATGACACCACCGCCTCTGAATTTTACTGTGGGCACTATACACGCTACCAGATGACGTTCACCGGTCATACGCCATACCCACACCCTGGCATCGGATCGCCACATTGTGTACTGTGATACGTCACTCCACACAACGTTTTTCCACTGTTCCAACGTCCAATCTTTACGCTCCTTACACCAAGCGAGGCGTCGTTTGGCATTTACCGGCGTGACGTGTGGCTTATGAGCATCGCTCTACCATGAAATCCAAGTTTTCCCACCTCCCGCCTGTCACAGTACTTGCAATGGACCCTGATGCAGTTTGGAATTCCTGTGTGATGGTCTGGATAGATATCTGCCTATTACACATTACGATCCTCTTCAACTGTCGGCGATCTCTGTCAGTCAACAGACGAGGTCGACCTGTACGCTTTTGGTGCTGTACGTGTCCCTTCACGTTTCCACTTCACTATCACATAGGAAACAGTGGACCTAGGGATGTTTAGGAGTGTGGAAATCTCGCGTACAGACGCATGACGTAAGTGACACCCAATCAGCTGACCACTTTCGAAGTCCGTGAATTCCGCGAAGCGCCCCATTCTGCTCTCTCACGATCTCTAATGACTACTGAAGACGCTGATAAGGAGTACCTGGCAGCACAATGCACCCAATATGAAGAACGTATATTTTTGGGGGTGTCCGGATACTTTTGGACGCATAGTATAACTTTAACTTAACTCTGTGTTCTTCTGTTCGTTATTTCATAATAAACACTTGACTTGTAACTTCTACCAGTCCAACTGAAATTGTTAATATCTTTTCCCCTAAGGAAGGTATTAGTTATTTTTAAATCATTGAAGTGCAAAAAAGTGCAAAAGTGTCTAATTGCCAGTTCTTATTACAAGTAGTTTCTCTGTACTTTCAAACAATAGTAGGTACTGAACTGTTTCCTACCTGTGCGTTTAGGTCATCCAATAGTCCCCTGGTACATTTTTTGATGGATGTCATAAAAGGTAGCTGATTCCTCAGTCTTACCTTCTTCTGGTGCATTATCTGTTATCAGAGTTAGGTTTTCTCTTTCTGGTTTGATTACTGGCGTTGTAGTTCTATCGTTCACTTATTCATAATTCTGTTTAGTGTATATTTATACCCTTTACTTTTTCTTTCTGTTATACTCCACTATGTAACATTATATACCTTCCAATATATTTTCTACCTTCCAACTTCTTCTTAGTTTCCCAGATAGCTGCAAAATGTGTTGCCATGAGAATAGGTTTCTATTTCTTCTTGTTTGAGAGCAATTGGTCCTGCATTTCGCGTACCTAATCTTACTTTTCCAGATATCAATTTTCTCATGTTCTTTTCTCCAGCTGAAATGGTCGTAGGAAATCCATCCTATTTTCCGAGGCAAATTTGGGAGCTGGAAGTATTCTGAAATTTCGCTGACAGGGTTGTCAATTCAGATCAGGTCAGACAGGTAATGGGAGTACCATGTTCGTGCTTACCAGTCAAAGCTCCATCTTTCATTAAGTCAACATTGGTGCAGTATTTCCCCTACATTTATTTCCTCTACACTCAATCTTATGGATATACCGCTGATAATCAGTCGCCAGAGCGTCGTTATCTTGGCAGGGTACCACGGGCAGGTGAGTTTGATGTTTTAGTGAGAGAGGCTTTATATTCTCATCGTCACCCCATTAGTGCCCCTCTTAGCAAAGTAGTTAGGAAACAGTCAGAAAAATTTTTTTTCCTGTACCATAAAGAAAACTACGTTGCACAAAAGAACCCGATCTCGAGCACTCATCTACAGGGAATTGCAAAATCGAATTATACGCTTTGAGGATGTGTAGTGGAAACTATAAAGACAATGTCTAATATTACACGCTAAGGCAAAAAAGCGACGCATCACGAAGGAACTGTCCGAATGGGGCGGAAATCTATAAATTTTATGTACCTGCCTAGACCCACAATATCAGAGAAAATGGATGCTTCATTCAGGAGAAAGAGCTTCATAAATTTAGCGGGTAAATAACGTGTTGGTCCACCCCTGGCCCTTATGCAAGCAAGTATTCTGCTTGGCATTGATTGACAAAATTGTTGTATGTCCTCCTGATGGATATCGTGACAAATTCTGTCGAATTGGCGCCCTAGATTGTCAAAATCATGAGGTACTTCGAGAGTCCTACCGATAATGCTCAAAACGTTCTCAATTGGGGAGAGATCCGGTGTACTATGAAACGCAATGACATCCAAAAACATCACTCTTGGTTTTCAGGCCTTGTGATGGACGACTGTTAGGATGGCATCCCACCGTTCTCCAGTGTGTCTCCAGGCGTGTCTTCGCTGGTCACCGGGCTCAGTTCGAAGCAGGACTCATCAGTTGACACAGTTCTACTCCAGTCAATTAGATTCCAGGCCTAAGAAGTTTCTCTGGAGACGCCCTGGGCAGGGTTGGGATACCAACCTGACTGTAGCCAGCTATACGGCGCGACAACCACGAGGTGTGCCATTTTACTTCAGACAAGACCCGGTTGGTTGTCATCCGTGGCACCTTATAGGACAGTAGTATGTGACGATATTCTACGCCTCATTTTGTGACCCTTCATGGCAGGTATCCTGGTTCGCACTGCAGCAAGCTAAGCCCGGCGCACACGACGAGGGTTTACTATTTGTCTTCGTGCCTGCCAAGCACTACCTTGGCCAGCTGGATCTCTCCTCAAATAAGAAGGCCTGGAGAATTATGGACCCTCCAACCAACTAGCGAGTTTGACGATTTAACGCTCGAATTGCACAGACTTTGAAACGACGTCCCTGATGATGACAGCCAACAACTTTTTCAATCCAGGCCAAGCGGAATAACTGCTGGCTTAAGGGTCAGAGGTGGACCAACGCGTTATTGACTTGCTCAATTTCTGAAGCTGTTTCTCTTGAATAGCACTCGGCCAGCAGGCCACAAGTGGCCCATCGGGACCATACGTCCGCCGTGTCATCCTCAGTTGCGGATAGGAGGGGCGTGTGGTCAGCACACCGCTCTCCCAGTCGTTACGATGGTTTTCTTTGACCGGAGCCGCTACTATTCGGTCGAGTAGCTCCTCAATTTGCATCACGAGGCTGAGTGCACCCAGAAAAATGGCAACAGCGCATGGCCAGCCGGGTGGTCACCCATACAAGTGCCAGCCACGCCCGACAGCGCTTAATTTCGGTGATCTGACGGCAACCGGTGTATCCACTGCGGCAAGGCCGTTGCCTTGCTCTTGAATAAATCAACCAAATTTATTGAACTTGTAATCATTTGTTTGTATGTATATGTACGTGATCTTCAGATTTCCGTCCCATTCGGATAATTCCTTCGAAGTGCGTCGTTTTTTGGTCTTAGAGTGTGTACTCCACTCTAGTCGCGCCTGCTGTTACATACATTCGCTGCACAAAAGCATTGAACATGTACATGTAACGTCTGAATCCCTGTGGCCTCGGAAAATATAAAATGTGTTGATAAATGAGCGTTTCTTGCCCAACATAGTAGCGTCTAATTTTAGAATGTAGCATTTCGTTTCACTTTACAGCATCTCTCTTGTTGCGAGTATTTTTCTTTTATTGTGGTTAATTGTATCCAGTGTTTTAAATGCGCTCGTAAGTAATTTGTGCGACTATATAGGTTTCATGTATGGAAGCTGCGTATGAGTAGCGCCAGATGTAGGTTTAGTACAGCGTTGGTTGTATAAATCCGTGTAGCTGTACAAACGCAAGGACATCTTTCTAAAAGGGAAATAATCAGTCAGCAGTGACACAGAGTATCTAACATCAAAGGAGACCTGCAAAGAGTAACTGAATAATTACCATTATCGTTTGAGGCCCGAAAACGGCTTTGACCACTATGGGACTTGAGATCTGAGGCCATCAGTCCCCTAGAACTTAGAACTACTTAAACCTAACTAACCTAAGGACATCACACACATCCATGCCCGAGGCAGGATTCGAACCTGCGACCGTAGCAGTCGCGCGATTCCGGACTGCAACGCCGAGAACTGCATGGCCACCGCGGCCGGCGTTTGAGGCCCGATATTAATGTGTTATACAGATGGGATACACAAGAGCTCACACGCTACTTTCAATTCCTTTTAAATTTATTTTGCACATCTACTTCGGTAGGACCAAACTGAGAAGGAAATCTCCGTTATCATAGCACGAATCACACATGAAATTAACATCAGAAAAGTTAATAATAGGCCAATTAAAATTTACACGAATCGTATGCAGATGACAAGCTGCTGAGGACATACCAGTGTAGTCAACATCGTAACACAGGAATTGGCTTAATGTATTCCATGACATACCCGACAGAACAGAAGGAGGAAGCCATGAGGCAATACTTCCGTTTAAACTTGAAATCGTGCGAGGGTTTCTACTAAGATTTTTCAGTTCTTGTAATAACTTATTGAATATCTATGCAGCAAAATATTGCACGCATATCTGCACAACAGTCAAGGAGATGCGATGCAAATGCAGACTGGCTTTCTGCCTAGTATTAACTGAGTGAAAACTGCTAGTTCTTGTAAATAAGCCCAAACTGCTAACAACAAACGACATTCAAGAAAATACAGGGCTATTACAAATGATTGAAGCGATTTCATAAATTCACTGTAGCTCCATTCATTGACACATGGTCACGACACACTACAGATACGTAGAAAATCTCAAAGTTTTGATCGGCTGAAGCCGCACTTCAGGTTTCTGCCGCCAGAGCGCTCGAGAGCGCAGTGAGACAAAATGGCGACAGGAGCTGAGAAAGCGTATGTCGTGCTTGAAATGCACTCACATCAATCAGTCATAACAGTGCAACGACACTTCAGGACGAAGTTGAACAAAGATCCACCAACTGCTAACTCCATTCGGCGATGGTATGCGCAGTTTAAAGCTTCTGGAAGGGGAAATCAACGGGTCGGCCTGCAGTGAGCGAAGAAACGGTTGAACGCGTGCGGGCAAGTTTCATGCGTAGCACGCGGAAAATTGGCTCATGCCACAACTGGAGACCGACAACGCCGACTTCATCTTTCAGCAGGATGGTGCTCCACCGCACTCCCATCATGATGTTCGGCATTTTTTAAACAGGAGATAGGAAAACCGATGGATCGGTCGTGGTGGAGATCATGATCAGCAATTCATGTCATGGCCTCCACGCTCTCCCGACTTAACCCCATGCGATTTCTTTCTGTGGGGTTATGTGAAAGATTCAGTGTTTAAACCTCCTCTACCAAGAAACGTGCCAGAACTGCGAGCTCGCATCAACGATGCTTTCGAACTCATTGATGGGGACATGCTGCGCCGAGTGTGGGAGGAACTTGATTATCGGCTTGATGTCTGCCGAATCACTAAAGGGGCACATATCGAATATTTGTGAATGCCTAAAAAACTTTTAGAGTTTTTGTATGTGTGTGCAAAGCATTTTGAAAATATCTCAAATAATAAAGTTATTGTAGAGCTGTGAAATCGCTTCAATCATTATGTAATAACCCAGATTCGTGAACAGGAATCGGCAAGAGGTTCGCACACATACACCACACACTGTAGAAGTGCCCATTCCTGAGCCTAAAATACCCGTTTTGAATGGGTACATTACTCCAGAATATAATGCCGTATGCCATAAGCGAGGCTCATCCAAGAATTGCGCCCGGCGGGCGCGCCCTGCAGGCGCCAGGCAATGTAGTTCAGCGCCCCGTCCGCGACCGTGTGTCGCCAGTGTCGGCATAGGAGCGAGAGAGAGCTGCGAAGCGAGTGAGGCGGCCGGCACAGCACTGGTCTGCGATGGGCTCTCCCGCGGTCAGATCCTAACAAGGGAACCTCCCCGTCGCAGCCCCCTCAGATTTAGTTATAAGTTGGCACTGTGGATAGGCCTTGAAAAACTGAACACAGATCGATCGAGAAAACAGGAAGAAGTTGTGTGGAACTATGAAAAAATAAGCAAAATATACAAACTGAGTAGTCCATGCGCAAGATAAGCATTATCAAGGACAGTGTGAGATCAGGAGCGCCGTGGTCCCGTGGTTAGCGTGACCAGCTGAGGAACGAGAAGTCCTTGGTTCAAGTCTTCCTTCGAGTGAAAAGTTTAACTTTTTATTTCAGTTTATGTGACAAACTCTTATGTTTTAATCACTTTTTTGGGAGTGATTATCACATCCAGAAGAAAACCTAAATCGGGCAAGGTAGAAGAATCTTTTTACCCATTCGCCAAGTGTACTAGTTAGGTGGGTCGACAACATATTCCTATCATGTGACGCACATGCTGTCACCAGTGTCGTATAGAATATATCAGACGTGTTTTCCTGTGGAGGAATCGGTTGACCTATGACCTTGCGATCAAATGTTTTCGGTTCCCATTGGAGAGGCACGTCCTTTCGTCAACTAATCGCACGGTTTTGCGGTGCGGTCGCAAAACACAGTGAACAGAGACGTCAATGAACGAACGGACAGATAATAACTTCGCGAAAATAAAAAAAAAGTAAAATTTTCAGTCGAGGGAAGATTTGAACCCAAGACCTCTCGTTCCGCAACTGCTCACGCTAACCACGGGACCACGACGCTCCTAACCTTACCCTGTTCTTAATATTACCTATCTTGTGCATGGACTATTCAGTTCGTATATTTTGTTTATTTTTTCATAGTTCCACACAACTTCTTCCTGTTTTCTCAATTGATCTGTGTTCAGTTTTTCTAGGCCTATCCACTATACCAACTTATAACTAAATCTGACGGGGGTGCGATGGGGATGTTCCCTTGCAAGTAAACAAAATAACTGAGGAAGCGCAGTTCTGTAAAAGAGGCCGATGAGCGGTGAAACAAGCAAACCATTTACTGTTTAGGTGACAACTAGTGGTCGTGTGGCAGAATTACTACGCAAAGCTTTAGAAAACAATATCCAAAACAAGGATCGAAGAACAACTTAGTAGGTTTCTGACCCACAGATTGATTCTATTATTACTGCACATGCACACTAGTCACATGTACAATAGGCGTCTCCTGAAAATTATATCAGTTTCTTAAATTAACTAGAGTCATAAATATTCTATTTTAGAAATAATTTTATGTAAGGGATATAGAGTCTCATTCTTACTGTTAGTAGTTACAAGTAAATAATTTTTGTTATACTTCGTGCTACAGCTTTTTGTATCCCTTTTCTGAGTTTAGAAATCGGATCCTTAGTTTGTTGTTTTGTACGTAATAATTTTAACTGGCCAAGTTTTAAAACTTGTTAAAAATAGAAATAAGGTTATAAAGCCCTGGAATTCTTAAAGTCAACATTGTTAAAGAAGACAATTAAGTTTACATGCTTTTCTTTTTCAAGGAAACGATTTTGTCTAGGTTTGGTACAATATTGCGTGAGACTGCTAACCACAAAGAATTAGTAACATTTTTATCGCCAGGTAATGAACGGTTCTTAGTTTTAGCAAGCTTTAAAAGAGAGAAAAAGCGCTCACAAATATACGTGGAACCAAACATTGAGAGAACTTTGGCTGCGTGCTTGTGCAAAAGAGGATATTTCTCTCGTGGAAGACAGCTGTAAAACTCATCCAAAGTCTTACACATAAAAAAGCGGTCTTTCAGGCGGATATCGCACTGCAGGTCAATCAGCTCTAGTTGAAGCACTTGTGAGACGTTCTCTGCCCGAAGGGACAACGGGCGAACAAATATATCTAGGGCCGGTTGAAGCTCACTTATCTCCAAAAATCTGCTGTTCACCATCCCTCTCAATCCACTGTAGCCTTACGTCTGTTGACTAATGGGTCTGTTTCGTTTTTGACGGCTGCTGGCGCGGCGGTCTATCGTCCGTACGAAGCGCGCGTACAGCAGCATTGCGAGGCGCGGCGGGCGGACCGCACGGCCAGCTAAGCGGCACGGCTCGGCCACTGCGACAACACACGAATTCACCGGGGGCGCTGGACGCGGGCGATCGCGGGCGCTAGCGCCCCAGGGGCACAGTTTGGACGAGCCTGCCATAAGCGAATGCAAACAAGCAAAGTAGATTATGCAAAAACAGACACAATGTCTTATGGGATAACAGCAATCAGTGATTTTATAATGTTACTTAAAATCCATCTTGATTGCAAATTTTTTATTCATATGACCGGTTTCGGTTCATTCAGAACCATCTTCAGATCTGATATTTCAGTTACAAGAGTAACCCATCCAAATTTGGACGGATTTTAAGTAACATTACGAAGTAGATTCAGTTCCATGTTGGACTATCATTTAACTGCAGATACTGTTCTGATGGTAAATATAGCAGCGTTCAGTTTTTGAAAAAGATCCTGAATATGGGCTTTCGAAGAAGCTCACCACCTATCTAACACTTAGAAAACTGGACTGTTCAGGCTCACCAGTCTGTGTAATCAAAAATGTCAGTTTTAGTTGAACTGTTTGTTAGAAACTGTGAAAACTGAGTCGTAGTGTGGTTTAGCATCATTTCGTATCCTAAAAGTCGAGAACCTATATGTTGAACCGCAGTTTTTGGTACGTTGACTATGTTGCGCACTAATCCTTCACTACCAACCCATCAATTACCTTTATATATACAGGCTTCATAATAACTTTTGTGAATACCGATAGTATAGACATTGTGTACTCTATCCCTTTCTTCTTTTTATAGAGCGGTTTCTCTATTGAGTTCTTTAACTGTTGAGAAAGTGACCATTCCTGGAGGCAAAATTACAGATGTGGCTGAATACTGGGCTAACAACAGCACAGTGCTTTAGTATTCTGCTCGATACCCCAGCATATCCATGAAAGTCACTAGTTTTCAGCGTTAGCATTATAATTACTGGTTCAATCTTCCCCTTGTCAGTATCACGGAGGCATATTTCAAAAAGCGGTCTGCAAAGCCATTTTCTAAGACTGTTGTATGATTCCAAGTAGAAACTATGGTTCTACTTAATTCACATGCTATAATATTCATGTGGTGTCACCGCCAGACACCACACTTGCTAGGTGGTAGCCTTTAAATCGGCCGCGGTCCGCTAGTATACGACGGACCCGCGTGTCGCCACTGTCAGTGATTGCAGACCGAGCGCCGCCACACGGCAGGTCTAGAGACACTTCCTAGCACTCGCCCCAGTTGTACAGCCGACTTTGCTAGCGAAGCTACACTGACAAATACGCTCTCATTTGCCGAGACGATAGTTAGCATAGCCTTCAGCTACGTCATTTGCAACGACCTAGCAAGGCGCCATTACCAGTTTATATTGAGATTGTTATTACTGTACCGTCAGACCGATGTTCACCAGTTATGGAATAAAGTTAAGTATTACATCAACTACGTACTTTATTTGCTATATTAATTTCCTTGTCCTGTTCCAGACCTCACGCAAGCCTGCGTGAGCTAAGCGCGTGCATTTCGGCCTCCTTTAGCAACACGGTGTTGGCTCTTCTGCCAACACACCAATTCAGAAACTGATTGTTAAATAATTTACATACCAGTAACAAAAATATTTTTGCTATGTATTGACTATATCCCCTGTCTCGTCTGTTGGACAGACTCTTCCATCATGGTTGACCATATGGTTTATTTTTATTGTAAAAATGCACACCACTCGCTTTTTGCCTTCCTGATTGTTCCGGCGTAACGACAAGCGCCGGCACGACGGTGAAGAACGGAAGAGCAGAGATGGCTGTGAGACGACGCAGCCAGTAGCACGCTGACTAGAGCCACACAAAGGCCGGAGTGGCCTCTATACGAAAAGAACATAAGCACCGTGCCGCCTAGCCGCGGGCGGAGTGGAAGGACGAGCCGTCACACAAACGCTACAGCAGTGACTTATGAACTTTATTGTTTTGCTTGCATTGAAGTTGTATGTACCGAAGGACACTGATTATTTGCATGTCGCCATTTGCTTGCGACACACCTTTGTGAATACGCAAAGTTAAGTATTGTCAATTTAACTTACTGCAATAAACTCCATTAATACGATTTGCTCGAATTGTTGTCTAGCGATCCGAGAAAACATCTTCCTACGCACACTGTATTAGACGAGTGGACAGGACACAAAACTAATGACATTTTGATGCATCTTACAGTATTTCACGTAAGGGCTACTGCGGCTCCGACATTTTGATACAATTGCCATTTTGTTTTACGTGAAACCCCTATCCCATTAGTCACAGATTACCTATTAGTAATAATATCCTGTCTCAAACGTTCTGCCGGCCGGTGTGGCCGAGCGGTTCTAGGCGCTACAGTCTGGAACCGCGCAACCGCTACGGTCGCAGGTTTGAATCCTGCCTCGGGCATGGATGTGTGTGATGTCCTTAGGTTAGTTAGGTTTAAGTAGTTCTAAGGAACTGATGACCTGAGAAGTTAAGTCCCATAGTGCTCAGAGCCATTTGAACCATTTTCAAACGTTCTATTAAAAGATAACTTAGCAAGAGTATGGGAAATGTCTTGAGGAAAGCATTATACTGTATTCATCGTCTATGTTATCAGCTCTATAAACCTCGTACCACACTTCTTTCCTAATGAAGTTTAAACAAGTCTCTGTTGCCACTCGATTAATGCTTCTAAATAGTTATAGTTTTAATGATATTTTATGTTGTAAACTAGAAGAACCTATTATACACACGTCATGGCTGCTTTATAAAATATTGAGTGATTTAGAAGGGGTTCACCAGGTTCAGCAACTCATGAGGCCAGTGTTAAATGAAGGGCAGCTTCGGTACGTTCGTCTCAGTAGAATCACTTTAAAGAGACATCAAAGTGAAATGGTGGCATACGATTGAAGATGATCACTGGAAACTGCTGCGAAAACTGTAATTTCCTCCCGCTATCTCCAGATAAATAATAGCTTACCTGAAAAATCTTCCTGTCTCCCTGACCGTGTCAGCATCGGAGAATGGAATCTGCAGCAGGTGTTTCAGCTGGAAAGTGGAGTATTAGGAGTATTACGTCCAAGAGAAAGACCACAAATAAGTAACAGAGGCCGAAAGGCAGTGAGTTCTAAGTATGTTGAATGTTAAACACAAAAGAAATGCGAGGAAACTTTCTGAGAGTGGTAAGATACTAACCTATAATGCCTGATCGTCGGTAATAATCGCCAGTCCTCCACAGGATTATGAATATATAAAAGTAGAATACGAAAGGTGAATAAAATGTTCGTCCAGGCACTTGGTAGCTCTAATTGGTAAAAAGCACAAGAAACTGTTTACCACGAGAAAGAATGAATTCGAATGCAAAGGGTAGCATATGTGGCAACGCTTAACGAAGTGCGAGGGTTATTTTTTTTTTTTTTTTAAGGTCCGATCGGTGGTGAAATACGAACCACAGTGAAAATCAGAAATGTATTACTTGCAACATTTATTTACACATTCCGACTGCTTCTCTACATAGTCGGCACTCCGACTTAGACATTTGTCGCGGCGTTGTATGAACTTTCCAATACCGTCGTCATACTAGGCAGTTGCTTGTGTTTCCCGCCAATTCTATATGCTGGTCCGCAGCTTCTTGTCTGTGCCAAAATGCCGTCCTCACAGCCAGCGGTTTATGCGAGTAAAGAAATGAAAACCAGAGGGAACCAAGTCAGGGGTGTATGGTGGGTGCTAAACACGTTCCATCGAAGAAGCTGCAGGAGCATCTTTCTTGCAGCAGTAACGTACGGCCGACCTCTGTCGCGAAGAAGGAAAACGTCTCATGACAACATTGTTGCTCGCTTGTTTTAAATTGTCCTTCGTAGACGATTTTCTCGAATCGCCTGATCCACTCATCTGCCTACCTCTGTCATGAACGTCTATACGTCCTGCTTCGAAGTTTCTGACCATTGCCGCCTTGTGCTTTCACGAATGACAGTAACGTTATGTGGGTTGCATGAAATCAGGAGAACACCATCAGCGTGAAGAAATCGGATAGCAGCACTCATTTCATGCTTCCTCTAGGCATCTTTGTGTGCTCATTGTGCGCTCAAAACTTAAAAGTTCTACATTTCGCAATCTATGGACATCGGAGTTTCATTGTGGTTTTAATTTCATGACCAACCGGACCTTGGAAAAAAATATAGCTCTTGTAGCATCAGCGAGTTGTGTGCAATCGGCTTGCAGTGTAGAATATATGCACGCGTGATTTCGCTGGTCGCGGTAGCCGTGTGCATCCTCTTGCGACGCGGCTAGATTCCTACCATGATCACGCATGTACATTGACTTCTAGGTGATGGAGATTATAACGGCTGCTAGCTAAGATGGTGGAAGACTTCGTTGTTAGTCTCCACGAACTATCCAAAACGAGAGACTGTGTAAGAGTGGTTGGAGAGCGGGACTCCACTAATTTCGTTGATGAGATGGTGCGCCGCCAGTAAGTCATAGTCAACGCACCCAACTCACAGGGGAGGCTGTGCTGGTCTCTCGTGCTGCTCTTTTTCTGGTAGGGCGGGGTTGACTTCCTGGCTTTTACGTTAGCTGTTCTAAAATGGAGCCATTCAACGACATAGAGAGAAAATGTCCTCCGCCGCATCAGTCCGGGCACGAAGCTAATTTGAGCCAACTGGCTCTTTTCCTTTAGCTGTCCGCACTATCTTGGAATCTTTTTAACAATATGCTTGGGGAATATCAAAATTACTCTCATCTTATCATCTGATGGTCCAATACTTGAACAACACATCTTTGATCAAGAATACTAAGTTAAATTGATTTTGCGGGGGAAAAATGTATATTAAATTTTTCATGTCATTTACTACGGACGCAGTTAACATGTGATTGCGGTCTCTGGACTCTTTGGTACTCTTTCTTTGTAAAGGCTCCACGACACTGACATTGGACCTTTCCAAATGTTTGGGAAACATCGAGGAAAAGTCTCAGGTTTATATGTGGTGAGCGCCCAGAGAGTTGTAGTACAATCATCAGTGATCGTATTATAGTAATACATTAATCACGTAGCATTGGGTTCAGTACCAGATATTTCGCATATTCTGCCGTTAATATCTATGAACAAGTTTTATCCGATAAGAATTGGAGTAAAATCAAGTTAGATCTCGAAAAAGTAGCGATGTGGTATGGAGGCGACTCCTACCTTTAGAGAAAGGAAAACCGTACTTTTTATGAAATGTAAATAAAGTGATATCCTTTTATCCCGCCAGCGTCAGTCAAGTAAAACTAATAAGGAGTGACGCCGGGGGGGATATAAAACGTAATTATCACACAGGAAAATGAGCAGCACTCTTCCATTCATTGTTTAACTGACAACCGAATGTAACAGGAATGTCTGAGAACTGCCCCGAGAAAGAATATGAAATGTCACGAAAAACGTTTAAGGTGAAATTTCCGATTACCATTCAGCCACCTACTTCTTAAAGCTTCACTAGCGATAGAAAAAAAAATTGTCTAATAACAACTGCAATCTTTCTTCCTCCGCTCTGTCCTTGTATGGTAGCAGTTTATTTACAGAGTTGAGATGCAGCTGTAGAAAAGAGAGACGCATTATGTGACTGCCGAAGGTGGTCCCGCAAGAAGTCAATGACCTGCCGGTAGGCGGGTGTCTGCGCAGAAGCGATGACGCAGCGAAAGAGAACGCACGAAGTCTGCAAAAAGAGAAGGATTCGAAGAACAGGGGCGTCATTAGTCTTCACTGCCTCGCCGAAGGGCCACGACTGTCGAATGACGTTCGTTAAAGAATTACAGAAAAAAAGATCGATAGACTCTGCAATTGTGTGGTCACGGACTCTGCGCTCTCCGTGTAAGCATCCTGAGGCCAACCGAAGTTGCACTCAGCGACTGGACACAGCACTGATGTCTTTAGCAGCTTACTTTTTCTAAGTAGTTGTAGTTAAGCGGTAACAGATACAAATGAAGCTGTTGAAGATTTATTACAACTTATATATTTATTTCACCGCTTGGAATCAGAGTACAACGCCATTTCTCTCTATGATTCTGTTTCCGTCAAACTGTTTTCTTTGTTCTTCTATACGATCTTTTTCATTTCTTTTAGTTCTTCTTTTAGATCCAAACCATTTCATATTTGGTACTCTGTCCTTAAATGTTCTTCTTTCAAGCATTTGGGACTCTTAAAACTGTTCTAGGTCAGTCCTAAATTTCTCAGTGCATGCAGTAGTGGCCTCCTCCTCCTCAGGACTGGTTAATCTATTGCCATTCGTTCTGTACAGGTTACTTAAGATACGCTTGTTACAGGATTCAATAGGTCTGCTGCTGTCGCCAGAAGTGAAACGCTACAATAGACTATAAGATCGCCACTGAGATAAGAACATGCCGATCTGTAACTTAAATTATGATTGTTTCATTAACATCGTTCTTGATTCACTAGGGTTTTAAACTCCAAACTAAGGGAAATCTCAGTACTATCAACAAGAATATAAACGTTACTTAAAACATTCATTATTCTATGCAGCCTTCATTGTTTCGATAGCTACTGAGAATATCTCATCATTCATGATATATTCATAACAAAATTCACGTAGAAATTATACAACGAATCCCTTGCATTTTTGGGCTTCATCTGCAACTCGGTAAACAAGTTATAAAAAAAAAAAGTATTTCTCACTGGATCAAAGGAAGGCACTTTTATTTATGTTGTAAACCAGCTATAATGTAATTGATGGAGTGAAAACAACCACTGGTGAAATTAAATGGCTCTAAGCACTATGGGACTTAACATCTGAGGTCATCAGTCCCCTAGACTTAGAACTACTTAAACCTAACTGACCCAAGGACATCACACACATCCGTGACCGAGGGAGGATTCGAACCTGCGACCGCAGCAGCAGCGCGGTTCCGGACTGAAGCGCCTAGAACCGCACGGCAACGACGGCCGGCGGTGAAATTAAAAGCGAAGGCTGTTAAATTCAGAAGGAAGAGCGAATGGGTGGAAGGAGTATACTCATGGCCTCTTTGATGCGGAGTACTTTTCTGATGGCGTGTTAGAGGAAGAAACATGAGTCGATAGGGTAGAGACATGGGATCCATTATTAAAATCAGAATGTAAAAGTGTTTTGGTAGACTTAAGGTCAAATAAGGCGCGAGGGATAGAAAACATTCCATTGGAGTTTCTAAAGTCATTGGGGGAAGTGGCATCAAAACAACTATTCATGTTAGTGAGTAAAACCTGTGACACTGTCGATGTACCATCAGACTGTCGGAAAAACATCATCCACACAGTTCAGAAGACTTCAGAGAGTCTACAACTCCGAGATTTACATTACAATCACCTTAAAATATCACGCATCCAAGTTGCCGACAAGAATAATATACAGAAGAATGGAAAAGAAAATTGGGGAGATGTTAGATGACGATCATTTTGTCTTTAGGAAAAATAAAGGCAGTTCGGACTTCACGATTGATAATGGAAGCAAGAGTTAAGAATAATCAAGCTACTTTCATAGGATTTGTCAATCTGGAAAAAGCATTCGACAAAAAAATGGTACAAGATGGTCGAAATTCTGATAAAAATAGGGGTACGTTCTAGTGATAGATAATGTGTAAAAGAACTAAGAGGGAATAACATGAATGTAAGACCAAGAACGAAGTGCTTCGATTAAGAAGGTTGTAAGAGAGGAATATAATCTTTCAGCCCCACTGCACAATCTATTATACATTGAAGAAGTAATGACAGAAGTAGAAGAGACGTTCAAGATTGGGATTAAAATTCAGTGTGAAAGGATATCAATGATAAGATTTTTTTTGACGTTGCTATCCTCAGTGAAGGTGAAGAAGAGTTACGGGATGCATTAAATGTATTCGCAGTTGCGAATACGGACAACCATCAGCTGTATAGTGGAATGACTACAGTGAACATTTGTGTCGGACCGAGACTTGAACCCGGATTTATCGCTTATAGTGAACAGCAAACTTACTATTTTTTTTAAAATTGGGGCATTAAAGGTATCGATCAAAAGTAAACAAAAACATCATTACTGACCCTAAGGGGCACCAACACTTGTGACCCTAACAAACAAAAATAAACTGATCCCTCTTCAGGCGCTGCCATCCTAATTACACATAAACCTCCCCCCCCCTCCCCAACCTAAGGAAACTAAACTAAGAAACGGGCACATCCCAACTGTGTGGAGGGAGGTAGGTAGTGGAGAAAAATGCTGTGAAGATATCCTGCAAAGGGTCGTCGGTAATGGCGCGACCTGGGGAGCATAGTGGGCGCGATCACAAGCTGATTCGGAAGTCAAGGACTGTATGTGGACAAGAGGTAGTCTGATGCCTGTCCTCAAAACCAGATGAGTGCACGGTATGTTGCAAGAAGACAGTGTAAGGGATGGGGAATAGCAGGAACTCCGAGATAACTGTCGTTGGCGCAGCGCGAAAATAACAGTCTACAATGCATTGGATGAGGGGGCACATAAGATGATGCTCGTTGGTGTCGTCGAGGTGGCAGTCGGAAAAAACTGACGAAGTAGCCAGTCCTATATGATGTAATCGTCTATTGGGAGAGAATTTACCGTTGACATCGACATACCAGATTGCAGACATGTTCGATAATACAAAGGGGGTGTGGACACATTATCATATAGTTCACCAGTTAACGTCAGTGGAGGTACAATGTTTGTCCAGCGCAGTCTACGTTTTTGCCAAATTTATTCTAGATGGCGACTACCCCTTGGGGGTAGTCGCCCTCTCCTACTTTTTTGCTACACTAGGTGGATGGTAGGGTCCACAAATACCGTCATGGAGGAAAACAGCGGCTCAAAACGTGCAGCGCGCCACCGAAGCACGCTGATAAGAGCTATGGGAGGCGTCCTCCTGCCCTTACATGGGGCCTGTGGCAGTAATCTAAGGCCGGCTGACAGTTGTGAACCACCTGGTTTGTATCTTCCCCGACGGCGATGTCGTATTTCAGCATTTCAGTGTCCATGACTCAGAGCCAGAACAGTGCTACAGTGGTTTGACGAGCATTGTAGTGAATTCACGTTGATGTCTCGTCTACCAAATATGCCTGATGTAAATCCTATGCAACCCATCTAGGTCTCTATCGAGCGCCACACAGGATACGAAAGTGAGTGGTCTATTATTTACGTGAATTATATGATCTGTGCATAGACATCTAATGCTACATAACTCCACAAACTGTTGTGTCCCTGACGCGCAGAATCAGTATTGTATTTCGTTCCAATGTCGGGCAAACAAGCTATTGGGAAGGTGATCATAATGTTTTGGTTCGTCAGTGTATGTTCAGCTTGAAGTTTGAAGACCGACTGCTCTAGTCCACAATACCGCCACCAGAGGGTGGTCGAAACTGTCCTATGATGGTAACGCCTGCTCGTCGGCAGTTCGGCCAGTAGGACAGTGTGTGATCCAGCATTGATCTGCTGACTTGTACCAACTTGTTGATCGCCGTTCCTGTATTCCTATTGGCTCCACTGAAACAGGGAGTGGAGCTTGGGTCAATGTAAGCCCTACCTCGACCACAGACACCATCATTCTGCTCTAGTCTTGGACTATGTACAGTTGTCGTCGTCATGATTGTTTAGCTTTCTAAGACCATCAGCATGATGCAATCCTTTAAACTGACAGTGTCAGCAGCAAACGCACATGGATGGATGAAGAAGAACTGCACTTTAATTATATATTTTCGTCTTCAACAAATCAGTGCTCTGTTATTTTGTTTCATAGCATCTGTGAGAACCATGTAGCTCCATGCATTTTAGTAATTTGAGTTCGATTTCAGTATCTGTCTGTGTCTTTTATTCAATGTTCATTAACTCATAGCTCTCGTCACAACAACTGTTATTTCGTAGTTCTTTGCATATTTTTCGTTAAAACGTGTTTCATACCAGGTTTGTGTTGGGCATTGGGTTCAGGTAGCTCTATGTATTTTCGTTAAAACGATTATTGTATATAGACAACCGCTACATGTTCTTTGTTGTTGAAAAGGGTTTCATGTCAGGTGTGTGTTGGGAATTAGGATCAGGTTACTCTACGCACTGTGAGTGTTGTTAGTAGTTCCGTGTTTTCAAATTCTTTATTTTTTTTTAGCTATAGCATACATGCACAAAACAGAAGAGGAGGCGAGTGGATAGCTGGAGGCTCAAAGAGGGTTGGTTCATGGGTGCGTGCAGCACCCTTAGATTGTGGAACAACCCCCAGCTCTTATCTCGCCAGCAGACCACTCATGTAAGTGTATACTGTAGTGTTCAAATTTCGTACTAGATATTTACGTCAGCAGAAGAATTTTTGTTGTTGTTGTTTTTGATACAGTACACGATTTTGATGAGACTGACTGGCTAGTTGACAGGTACCACAATGAACAGCCTCTTTCACAGCCTCCTGCAAAGTATCACTGTTGCTAAAAGTAAAGTTCAGAACTCCACCACAGAACACTGCAGGACGACTTGTGCACCTATATAGTTCTCAGTATTAATAGACAATATTGTTTATTGCTTTATAAACTGTAAGGCGGGTACGCCTTCTCCTCCTATAGTATCGTGGACCTAAAGTCGATAAAGTTCCAGGGCTGGAAAGTTTTAACAGCCGTGACGTCATCGCATACCGGACATTTCACGTCACTGAGGTCTAAAATAGAGGTATGGGTAAATCATATTACCTGTCGACCATGCCTTTCGTTCTCTGGACCAGAAATCATCGTAAAATAAATGAATCGAAATCTGTGTCAGTGTGGGTTAAAGGCAAGTACATGAAAAATCCAATTTCGTAGCATATTTGGAAACAAAAGTTTCCAATTCTTACTTTTTCCATTGCTCATGTTACAGCATCTGGAGACCAACAGGAATATAGCAGGACGCCAGAGGAGAATCTGCTCTCTGAACTCCAGTCTCCCTTGCCGGACAGGGTGCATGAAATGGCAGTGAGTACGGTATTAAGAGCCCCAGTTCTCTCCAATACCTGAGTGGGCCGTGAATGTCCCAGATGACGCAGACATCTGGGATGAAATATCATTTTGGGAAGAATGAGAATTAGGGAATCATTATTGCATATAATCGGTGTGTTTTCTTTCTTTCTTTGCAGTATCATCAGCAGTAGTACTAGCAGCAGCAATTGAGTATACTTATTCTCTCTCTCTCTCTCTCTCTCCCCACAGCTACACCATTACAGTATTGTGCAGCACTGGTGCAAAGACAGGCAGAACACGGTCGCATTGCAGACAGGTCCGGCATGTGTCGCCCTGCAGGATGAAGCTTACAGCTGCATGGCAAACCGTGTCCGCTGCCATCCACCCCCCACCCTCCAAATCTCCGCTGCCTGAACAGACCCCGCTGCTCTGCTGACCCTGCTGCTGGTGCCCCCATTGCCGCTCCGCTCTGGCTTCCAAGGAGTTTACTGCCACCACTATGGAAGCCATCTGGAGCAGGGGTAGCCGCTGCTGGTACATCTCACTGGTCTGCAACCCCCCAGCTGAGCTGCTTCTGTTGAAGCGACAAAGCGCCCCAAACTGCTGGAGCAGGCACTGATGACGCGCCTTGCCATCCTGCTTCATCTGAGACCAGATGCTCACACTGGGGCAATGAAGGCCAGCAGCAGCCAACAACTAGTAATAGTGTTTCTGTGGTTGACAGAATTATTCTCCCCCATCCTAATAGTGATCAGTACCAGGTCATAACGTCATGCTAGCGTTAAACTATGTGGTGATTGAGGATGCTTTTGATGAGCAAATCTCATTAACACGAATTGAGAACCCGGCAGGTAGGGGGGGGGGGGGTACAATGACCCGACAGGTTTTCTAGGAGCATGCCTCCCTCTGATGGAGAAAGGGCTCAAAAAATTGTTCAATTGGCTCTGAGCACTATGGGACTTGACATTTGAGGTCCTTAGTCCCCTAGAACTTAGAACTACTTAAACCTAACTAACCTAAGAACATCACACACATCCATGCCTGAGGTAGGATTTGAACCTGCGACCGTAGCGATCGCGCGGTTCCAGACTGAAGCTCCTAGAACCGCTTGGCCACATCGGCCCGCTGAAAGGGCTCCCTCGCCTTATTAATCATGTGTGGTACCCCTCCATTAAGTGCATTGCAGTCTTGTGCTGCGAGCTCACACATCCCCCTCCCCCCCGAAAAAAGATGGTGCTGCATAGGAGACCAGCATCATTTACATTTGGGAGAGAAATGGAGTGATATCACGGAGCGCTTCAATAGCTATATGGTTTGAAGATTTCACCTTGAGTGCTGCATGAGGTAATTTTTCTGAGATGCAACTTAGAGGCTCAGGTAAAACATACTACTTAGTAAAACACCTCCACATCCATACTCATGGAAATGATACAGTCAATGGAGGGTCCAGCTATATCAACCCTCCAGATGACATAGCAGTCAAGCAGGCACATATTGGTGTCCAAAATGACAAACAGCAAAGGTTTTGCCTGGTCAATCCTGACTTGCGAAAGAAATTACAAGAAAGATTTGCAGCGTACATTTCGATACAGCGGATGTATGTTGAACTTCGTGGGTTTTATAACTTCGACGTATTGAGTTCCCCATTAAACCCCAGGACATACCCACATATGAAGGGCAGAATACCGATATATCGGTTCATGTTCTTACCCTTGATAAGTCAGATTATAGTAAACTTTCGAACCGAGTCGTCAGACCTGTCCATTTCTCTGAAATTGCAGGTCAGCGTAAGACGCAAGTGAATATGCTGTTATTCTCAGATGAAGAAAATGAGAAGAGAGACAGTTATCATTTCTGTTGGATCAAGGACATGTCCCACCTCCTCTCCTTCCAGCTGTCAAAAAACATCGTGTAAAGCATTTTTGCTCAGATGCCTGAATGCCTTATCCAGAAGCGACTTTTTAGCAAAGCTTCAAGTTGGTTCTTCTACCAGAAAACTTGTATGTGTTAACGCCTATCGAGGACAACAAATTCTTGAAGTTTAAGAATTCCCACCACCAGGAGCCCCTTCGTAATTTATGTTGATTTCGAAGGCCTCCTCGCTCCTTTGACAAGCTGTGAAGCTGATCTCCTACAGAGTCACATACTCCCTTCACAGAAACGCACCTACCATATGCAGTAGCGTACCAAGTTATATCGTTCTATAATTCAGGTCTTAGCCATCACAAGTCACATGTCGAGGATAATCCTCGATTTGACTGCTCAATGAGCTCGAGAAACTTTTATGGGATGTTGATAAGCCTTACACCATCCCAAAGGAGGATAATGATTTGTAAATGAAGGCTGTTGACTACCATATTTGTGGGTTGTCGTTAGGTAGAACGCTGGAACTTTTCACAGGGACCATTGTTATCTAATGGGGAAGTTCGATGGTGCAGCTCACAATATTTGCGACTTGAAGTATCAACTATTACAATATATACCTCTTTTTCCACACTATAAGCGGATATTAGGGTCACTTTATCACTGAGCATTTGACTAAATTCGATATAGGGAAGGTCAGGTCTCAGTGTCCTTCCTGCGAATGTCGAGAACATATCTAATTCGCCAAGCGAATGATGCCAGGAATTATGCTGCAGTTGCTGGACTCTCTACACTTTATGTAGGCACCACTCCAGAAACTTCCTCGACCTCTACCTCAGGAGAATATGCGTGTCACCCAAGGAACATATCCCTATGACGCAAAGTTACAGCTTGTTACAAGAAAGGGGGTATTTGCATATGAGTATTTAGATTTAATGAAGAAATTCAATGAAACTAGACTACCCAACAAAGCTGAATTCTCCAGAAACCGTACAGGTGATGCCATATCGGATGCAGAGTATGAGCATGCTGTGAATGTTTGACAGGAGATTAACATTCCAAAGTTGGGAGATTATGCACGATGTTATAGACACAGATGTGCATTTGGCAGCGGATGTTCTCGAGAAATCCCGGAATGCATGCATGACCACATATTCTCTGGACTCTGCCTTTCATTATAAAGCAATGGGTTGTCTTAGAACGCCATGCTCAATAAAACGAAAATCAACGTCGAGCTTTTCTCTGATGCTGACCTGCTTCTTTTCTTTGAGTGAGGGGTCTGTGGGGGACTCTGCCAATGTATGCATAGACATACCAAGGCGAATAGCCCGTGTATGGGTGAGAGGTTCAATGCATCCCTTTATTCAAGCTACGTCACGTATCCACATGAGAATAACTTGTACTGCATGCCATACAACAATCGCTGTTGACTGGCGAGTTTCAATGGCTGTCTGAACCCACTGCAGGGTTAGGTGAAACTATCCATAGTACGGTGGCTGATTCTGGTGTAGGGCATGTTGTTGAGGTAGACATCGCCTACCTTAATAGTTTGCACGATGTGCAAAGCGATTTTCCGCTATGTCCAGAGCAACTAGATCTGTGGGCTGGAACCATCCCCAATTTGACGAGAACACTGGGGAACAAGCATGTATTACAGAAACATCCAGTAACGTCTCAATGTAGGGATGGAGCTAATTGCAATATGGTGGGCTATCTCCTTCAAGCAGTCAGCCTGGTTGGAGGAGTCTATTGATATGGAAAAAAGAGCATCTTCGAAAAATGGTTTCAAGAAAGACTTTTATAAATTGATGAATATTGCAATTTCGGCAAGACAATGGAAAATCAGAAAAAACATCGTGAAATTCTTATTAGGTCATGTTGGGATGAGTGTTATGGCATAAGGAATTGTAATGTTAGACCAAAATTTTAACAGGTCACCACCTTCAACAAGAACTTAGTTGCTGTGGAGATATCGAACTCTGTAATAGATTTCATGAAACCTGTCGTGTGGGGATGTCCATACAATACTTGTGGAAATTCCACATGTATCGATTCCATTATGAGTTTGTGAAACCTCATTTCACTGATACTAAGTTACTTTATATGGTAGCTTCATCCATTGGGTGAAGAACTGTGATCCATATGACGTAACTGTCACAGTAAAGAATTCGACACGTCTTCATAGACAGCAGATAATCCATATGGTATTGTTCCACAGAACAAGAAGGTTATCATTGTAATTAAAGACGAAGAAAATGGGTCACCGAGTGTGGAGTTTCTGGGTCTAAGATCCAGGATGTATGCTTATCGCACATTGGGAGGTGCCATCCAGAGGCGGGCGAAGGGTGTGAGTCGTGCAGAATCAAGGGCTCTCGATATTGAAGACTATCTGTAGAATCTGTACAGCAGTATTGGTGGTGCTCCCATAAATGAGTCACTTGTGATGACAGCACTGGAACTCGCCCTTACTCACACTATTCACTTGATGAGAGCGGTGTGTGAGTGAGAGACAGAGAGAGAGCGAGAGCCTGTATGTATGTATGTATGTGGAATAATATGGATCTTTTATCACAGAGTAAACCTAACTATGTGTGGTTTGTTGCACATCTGTTTTTATATACTGGGTGGTTATAATTAAATTTTCCCTATTTAACACATTATAAATGGAAACTAATTACCATATAGGTACCAAACTTGATAGCGTTAATGTCCAGAGTATGGGGAGCACAATTTTCAGTTCCAACTGTGACCACCAGGTGCCATGATCAATCATCGTGATTCATAGTCTCACACACCTGACCAGTCGCAGTGCACTTATTGATGAGTTAACATCAGCTTGGACAGAAGGAGCAGGGCATCATTGGTGACGCTCTATTGTCAAAACAACAGTAATGCTGCAGCTGCACTTTGAGAACACCACTAGCTGAAAGAATTATGGATGTGTCCTCTTTCTCCACATGTTGTGCGGAGGTGGATGAAGTCCGAATCAACTGGAGAACTGAGCGTCGCTCTGGGAAGAGGCCGGTGGCCGGTTGCACCACAGGTTGTTGATGAAATCGCTGTTGCTATGGCAATTCCCGATCGTCAGGCAGTGCACGTGCTGTGTCATGACAGTTGAACATCCCATGATCCATTCTACGAAAGGTGCTTCGAACCATTCTCAAATGGTATCCTTACTAGAACCATATTGTACAGCAGCTTGCACCAAAGGACGCAGAACGACGTGTTGACTTCGCTCTCCATTTTCTTGCAAGGACTGAAGTCGACAAGGGCTGGCCCCGGATCATCCCATGGACAGACGCTCATTTTAGTCAGACGCGCGAGGTGAGCACACATAACTTCCGAGTGTGGGGATCTTCACTTCCAGTCACTGTGCATGATGTTCCTCTGTGTGGTGAATGTGTCATAGTATGGTGTGGCTTCACGGCTACATTCATCATTGACCCATACCTTTTTGGACAGGTTAGCGCTCAAGGACCAAAGACGTTATGTGTGACTGGCCAGCGTTACTCCGATATGCTTCGCCAGCATGTTGTACCTGCCCTACAGAAGAGAGATGCATTGGACTTTACAGTTTTCATGTAAGGTGGGACCCCACCGCATATCGCTCATGAAGTTCACCTGCTTCTTCGGAGCATATTTGGAAACGATCGAATTATCAACCGATCGTTTCCAAATGCTTTGCTAACACGATCACCTGATCTCACTCCCTGTGATTTCTGGTTGTGGGGTTTTGCTAATATGAAACGCAGCATACCAAGAGAGGTTAGCCAGCATACCTATGGACATGCTTCGTTCTGCTGTGCAGAATGAAATCCTACACTTTCAGACTCTTTTGGGCACTGATGGGAACCACACTGAGCTCCTTTTGTAGCGGTAATGGTACCGATATGTAATTGTATTATGTACCGTAGCAGCATATTAAAACTATTTTAATTGAATTGATTCTGCTTTATTTCTGTTCCCCATATCCTCGAAATTAATGCTACTGAGTTCGGTACTTGTAGAGTCATTAGTTTCTGTGTTATAACATGTTAAATAGGGAAAGTTTAATTATAACCACCTGGTATACGCACATCATGTGTGCACTGTAAATAGCTTAGAAACCGTGTACTATGTAAATAATCTAGTGTTCAAGTTTCTTCTGCTGCCAGCTGTCCAGTCAGATTATTTTTTAAGGTAGATACATTCTACTCCCTCTAAATTCATAAATATTCTCATCCAGTGCTATTGTGTCTCTTGGAAAATTGTAAAAACTTGTTGTCAACCAGTTCTGCTGAAAGTTGTAAGTATTCTCAACAAGAGGTGCTACTGTTGGATGACTGAAGGTTTTTTTCCTAGTCATAGTTACTAGTAATAGTACTAGTGTGTAAGTTTATTGTATCACTGCATTGAAATATTAGAACCAAATTGTACGTCAACAACTAAATTGCACCTCAAGACGCAAATTATATCTGAAGAATCAAACTGTGTTTGTGGGAACTGAATAAACGAAAAATTCGTAACCATATGTATTTGTTGTTGTTATTTACAGAAAACCTATCAAATGCTGACATGCTTCTTTTCTCTGAGCGAAGGCTCCGTGGGCTAGTTTGCCTACGTGTGCATAGACATGCCAATTATGTGGTTCCTGTAAATAACAAAACAAAAATGTATGCTTACGTAAGTTTCCTGCTCTCATAAGGAAACATGTGCTGCGCTATAGGGGTAATACCATGCAACAGCTTCATATATTTTGCTGTTTTCCATCTTAAACCTCTCCTCCAAAATAGGAGTAATGTTAATAACTGTCATTTATGTCTTGCATATCTCATATATATATATATATATATATATATATATATATATACATATATATATGTATATATATATATATATATATATATATATATATATATATATAATGAGCCATCGAGCATTTTCTAAATCGTTCAAATCCAAGGCAGAAGCAAGAAGCAAAAACATATGTTTTAAGAGTTGATGCTAAACCTACATTGTGTGTACAGTTAAGTTCATATAATGTCTCATGAAACAGGAACACTATGGCATTACTAGCCAAGTTCGATGCCACTGCAGTAGTACCATCCGTTTTCATAAATTATCAATCAAGATATATGAAGTAGAGTTAAAGCATCTAGAATCTAGATGCTGTATGAAAATCCTACTTCAGTGTTCTTGTTAAATGTGGTAGATGTATAAAGTTTGTGGGAAGTATTCCTACACTCATCATATTTCACTGTGCTTGTTATAGTGAACGACGTAATTGCAAGTTTCAGACCTACTGATTTAAGAAACTCATAGTTTGCACGTATTATCACCTTGCTGTTCTCTTGTGAAGTGCCACACTGTGCGTTGAGCACATAGGTTTTATACCTTACGCCCATCCTATCTCTGTTGACAATTCAAGGACTCTGGGAAGCTGCTGCGAGTCCCGGTTGGTTGAAGGTCGCTGCCGCCGCTTCTGGTCCCTCAGCAAAGCAGGTTCTTGGCCTCGTTCAGAGATTGGGGTGTATCCTTTGCAGGTCCTGGCCGTTTGAAGGTCACCACGGCTTCCAGGTCTCTACATGTTCTAAGTCTTTGCTGGTTCCACTTTAGATGAAGTAGTATGATAATTTCCTCGCCACGAAAGTCAGTGACTTGGTTACCTGGTCTACAGCACGCAGCTCCAGGTAATCCACTGTGTGGACTGTGACTGGAAGGTAATTAGCGTTGGTAAGTGTATCAACGACCTTATACCCTGTTCCAATTCATGGGAAGAATCCGTAAATTTTGTGAATCAGACTACTGTTGAGACAAGAGTTACTAATGTTACACTCGACGTGGGTAAAAGCGGTGGCTCGTTTTATTTTACAGGTTACTATCCCTCTGTGTAGGGGCTTTAATTTTTGATATGCCCCATTTTTTTTTTAAACCAGCAAGGTAAAACAGAGGCCACTACTTCCACCACATCAAATGGATTTAGTGCTCACGTACTCACACTGAGCCGTGAACACTTCCCAGTTTATCAATGGAGGATAATTGAAAATTATTATTACTATTATCGGTGCCATGCGTGCAATGGTCGTGACAGGCGCGCGATATTGAATCTAGATCATATCATTAATGGCGCGAGACCTGCACGACCTTGTAGTAATCGTTATAGTTCTTCAGTATTCTACTGCGACACTAAGGATGGTTTCACGCAATGAAAGGGAGAAAGTACAGATTAAAGGACTCATTTATTTAACAGTTGAATACCGAACAATTATACAATCAAATGGGGGTGGGGGAAGAAAGAATTGAGTTCAGCAGCTTGCCACAACGCTCGTTCATAATAAGCCACGATAGCAGAAGACAAGGAATTTTAGGGACGATCGCCGTATTATCAAATGGGGTCCAATTTACTAAAGGAAGGGTTTGCAGGCATGCAACGACCACCACCATGAATCAGCGAAAGACTAAGAAAGATGCTACTGTAAGTGAATCGCTAGGTAGCCTCCTGTACTAAAGGAATACAACCAGCAAGACGCGAAACTATTCATATAACTGTGGCTCGCGGCCCGACTACGTTAACGAAACATGAAGGGGCGCCACACACTCACCACGTGGCGTAGGACAAAGGGCACAAGTTTTCAAGCTAGGAAGACATAAATTCTGAGTCGAATTTTACACAGGAGAACTGAAAGAGCTACTGTCGGACGAAGTGGAAAAGTGAGCATATATGTATGCACTTTAGTGCAGTACCACAAACTTCTGTGACTAACCAACACGTCTCTCACATTATGCCCGACTGTATAGGGAAAACCCTACAGTCTGATAACACGGAAAACATTGCATAAACCTTAATTCAAGGAGTGCACATCAGTACAATGACCTATAAGGTTCCCTCTGGGCCGCAGGGCGCGAATCTACAGTGCACGTCGGCGCTCATGCTTACCGAACTTCATCTCCTGGAAGCAGCACCTCCGGCCTCAGGCACGGTCACACTAGAACTGACTACTGCCCCTTTGTCCACTATCCATCCGCGGAGGGCGGTTGGCGCCCGCCCGCGAAAAACGGGCGCGCACCTGAACTGGCCAATCATAGGGCCGGAATTTCACTGGGAGGCGACCTCGCGACGTTAAAGTTGAGAAGAAATATCAGTTACAAGGTTGGTAAGGCAGGTTGGGGAACTGAGAGCAGGAGAAACTTTGGCCACTACTGAACTTTCAAACGCCAGCACGTGCTACCCTGGTAATCGGAAAAAGGATAGGAAACGGGGAGCCATCATGGCTGCTAGGAAGACTACTGCCCTCGCCCATAAATAAAGAAAATTCCGGGCGCCAAGCTCCTCTCACAGATCAGTGTAAAAATCGTCAAATAAATCAGGCAACCCACAGAAATCATTAATATTACCTGAATTATTAGTTTACCGAATACCAGAATGCGTGGGTTAGAAATATGAAATGCGAGCACTGAATGGTGAATGAAGTGCACGTCTTTCATGGTTTATGTTGACAGCAGGAAGTATATCCACTGACTGGTCGGATCTGTAAAATTTATTAGGGTCCTACTTCAAAACCTGTCCTTTCGTGAAACCCAGTAGCCTACCTATTGAACCTTTCTGGCTAAAGTCAATTACTGCATTCGGTGTCTTTATTTCAGATTTAAGTGTGCTGATGTTTGCAAGTTGCACAGTACCTTTTCCAGACTGCAACCAACACTGCCAGGAAACAAAACAATAGACAGAACCGAGCTTTACTGAATGCAAACTTGAGGAAACGAGGAAAGAATGGCATTGTTGTTGTCAGCAGCAGTCACCGTGAGCGAATGGAAACGAGACACACAGCGTATAGAGTCGGCATATGCTCTTTCGTTCACTGTTTTGAGTACAAAGATAACTGGTGTAAGAAACCAAACGAAATACATTGAGTCTGTAGCAAGTCGCCGAAGACCGTGGGTCTCTTATTAAAAAAAAAATACTCAGAAGGTATCCGTGACAGGCCTCTGAAAGTTTGTGTGTGGTGTTCTAGTTCACCCTGTAATGAAAAAAAAAGACAATCGCATTCCACCCCTTCAAAACAAATCGAATGCCTTGTATAGAAGGATGCATGGAAACCCTATGGGGAAAAAAAAGTGATAAAAAAGTAACTTTACACATGTGAAATGCTCATGATTTCGTTAAAACAATTTTAAGCAAAATTATAATTGTTACATTGACCTCTGAAGACACTTTAAATAAAGCAAAATGCTTCTGGTCCAAATAAGACTTTTTCAGACACATACAAAGTAAATCACATATCCCTTGGGATAACGCCAAAGTTTTTTTGCATTTGACGATTTCATTGCGTTATCAACGAAGTGCTCGATGTTCCATACGCCTTTATTTTGTTCATTTGCGAAACTGTAGCGTATGTATTCTGAATGTTACGCAACTCATGATCAACCTGGGAGCCATTACGCACAATCTTTTGAATCTCAGTCTTTTGAATCTCATGGATGAGCAGAGCGAGCAGACTTAGCAGAACGCTGTTTCCAAGATCCATATTTATTACTGTACACGCCATTTTTCGTTATCCAAATTGGTAATCGTTTGATGTAAACGTTTTGTATATGTAGATATTTCGAAGTATGGAAGTATTAGTTACGAAAAGTGTACTGTTTATTCCTTGAAACACTGCTTATGTTCACAATTGAAACAGAACAGAACAACCAAATTAACTTTCTGGATATAACAATAAAAAACAGTAAGCATGTGTTTGAAATTTACCGTAAACCCACAGCAACGGACATTATCATTCCCCAATCCTCTAACCACGCGCACTCACAAAAGCAAGCAGCACTTCGACACATGCTCCATAGACTCAGCACGGGGCCACTCACCGAAGAAAGCTACCAAAAACAAGAAAACGCGGTTTTATTTACAAAACAAGTACTACTAATGTTCTTTCGTCACTATCTTCTTTTTATGCCATTTTGACAATCGTCTAAGTATGACAGATGTCAACAAGGTTGTGAATGATGATAAGAAGCAAAACACACACACACACACACACACACACATTTATTACAGTCCACAACTTAGCTGACATCTGTCATACTCAAACGCTGCGCCAAGCGGAAAAACAAGATGGCAGCAGAGGAACATAGCCAGACATGAAATAAACAAAAAGAAATATGAGGAGCAATGTATTGTATCCCCCAAAGAAAGTAAAATGAAGGAAGTGAAATTTATGAATGTCAATTGTTCGAGACGCGGGACAAATCACATTGACGACAGCAGGTGCATGACAAGAATAATGAGGCCCTGTAGACATTTTAGAGTAATTACAATGAACTTCCTGCTGTGTGAAATGAAAACTATAATCTGAAATTTCATATTCTGGCGAAAGTCACGCAAAGAAGTCGTCGCAGGAGAGTGGAGAGGCTTGTTGTCGCAGATTGTCAAAATGTTAAGTTACAATCCAAGAAATGATTTGTATGAGAATAGCAATGAAAATAGTGCTTCGTAAAAAGATAAGTAAACAGCAGATTCGACTTGCGAAAGACGTATATGTACAGTCGACACTGCGCTGATGGTGTGTGATAATAACGTCGGCAAACCATAAACTTCAAATAATGTTAGTAGAAGAAACTGCCAACTTTCTCAATAAATGAAAACATGGTTACTCTTATTCATGCTTATTAATAAATTAAGGATAATAAAATCCACAGGGCCTTTCAGGAGGGTGCTCTGGAGATAAAAGAGTAGCAAGAAGAAGACTCAACTTATTACTTTTTTTTTTCTTCAAAACATGAAAGGAACGAAAATCGGACATAGATGTGTTTAGTTTCTAAGATATAATTCGGCTATGAATTCAAAATGATCCGATCCCTGACACTAGAAACATAGTGGTTCACTGTAACGTTCCGTTGAAAGGCAAAGAAGACGTCTACAATAATTAAGTTTTCAACTTAATTCAGATAGGAGATGAATATTTGCACGAATTCTAGAATAAAATTCGGCAGAGCATTGATATATGGATTTAGTATAAAATGCAACATAAACGTTGTGTCAGCTAGTTAGGGTTTCTGAAAAAGTTGTTTTTGACACATGTTTAACGAAAGTGCCGCTTTTTATCATGAAATTTTAGCAAAGCCATAGATCACAAGAGGCCATTTAACGCCTTTATAACTTAGCGTTAACGTCTAAAATTTTAACTGAGCTCAGGATAATTGAGATAAATATTTGAGCCCCCTGCCACCCCCCCTCCTCCCCCTCGCCCTCCCCACCATTTGGGTATTGTCGACAGGACAGCTGAGAAAAATCCGATGAAAAAACATGTTATACTTTGTTTTACAGATATAAAGATTGTAAGTGAAGTTCTTCGAATAATGATGTGTCGCAATCTGGATTTACTGAATCGTTCAACAGTTCATACTTTTAAAGTTTATGTTATTGCGAATAATTTGTTGTTTACGATAACAGCTCTATATACTTTCAATCAAGGTGATTGTTCATTCGCTTCTATAAATAATATAGTGTCACTGTAGTATGGTACTGTAGATGGTAACAGCAGTAGAAATGGATACAGTTTCTTTCTTTTTTTCTAACAATAACCGTCAATGTTCATGAGATGCTGGATTGCTTGGATATTTCCGCAAAGATGGCTAGGTGCGAGTGACATGATCGACTATGATGGGACTAGTGATCGATCGAAGGTCGATTTCTGCTAAATCCGAAGCCGAAGCTGGTTAATCGGCTATCACCCTACTCTTTGGCCGAAGTCGGACCCGAAGGCTTAAACTCCAAGAAATTCTGTTCAAGATTGCCAGAATGTGAATAAAATAATGATTTTTTAAGTATGATATAAACAGTTTAACGGGATGATTAAAACTCTCTTGCAACCTGTCAGAAATAACGACAATTTGAAGTCAATTATAATATTTTTTAATTAAAAAGTACTTGAACACTTACAACTGGAAAAAACACATAATAATAGCTAAATGAATCTTAAATTTCCATTAGGGTTTTGATATCAAACAATGAAAAAGAATTAATAAAGTGAAACGTGTCAGATGTTGTAAGCTAAAAATAATAATTTGTCAACATTTTCACCAATCAAGTTAGATCGTCTGTCCGCATATATCTGTCCCGCTGCACTGAATAATTGTTCACTAAGACCACTAGTAGGAGGAGAAGATTAATATTTAAGTGCGATTGGGCGTAGATAAGTATGTGGACTAGACGCCTAATATTCATAAACATGTTAGATGTTCTTCGAAAGGAGGATAATGATGATCCAAATCCAGCTTGTTGCCATTTGTGACAGGTAATGCAAGTTTATCAAGTGAAATCTATAAATCACCATTATTTTTTGAGGACGCATTTTCGTTATCTGCTTCTGACTTTTAACAGGAAGGTTTCGGCTGATCAACATTTACGTCCATACGAGCTATTTGACTTGACGGAGACTCATTCTGTCACAGAAATGATAAAATTTCAGTGTTCATGTTTTCCGTATAATTCGTTTTAAAATGGGGGTTATTACAGTTGCAATCAATAAACGCGCATAATGTGTTGCGTAATAAAATCCCCTGTTAACACAGTCGGACATTTTCAGGATCTTTTATGGCCAGTTTTGAATTTAGCATGACCATCAATAGTATTATTAAAGGCAATGATCAAGAGTCGCTTGAAACATCAAGTGATGCTTGATGAAAGGTACTGTTGTACAGTAGCTAATTTGTACCCATTCTTCTGCAGTAGGGACGGTTATCCCACCGCGTTCTGTCATGTATAAACTGTTAGCAGTTTTTTGTTCAACGAGTCTTTTCAACATTAATTAGGTCCTGTCATGTATAAACTGATAGCAGTTTTTTGTTCAGCGAGTCTTTTCAACATTATGTGCTGTTACTGAGGGTTTCGACATCAAGAATCAAAAATTGTTTGGGTAAGGCGCATGCTTCTTGAAATATGTGGAAGATTGTTCACTTCTTTTAAAACGTCCTATAATTTTGCGACATTTTT
This sequence comes from Schistocerca cancellata, assembly GCF_023864275.1. Lineage (NCBI taxonomy): Eukaryota > Metazoa > Arthropoda > Insecta > Orthoptera > Acrididae > Schistocerca > Schistocerca cancellata. Next base: position 369,409,467 of record NC_064632.1, read on the forward strand.
TTATTACATCCATAACAGCAGCATCTGTGAATATAACATCATGAATAACTAGCTGCAGCGTATGAACTATGCATCCAATAAACGAAGTTTCCACTAAGCATGTGGATTTTATTTGTTAAATTAAACTCGGCAATAAATTGGTTACGTTTCTCTGAAATATCCTGCCCTGTGTGATCTTGTTGCAAGACACTCGCTGCCAGTTCAACTTTTACCCTTCTGGGGCCTTTAACGGAGTGTGCTGTGCAATTCAGCAATGAGTACGGCTATGCTGGATTACTCCATATATCAGTGAAAGCTGACCCACTAGGCCTATTCTAAAAGAAGTACGACTTTTACTTTCACTTTTTCGTACGTCACAGGCAATAAAGTCGATGTAAAGTATTTCTCAGACTCTTTCCTGTAACTGGACGGAGTGTCTGGATCAGTCAAACTAAGGCTACGAAATGCATCTCCTTCATCAACGTTGGATGGCAGCGTGTTGACGATAATGAGATCCATAACACTTTTATCGATTCGCAACGATATCAAATGACTATGGGGTCACAGCAGAGCTACGTTTTCCTCAGTTTTATCGGGCAATATATATTGTTTGACTATCTGTTTTGCGAATAGTTAAATATCTGGTTCTTTTTTGATCAAACTCTGGTGTTTTTCATTTGTCTTACAAGAAACTGCCCATTCACTTTTATTAAGTTTTGACAAATAATTTTTAGTATTTGTAATGGTTTGTGTTTTTGGTAAAGTACTACCAAGAGGCAATGATTTACTACATACTTTACAAGTTGCTTTATCATTGTTTTTCCAAAAATATTACCAGATGGTATTTAGTCTCACAGAAGCCATTATGTATCTGAAAGAAAAGATAATAAACAAATAAATCTTGCAACAATCTCACCAACCTTCTCTAGGCCCAAACGAAGCCGAACCTTGTACTATGGCGACTAGTAAACATACTTAAATACGTAGAAAAATCCATGCTATTGGCATATTGCTCGTGCTCATCACACCCATATTTACTCACAGAATTCGAACCCGCAAACCCTCATCTTAGTAGTTCAGGAAGCGAACCATTAGACCAGAGAGGCCGCGAATATGAACTTTTGATTAAATAAAAAATAATCCATGCACGTATAGGTCACAGTGCAACCGACATCGGTCGTCAGATTATTTTCGACATACGTCGACCGATATAGTCGGGCGACTGGGTTGACACCGTGCTTCCTGCCGTATTGGTCGATTACAGGAGTTCCGTATGCTCACTTCGAATCAGTGAATGTGGTTTACGAAATGTGCATACCACAACTTCTTTTAGCAAGTTTTACTCTAAAATAGAGATGAATAAAGGCAAGGAAATTTGCAACGGTGAAATTATTCTTACTAGATCAAAAAGCAGACAATCTTGTGCGCTGTTTCAGCTGCTCCGAAATTACAAGTTTCTTGAGGATTTGAAAAATTAATTTATTGTTATTAATAATATTAATTTTATTATTACTTCTTTTCCGGACTGCCCGTTGTTTAAAATTAACAATTATTTATTTAGTTTGAAGATGATCGGTCATACTAGGAATTAAAACTCTTCATTCCTAAAGAGAACAATGACGTAACATTCTAACGTTCCAATACCGTACATAAAAATAATGTGACACAAGAAGAACGTTTCGAGCAGCCCGTACACAAAGATGCATTTATTTTGAGAAATTAAATAGAATATAGTGCCTGCTGACGGTTCCAAACCAATAATGAAAATACTTCGCAATAAATCGAAAATAATGGTAACCAAAAATCGGTGCAAATTTTTATTTCTTTAGCGTGAGGGCCAACAGCAATCTTTGATCTTAAATTGAAAGGCAACTAAACAAGGAGGTATAAATAAAAATGAGTAACTGTAAAGTTGCTGCGTCTGCGTGCGATATATCTCGATGACCTGTGAATGTCGATTGCACACAATGAGCGCTGGTCGTGCGAAAAGTGGTAGCATTTAGAATACTAATCGGTATACTTTCTGGTGGGTTTCAGGCCGAGTCTTTTTTGAGATTAGTTTCACTGAAAATTAAAAAGAAAGTCACCCAAAATACTTACATATAATAACTTTATCCTGAGAGAGGAACTAGCGTCCGCCATGTTAAAAATCGGAACGGTATGAATACTGATATGTATTTTTTTCTGGTAAAGGTTAAACAGTTTACTTTTCGAGATTTGTTTTTTTTTTTTAATTCCGAAAAGAACACTCCCACAGTCCTTTAAATATTGTTTCTTCTTTGCCACTGCTGTTGGTAACAAGCGAATATGATGCGGGTTGAAACAATCAAAATGCCCATGTCCAACTTCGAGATATGTCACACACATATAAACATAACAAATACACGTTGTAAAGTTTTTATAGTTCCCTGAACTGATGGGGATACGAGAAAAAAGAGGCCGCTGAGTAACAAGGAAATGGCTTCCTCGCAAATTGCCAACACGCGCGCCGCTTGCGCTTTGAAGTCCTCGCTTGCTCGGTGTAAACAGCACAAAAGTATTAAAAAAAACAAAACAGGTATTGTGAAAGCGTTAACTGTAAGATGTGGTACGGAAACCCTTTTATGTATGATTACATGATTGCAGAACAATAACTGCAAGCAGTTACTTCCATAAAATATGCAGAAGTATGTGTACGGATCGATTTAAGGTGAAACGACCACATAAAATTAACGACAGGTAGGGCAGATGCCAGACTGAGATTTAATGGAAGAATCCCCAGGAAATGTAGGCCAACAATTAAAGGAGGTGTCTCACGGAAGCTCCTTCGATCAGTACTTGAATATTGCTCTTCAGTCTGGGATTTAACGCAGATAGGATAGGTAAAGGACTAGGAAAAATGCGCGGAACAGCAGCACGTTTCTTTACAGGTATTCAGTGAACACAAAAAAGTCACGGAGATGCTCAGCCAAGACCAATGGGAGACGTTGCAAGTGAAGCGTTTTGCATCACGCCGTGGCTTACTGTTAAAATTCCGAAAACATACGTATACGGATGCGTCTACCTATATATTGGTTGCTTCTACGCGTATCTCAAGAAAAGACCACGAAGGTAAAATCTGAGATATTTGAGAACACACAGCGACTTACCAACGATCGTTCGTCCCGCAAATCACTCGTGACTGGAACAGAAAAGGAAGGGAAGGGCCAGTGGTACAGAAAATACCCTCCGCCATACACCGTAGGGTGCGCAGATGTAGATCTAGTGATTTATGTTTTGGAGATGGTATTCTTTTTAAGTTATTAATGGCTTTTTGGCACAACCCATACATCCAGCCACAGAATCATAAAAGGAATGATCTGTTACATCCATTTAAACAGAATGTAAGTCAATGATCTAAGCAGTTTTTACTGTATTATAAGTAAAAAGAAACTCTTTTCATATATTCTTATTTGACACTGTTAAAAAGCCGTGTAGGAGCTTATACACTTTAATGTTCTGTTGCTGAAAGTGATTTAATGTTGCAGATTATTGATTTAGATATCCGTAATGAGCTACAGGCTGGCGGAATTCACATGAATTACTCCTGAACAAAACTTATATCCACTGCGGTTTTGGAACACTGCTACTGAACGTTGGAAATTACTGTGGCAAAGAAGCTGCTTATTTCATAATTAAGAATAATGTTTGTATGCCGATGCGCAGACGAACTTGCTGTTGCGCACTCAGATATGTTCGTTAAGGTATCAAGCAGACTGTAGATATAAGATTTAACAGTTGAAGGAATTTTACGCAGTTACAAGTGGTCTGGTAAGTGGTGAAATAACTGAAAGTCCTTTTAAAAATTACAGTTGTTGTAACAGTTTTGCTAAAATGTCCATCATCACGTTATTTAACCTTACATATTTTAAATACGAACATTTAGCTTTTACTTGAGTGTGAATGTTATGAATATCAATTTGAAAATGAACGTTATTGTATAGGGTCATCTTTATTGTTCTAGCCACTACACATTTTGGAGGGCTATACTTCCTTCATTAGATGGATTATGTTAATTAATAAAGCATGATGGTATTGTAAGCGTGACTTTAGTATATTTGTACGTTTATCTGTTTTCTTCCGCCAGACTGTGTCACAGGTTGCCCTCACAAGTCGTACATACAAAGTGTATATGCCTTTTTATTTGTAATAAATCCGCCTGATGATAAGACTACAATCCTCCGAAACGCACAGTGGAAGAACAGTAAACTTGAGTTGCTACAGGAAGTTTATGCAGGGTGAGACAAACAAAAGTGCCCCGGAGAACAAAGTTGCAGGTGCAAGGAAACACAGCAGAGAAAAGGAAATACAGTACTAATCAGACTATAGCAGATGTTGAAAGTGACCACCATTCATCTCTTCGCACTTCTGGTCCCTGGTCAGCAAGTTGCTGAAGGCGGATCGAAGCTGAATTGCTGGAATTGCTACAGTCTCATCCGAGAAGTTCTGCTGCAGTCCTTGAAGACTACGAAGTTTGTTGCGATACAAGGTTGTTGCGATACTCCTTACACTTACGGCTCCGCACCAAAATAATCGCACGCTGACAGTTTAGGTGACCTGGATGGCCAGCTACGGCCGCGAGCAGACTGTTCTCTGCTAACAATTGTGTCAGGCGCGAAGATTGAGTAAATGTGCTCAAAGGTTCTGTCGCCCATATGGTCAGTTGCTCCATCCTGTTGGAAGTTACCGTGGGTATTTTCCTTCTCAGTTAATTAAAAACTACAGTCACGTCCAATCGTAAGCATTCGTCCAAGCCACTTTTATTTGCTTCCCCCTGTATTTTCAAAATTTGTCCCTCTGGTATCTCAGAAACGCACATCCGCCTAGACCACTGGTTCTCAACCTGGGGTGATTTTCCCTGAGAGGTAAAATGAGATTTTATGAGGGGTAAATACTAGAGGATTCGTTTCTGTTTGAGTCACGAAACTAAATTATTTTCAAAAGATCACTACTATTATCACAGTTTTGTAAGACTGATATTGATTATATAAATGATCAATAATCACTTTTTCTCAGTTAGTAGCATTACTCCGGTGAAGGTTACAGGTTCCTCACATTGTCCATCCACTACACACGTATGTTGTGCTTAGTGCCGTACATTGATGATTATAAAAGTGAGACATATACGTGATATATGCTAGATACGCCAAGAAAATGTCTTCTCCAAGTTGTAGATAGTATCTGCAGGAGTCCAGAAATTGCTTCATTACTCACTTCGAAACAGATAAACGAATTAAATGACTGCACGATATAGCAGTAACCACGTAAGGGCTAACATAGTGGTGTACACACTATTATTGCTATTATTATTTTTTCCTGCCTGTGGTCAGACACAAAGCATTAACAGCCTCAAGTATTCCAATTTCTGCCAGTTCAGAAGTACGGAGTGCAGCAGTCAAGTGTCTTACGTACGGAAAATATAGTGCACACATTTTAACTTGATCGGTTTTGAATGGGGTTGCAGTGTGCAGGTCAAGTAGTGGAGAGCAGTAATGCAGGAGAAGAGTGTTATGTAACAAGTGCCTACCCTCACTGTGGATAGTTACCTTTCTTATCTGAGAAGGGATTGTGGGCAGCACTTGCGATGCACCACTAATTCCTTCGTCATTCATTGACACACACACACACACACACATACACACACACACACACACACACACAAACTAAATATCATTCATCTTTCATCATTTTAAAAATAGAAGTGTTCCAAGGAAAGTCGTTCATTCTACAGTTTAGTTAGCTGCTAAAGTTGGTGATAAGTGGGGGAGGAAGAGGGAGGGGGCAACAGACGGCAGGCTGAGGTAGGGCGGGGCTACTAGCTAATGTATGACTGTACACAGCGGTGATTGGTCTAAGAAAGCTTGGGAACTACTGGCCTAGACGTATAGTTATTTTCTGTGGCATCTACTATTGTTACATCTGAGTTCTGACGTAACCACGCTAGTTAACATCTAAATAACTTCTCTGCAGATGCTGACATACACGGGAATGTGTCACGATAATTTATGATGATTATAGTCGTTTGCAACTTACGGCACGACTAGTGGAAAGGGGCTGCGCAGGATCAGCAGAGATCAGGGCCCCCTGTGAACACGGCTGATGTCCGGCTTTTGTGCGCGCCTGTGATTAGACATCTCCGCCGAGCAGATGCGCTACAAAGATGAATGGATGATGGACTGTTTACGTGGAGGAGGATGAAGGCTGAAGTTACGCGAAACTGAGCGTGGAACGTTGGGAACTGCTACAGTGTCGTACGCGTGCCGTGTTCTCGCGTGCGTAGCAGTGGCGGTGAACCTTTACTTCCCCTTATGATTGACATACAGCTGCCGCAGTGCTAGCGCGAGTTTATGTACTATCCCTGGGCTATGAGAAATCGTAGCAGCTGCTAGGTACATCAGTTGATGTCGACGCTACAGCCTGTATTAGCGACATTAGGTTCCTTTCAGAGTATGCTGATACAATAGCTCCGTACTTCATATACAACACTTTGCTAGACGAAAGATCCGTACCTAAAGACTGAAAAGTTGCACAGGTAACACCAACATTCAAGAAAGGCAGTAGGAGTAATCCACTAAATTACAGGCCTATATCATTGACGTCAATATGCAACAGGATTTTGGAACATATGTTGTCTTCGAACGTTATGAATTACCTCGAAGAAAACGATCTATTGACACACAGTCAAAGCAGATTTAGAAAACATCGTACTTGTGAAACACAACTAGCTCTTTATTCACACACAGTGATAAGTGCTATTCACAAGAGATGTTAAATTGATTCCGTATTTCTAGATTTCCTGAAGGCCAAAAGACACTGTATCACTCAATCGGCTTGGAGTGAAATTGCGTGCTTATTGAATATCGTCTTAGTTATGTGACTATATGTAGGCTGTTTAGGTTTTTATGTTAGTACCGTCACGTTGCGCTCTGTATGAAAATCACTGACTGTGCTGTGTGCAGTCTGTGGCTGGTTGGCATTGTTGGAATATTTCTATTGTAGTGTTGGGCAGTTGGATGTTGGATGTGAACAGCGTGTAGCGTTGCGCAGTTGCAGGTGAGCTGCCAGCAGTGGTGGATGTGGGGAGAGAGATGGCAGAATTTTGAGAGCGGACGATCTGGACGTGTGTCCATCAGAAAGAGTAAATTTGTAATACTGTATATCATGAACTCATTATATATATGATGACTTTTGAACATTATTAAGGTAAATAATTGTTTGTTCTCTATCAAAACCTTTCATTTGCTAACTATGCCTATCAGTAGTTAGTGCCTTCAGTAGTTAGAATCTTTTATTTAGCTGGCAGTATTGGCGCTCGCTGAATTGCAGTAGTTCGAGTAACGAAGATTTTTGTGAGGTAAATGATTCATGACAGGTATAGGTTATTGTTAGTCAGGGCCATTCTTTTGTAGTGATTATTGAAAGTCAGATTGCGTTGCGCTAAAAATATTGTGTGTCAGTTTAGTGATGATCAGAATAAGTAAAGAGAGCAATGTCTGAGTACGTTCAGTTTTGCTGAGCTGTTTGAAAATCAAATAATGTAAGGGGTTAACCAGTACAGTAATTGATAAATTTTTCGAAGGGGACGTTTCAACTGGATTCGTAATTTCCTGGGAGATAGATCACAGTTCGTAGTAACTAATGGAAAGTCATCCAGTAAAACAGAACTCATTTCTGGCGTTCCCTAAGGTAGTGTTATAGGCCCTCTGTTGTTCCGTACTATATAAACGATTTACGAGACAACCTGAGTAGTCGTCTCAGATTTTTGCAGATGATGCTGTCGTTAATCGTCTAGCAAAGTCATCAGAAGATGAAAAATTTCAAAACGATTTAGAAAAGATATCTGTATGGTTTAAAACTTGGCAATTGACCCTAAATAATGAAAAGTGTGAGGTTAGCCACATGAGAACTATAAAGAATCCGTTACACGAGAAATAAAACTAAAGGCCGTAAATTCAACTAAATATCTAAGAATTACAATTACGAATAAATTAAATTGGAAGGAACACATAGAAAACGTTGTGGGGAAGGCAAACCAAAGACTGCATTTTATTGGCAGTACACTTAGAAAATATAATGGATCTACTAAAGAAATTGCCTACACTACACTAGTTCGTACTCTTTTGAAGTACTGCTGCGCAGTGTGGGATCCTTGCCGGATATGATTAACGGAGTACATCGAGGAAGTTCAGAGAAGAGCAGCACTTTTTGTATTACTGGGAATTAGGGGAGAGAGTGCCATGGACGTGGTACAAGGTGAACATCATTAAAACAAAGGCGTTTTTCGTAGGGGCGGAATCTTCTGACGAAATTTCAATCACCAACTTTCTCCAGCGAATGTGAAATTTTTTTGCTGACACCGACTTACGTAGGGAGGAACGATCATCAGAATAAAATAAGGGAAAGCAGAGCTCGCACGCGAATATATAGATGTTCGTTTGTTCCACGTGCATTTCGAGACTGTAATAATGTAGAATTTTTGTGAAGGTTCAAATGGCTCTGAGCACTATGGGACTCAACTGCTGTGGTCATCAGTCCCCTAGAACTTAGAACTACTTAAACCTAACCAACCTAAGGACATCACACATATCCATGCCCGAGGCAGGATTCGAACCTGCGACCGTAGCAGCAGCGCGGCTCCAGACTGGAGCGCCTAGAACCGCACGACCAGCGCGGTCGGCATTTTTGTGAAGGGGATTCGATGAACCCCCTGCCAGGCACTTAAGTGTGATTTGGACAGTATCCGTGTAGATGTAGATTAGACCTACCACGCCAACAGTGACACGGCCGACGTTTACTGATAGGACTTCCTCACTCCTATCGGACAAGAGCACAGGACACTTCCATCTCACAGCGCCCCTCTGATAGCGGACATCTGTTGACGCGGCTATTGCCGTGCCGTCGCGGAAGTACAGTGTCCAGTCACATTAACGTGGCCACATGTTAGAAGCCTAAATAACTGCAGTGCGAACCGCTGCGACATGTGCAGGAGTAGAGTCAGTGCGGTCCTCAAAGATTCCGACAGGGCTGTGGAGCCACCCTGACTCAAGTGGCGTGGTCAGTTGCGCTACGCTTCTAGGTTGAGGCCCGCGGTTCGTGGTCTGGCGGTAGCGTTCTCGCTTCCCGCTCACGGGGTCACGGGTTCGATTGCTGGCGGGGTCGGGGATTTTCTCTGCCTCGTGATGACTGGGTGTTGTGTGTCTTTCATCATCATCATTGACTCGCAGGTCGCCGAAGTGGCGTCAACTAAAAAGGACTTGCAATACGGCGGCCGAAATTCTCCGCATGGGGCCTCCCGGCCAACAATGCCATACGATCATTTCATTTCATTTCTAGGTTGAGGAACATCCATGACGCGAACAGCCCAATCGAGACTGCCCCACAAATTCTTGATGTGTTTAAATCCGCAGAGTTTAGTCACCAGGAGAGTACGGTGAACTCATCCCAGTTTTCTTAGAACGACGCACACTGCGACCTGTGTGACACGGTGTCTGGTAATGTCATCGTGCCAAGGAAAGACAGTCCATGCGTGCATTGACATGACACCCAAGGATAGATGCATACTTATGGAGATCTATTGTGTCTTCCAGAACGATGAGATCACCCAGGAAATGCCACGAAAATATTCACGAAACCATTACCCTTCCTCTTCCGGCCTTGGTATTTGGTTTAGAGCGTTTCACACTGTGCACATCAACGCCCACATGTACGACGGAACATAAAGAGTGAAATAGTCACCTGCCATCACTCAGTTAATGGGTGCATGAAACAGGCGCCTGTTGTAGACACACCTACACAGCAACGTTCGCTGAACCGTTATGTGGAAGATACTGTTGGTAGTCAATACGCATGCCGCTTGGTTCATGTGAACCTTTGAGTTGCTCAACAGTTGCACATCTGTTCAGCGGTACACATCTCGCAACCATGATTCACCTCTGTCATCTACGGCACGTAGTGCATACTGCACACCACAGTTGCCCCAGCGCCGGTTTTGGATAGTGCCATTTTGTCATGCACGCTGTACTTTAACCTGTGTGGCACGCGAACAGTTTAGAAACTTTGCCGTTTCGGAAATGCTTCCACCCATGGTCCGAAGGATAGTGATCATGTCCCTTTTGACGTCAGATCAACAGCTGCATTTTCTCATTATGACAACACTGTTTCCTATGCTTCCCCCCCCCCCAACTCCCCCCTCCCCCCCCGCCCCCCCCTCCCCCCGCCCCCCCTCACCCCCCCCCACACACACACAAATTCTAGTGCTGTTACCTGCCACGTGTGAGCGACTATTGCATGTTCACGTGGAACATAATAGGTGATAATATTAATGTGCCTGGACCGCATATAACGTGGCGTAGGAATGTGAGACGCATGGTTCCGTTGCAGCAGAGTCGGTCTGGGGATTCCACTGAGTACAGTCGCTGTGTACTAACATTAGCGTTCGCAAGGGGCGGCAAGCGGGAGCGCTTGCTCCCTTCTGTAATTTGAGGGCAGAGACGCTTTTATTCATTGCCGAATTCTCAAGAAATGCTAGCATTTGGACTCAGTAAGGTATAACAGGGTGCCGTATACTGAGCGCTACAAGTTCTTCAGTCCTACTGACATGACTGCACAATAATGTGCCAACTTGGAAAAAGAAGAGGACTGCCTTTCTTCAGTTGCATGCAATGGGACTTAACATCTGAGGTCATCAGTCCCCTAGAACTAGTTAAACCTAACTAACCTAAAGACATCACACTAATCCAAACCCGAGGCAGGATTCGAACCTGCGATCGTAGCAGCAGCGCGGTTCCGGACTGAAGCACCTAGAACCGCTCTGCCACGGCGGCCGGTTGTACAAGTAGATTCTACCGGTCACTTCGAAGGTGGTTTGGAGAGATTTCCCACGATCATTTTGTTCTATAGCGGCCCTGGGCTGCGCTTTACTTAACCACCACCAAAAATGTACATTTAATATCATATCTTATTCAGCTTTAGCTATCGCAGTCAACACTAAAAAACACAAAGCATAAAAGTAATGTAATAAATCCATTAAGTCTTGACGTAATCAGTCAGTTTTAGTTGGAATTAGGGATTGGATAAGCCTTCTTTTAATATATTCCTTGTTTTGCCTCTTCAGAGAGCATTAATGTAGCATTATTTGTTCGCCATTTTTGTTGGCACGCAACAGTATTTTGTCAGTTGCTCTTTTTTTCAGTTTCAAACTAAAATTATCGGAATATGAACAATTTTTTGTAAAGATTTTGAATATTTGTATTTCATAACTTGCTGGATATCGTGGATTTAAACACATGAGAACGTCATTTTAGATTTCTGAATAACAATGTGGCCTCCATGTTCATATTAATAAGATGTACTTCGTATAAACCACTGAAATTTGCTTACCCTGTGGGTATCAATCTAACTTAAAAATAGGAAGTGGTTAATAATCAATTTTTGACATAATATACATTTTGTGCACTTCTTGGCAAATTTAGTTCTTGGGTTATGATTCATTTATAAATTCAATGAACCAGTTAGGCGTAAATAAAAAATTACCAGTTAGAATCTTGCTCTCTCATGCAAAAATTTATGCTTAGTAGAGCACTTGCCCGCGAAAGGTAAAGGTCCCGAGTTCGAATCTCGGTCCGGCACACAGTTTTAATCTGCCAGGAAGTTTCATATCAGGGCAAACTCCACTGTAGAGTGAAAATTTCATTCTAGACTCACATTATACATTACCTGACAATACTGATAAATCTAGAGTTATTTGAAACAAAGTTGCTGCATATGTTTACCGTGTTGCCTTCATGAATTCTGTTGTTATGAATCATTTTTCTGGAGGTACACCATGAAAGGAATCCAGAATATGCGTGTAGTAATGGTAATGTAAATAAAAGGTCTGGCACAAGAGAGGAATTCGATGTTGGCTACACCAAACCAGCCGAAAGACTGATGACTCAAAGAGAAGGAAAACTAATGTTGGGCAATGTGTCTCTCCATGGTCCAAGTTGTATCGTATTGTACTCTACATTGCACACTATATTTTACACTTTGAACTTGTGATTTGTCCATTGTTTATGATGTACATCGACAGTAAAATATTTCTGCAGAAAGAGCATTTTTTGCATATGTATTTCAATACTTTAATAACATTTCTATCTTGTCTATGGAATATAACTACTAAACTGAAATTTCAGAGATGTTTCACCACAGCTTCAGTCAGTACGGCACAGCTCCTGCGTCGATTCAGCAGAGTTTCATCATAAGGAGTGAAGCACAAGTCAGCTCGACAACTAAGTGCCATGGCATAATGGCGCTATTAAGTGTGCAAGAACACATATTCAGTACACTGACGATATAGAAGACGCGAGACAGCGTCTCTGAAAGTCTGAACTGTGGCATTTCAGCACCAACAGGGCTTCTGGAGGAGGTGACAAGACATGAAAGCCGGGGAATGATGCCATGATTTGCCAATGATTAACGCCAACAGCTTCAACCTGGTATCTAAATGTACATTTACATATACAGGGAAACTCCACAAACCACCATATGGAGTATGGCAGAGGGTATCTTGTACCACTACCAACCATTTCCTTTTTTCCACGCGCAAAGAGAGTGACGGAAAAACAACCGTCTATGCGCCTCTACATGAGCTCTGATTTAATCTTATGTTTGTGGCCCTTAAGGCGAAATGTATGTTGTCGGCAGTAGAAACATTCTGTACCTGCTTCAAATACAATTACTCTAATTTTTTAATAGTATTAAATACATATGATTAAAAACAGTCTTGATCGCAAATCACTTTTAATCAGAGTGACCGGTTTCAATCCCTAAGGGTCCTGAACTGACCTTTAATAGTGTTTCATGATAAGAATGTCGTATTCACTCCAGGATACCCGAACCTACTCTTATGTGTATATCTCTGAACTGCTTCGATGTCTCCCTTTGATGTGACATGGTGGGAATCCAAAACAGTCGAGTATTACTCGAGACTGTCCTGTCCAAATTATCTACAAGAATTCTCCTTCATAGCTGAGCTATACTTTCCTAAAATTCTCTCAAAAAAATAGTCGGCCAGTCACCTTCAAATGCCTCTGAGCACTATGGGACTCAACTGCTGTGGTCATAAGTCCCCTACAACTTAGAACTACTTAAACCTAACTAACCTAAGGACATCACACACATCCATGCCCGAGGCAGGATTCGAACCTGCGACCGTAGCGGTCGTGCGGTTCCAGACTGTAGCGCCTTTAACCGCTCGGCCACTCCGGCCGGCCAGTCACCTTCCCTACAGCTGACCTTACACGCTCATTCCATTTCGAAGCGCTTAACCGAGCGAGGTGGCGCAGTGGTTAGCACACTGGACTCGCATTCGGGAGGACGACGGTTCAATCCCGTCTCCGGCCATCCTGATTTAGGTTTTCCGTGATTTCCCTAAATCGCTTCAGGCAAATGCCGGGATGGATCCTTTGAAAGGGCACGGCCGATTTCCTTCCCCATCCTTCCCTAACCCGAGCTTGCGCTCCGTCTCTAATGACCTCGTTGTCGACGGGACGTTAAACACTAAATCTCCTCCTCCTCCTCCTCCTCTCGAAGCGCTTTGCAATGTTATTCCTAGATATTAACTGAAGTGACTATGTCATGCAGCACACTACTAATGGTTTATTCGAACATTACATTGTTTTTCCCACTCACCTACGTTAACTGACCTAGGGGCTTCGAGCGCTGTTATTTGAGAAACACTAGCCAGCCAGACAGATATAAATACCACCTAAACTAGATTCTCAGTCACATTTGTGTTAAGCTACGCACTGTAGGAGATATCCAGTTGCAGTATGAGATGAAACAGCTTGCTCTCGCTTTGCTGCCAACAGGTGCGGCTTGAACTGAGTCTGAGTATTGTCGATATGGCGCCTTCCAATCACAAACTCGCCTGCTGGGTGACTAACTTCTGCTGACATCCATCTTTCTGGAAGGTTGTGGGTTCAAGTTTGGGACATCCAGCTACCCAGTCACCATTGCCAGAGTAGGCACACTGTTGCTGTGCATCACCCTAGCACCCTGTGTGGGGAAAACATTGTTGCTGTTCTTCAGCCAGAGCATACACACGCCGTCACCATGTCATGCTGTGGACCGCGGTTTGACCCCACCTGTTCCGGTGTGCTTTCCAGAGATCCACAGAAGCAGGGCAGAAGACAAGTCTGTGCTCTGTTCTCCGTGGAGAGTAACCGTCGCTGCCTTGTGTCAGTTCTCTGTGCCTTTGCTGTTCGCAGTACACTATCAACAGCCGCCATAGTGCCACACACCATCCCCCATTCTGGCGACTGTTGGCGAGCGACCATGGCTGCCAAATGTCAAGGCGATCATCAACTGCCTCTCCAGCTTCAACTTCACCACCGCGTTTTCTATGGAATTAATGACTATCGTAACTAGAATGTTTACCCTATGGGCTACCGACTGACACTTGCCACCGCCACCACTAAAGCCACGCCTCGGTGACAGAAATGCACTACATCCTGATATACCAGCAGCCGAATTCATCCATGAATGGCTTTCCACTCAACATTCAACTAGCAAAATTGGTGCTTTTTGCGGACGATACTAGTGTTCTAATAAATTCCCTTAGAAAGAAAGCAACAGAAGAGTTAATAAATGATATTTTCCAAGAATTATTAAATGGTTCTCTGAAAAATGGACTTTCACTACAATTGTGAAGTACAAAACCCACTACATTCAGTTCTGTACGACAAATAGAATCATACCAATAATTGATGCAGCACATGTTTAGGAGTCAGTAAGTAGGGTAGAATGATCCAAATTTTAGGGTGTAGATATTGATGAAAACTTGAACTGGAGGAAGTGTATTACTGAGTTTCTCAAACAATTAAATTCAGCTACTTTTGATCTTCGTATAACTGCTAATCTTAGAAACAAATGTTTCAGTCTCTTGACATATTTTGCGTATTTCGACTCCATAATGCTGTACAAAACAGTTTTTTTAGGGTAACTCATCACTTAGAAAGAATGTATTGATTGCACGAAAGCGAGTAGTAAGAACAGTACGTGTTGTTCACCAACATATGTCAAGCAAGGAGCTAGGCATTTTAGCTGCACCATCACAATGCATGTTTTCGCTGATGAAATTCATCATAAATTATCCATCACAATTTGAAAAGAACAGCAATGTACATACCTACAACACTAGAGGGAATTTGAGCTTTATTACCTATTGGCTCAGAGAGAAGTTCAATATGCAGCAAAAACAACTTTGATTATTTGCGCAATAACAGACTCTGGACTGAAGACCACCACAACAACAATATAAAATATCTGACTGGTAGCAAAACAAGTTTTAAGTCCAATTTAAAATCATTTCTTCTGCGCAATTCCTTCTACTTAAAGAGTGGTTGCCAGTAAAAAAAAAACAAATAATGTTAACACTAATCATGTACACATATGCTGACTTTTTCTACATCATTTTGATAAAACAATCGTTCGAATGATATGTGATACGTATAACTTATTGACTAGCTAAACACCACAGTGGTCATGTACCTGTTTGGTGTCAGAAGTTCCTGAGCGCTACCAACGGCTGACTCATGGGCGGCATCATCAGTTGAAATTTGCAGCTCCTCTAACACAATGGTACAAGAGGAGTTAGTGTCTTGTCGCTCGCTCTTTTCTGCACATACTTATACACTTGGCGGGGAAAGTGGCCTGCCACAGAAATTTAAATGTGGCGTTCGTGAAAGCTGAAGAACCTGCTGACATCTTTTAATTTAGACGGAATACTAGGGAAGTTTATGCTGGAATGTAGCCAGTGAGAAGCATGCAGTACAATCCGCTGGCCACAGTTCACAGTGTGCACAGTAAGCGCCTGTTACGTGTAGTATGTGCTAGCACTATGGTCATTATGCCAAGCAATGTTCTGAGAGCAGTGTGTTACTATTTTTGGGTGCCTGTGGTATTATTGTATCTGTTTTCTCATACTGTGTGTTTTTTGTTTCAATTTTTTTTGTTAAATGTTTTACAATGTTACAATCAGCTATGCAGAGTGTTTTCTATTTCGATGCTACTAAGACGTATGAAGGGTAAAGAGCTGCTTCATTGATGTGATAAATGGTAAATAATAAAATTCATTTTGAGGTGTATGGGCTCATGTGCTTGTGGCGAGTCTGGATCTCTTGGGTAGGAGGAAACTGATTTCTCCTCATTATAGGTTATGTAAGAGACTTAATTCTCCACATTATAGGTTTTGTTGTGTAGGAAATAATGATGTGGTTTTACTAGGTTTGGATAGGCTCAGTTTTTTTTTTGTTCATCAGAGCAAAACGTTTCCGAGAGATTATGAAATGTTTGCATCTGACTGATGTGGATTAATGCACAGTATTGGGGTTGGATTTCTTAAACGGACATTATGCAAAAATTGATCTTTCACACTGCACTGCTAAATTCAGAGAAACATTTTTCAGACTGGGGAAGACTACTACCAATGACACTCTCACAACGGTTTCCTATCATGAAGGTAGAACCGATTAAACTGTGTAAAGAGTCACTAAGACTCGATCTGCGTGACAAAATGTGGCATGGCACAGCTACGTTGCTCTGGGTGAGCATGGATATAGATTTACTGACTGATGTGCGTGGTGGAGCCATTTACAGATAGTGTCGAATTTGATAAATTACATTGTTTTTTATGTAGGAGCATTGTATGTCTGCAGGAAGTGGATGGGTGATATATAATTCTTATCAGAGTGGAAGATGAAGTGATTTTGGCAAAAGAATTGTTAGTTGCCAACGTGGACATTCTGCATGAGAATAATTTAGAGGGGTGAAGTGTGGGCCTCAGACATTACCAAACCACCAATACAGCTGCATTACTTGAACAGGATCCCAACTGGGAACAGATATTCTTTATATGAGGAACTCTCTCACCATTTATAGCCAGTAATGGAGGGGTTATTAACCATCAACTCAACGATGGCATCAAAGATAGTAGTAATACTCCCTGGAAGACCAATCATTATTGTCCCAAAAAAATTGTCGATGGTTTGGAAAAGTACAAACTTTGTTTTGATTATCGTTATCTAAACTCTACAACAGTTACTAATGCGTATCTCATACCAGACATTAGGAGACGCTAGACAACTTTGATCAATGCAAATACTTTTCCACAGTAGATACGAATAGTGGTTACCATCAGTAGCAAGTAGTGCTGAAGGACTGAAAACTATGATCCTGTGAGGGCATTAGCTATACTGGTAAAGGATTTTGGTTTAAAGAACATACCAGCCACGTTTCTACAATCACTGGATGGAATGGTAAAAGGGTTGAAACCACGTCTGGTTTATTTGGACATCATTATGTATTTTTCTGAGGAAGTGAAAGAACATACACAGCTGCTAGAAGAAGTCTATAAAATGTTTCATTCAGTGAGCTTAACGTTGAGTATCAAGAAGTGCTGTTCTGCATTATACCTACGAAATTTAATCAGTAAACTTGAGATTCATACGTGAAGTGCGTGATTTCCCACAAACGGCTAAACAACTATAGTGTTTTTTTGGGATTACACAATTATTTTAGGGAATTTGTGATGAGTTTTGTGGATATGGCCAGACCATTCACACATAAATGTCAAGCCACGTTTGAAAAACTGGAGGTTGTATTTGTGTTTCTGAATTACAAGAAGGTTTATTATGTCGTGTGTCACAAGCAACCATGCAGTGGGGTGTCCTCTAAGCCAGAAAGAGAGCCGGAAAGAGCACCGCGTGGTGTATGCATCGAAATACACTCCTGGAAATTGAAATAAGAACACCGTGAATTCATTGTCCCAGGAAGGGGAAACTTTATTGACACATTCCTGGGGTCAGATACATCACATGATCACACTGACAGAACCACAGGCACATAGACACAGGCAACAGAGCATGCACAATGTCGGCACTAGTACAGTGTATATCCACCTTTCGCAGCAATGCAGGCTGCTATTCTCCCATGGAGACGATCGTAGAGATGCTGGATATAGTCCTGTGGAACGGCTTGCCATGCCATTTCCACCTGGCGCCTCAGTTGGACCAGCGTTCGTGCTGGACGTGCAGACCGCGTGAGACGACGCTTCATTCAGTCCCAAACATGCTCAATGGGGGACAGATCCGGAGATCTTGCTGGCCAGGGTAGTTGACTTACACCTTCTAGAGCACGTTGGGTGGCACGGGATACATGCGGACGTGCATTGTCCTGTTGGAACAGCAAGTTCCCTTGCCGGTCTAGGAATGGTAGAACGATGGGTTCGATGACGGTTTGGATGTACCGTGCACTATTCAGTGTCCCCTCGACGATCACCAGTGGTGTACGGCCAGTGTAGGAGATCGCTCCCCACACCATGATGCCGGGTGTTGGCCCTGTGTGCCTCGGTCGTATGCAGTCCTGATTGTGGCGCTCACCTGCACGGCGCCAAACACGCATACGACCATCATTGGCACCAAGGCAGAAGCGACTCTCATCGCTGAAGACGACACGTCTCCATTCGTCCCTCCATTCACGCCTGTCGCGACACCACTGGAGGCGGGCTGCACGATGTTGGGGCGTGAGCGGAAGACGGCCTAACGGTGTGCGGGACCGTAGCCCAGCTTCATGGAGACGGTTGCGAATGGTCCTCGCCGATACCCCAGGAGCAACAGTGTTCCTAATTTGCTGGGAAGTGGCGGTGCGGTCCCCTACGGCACTGCGTAGGATCCTACGGTCTTGGCGTGCATCCGTGCGTCGCTGCGGTCCGGTCCCAGGTCGACGGGCACGTGCACCTTCCGCCGACCACTGGCGACAACATCGATGTACTGTGGAGACCTCACGCCCCACGTGTTGAGCAATTCGGCGGTACGTCCACCCGGCCTCCCGCATGCCCACTATACGCTCTCGCTCAAAGTCCGTCAACTGCACATACGGTTCACGTCCACGCTGTCGCGGCATGCTACCAGTGTTAAAGACTGCGATGGAGCTCCGTATGCCACGGCAAACTGGCTGACAC